>NC_140171.1:3924314-3936814 GCF_963971535.1 Notolepis coatsorum
GGGGTTTTTCTTCACAGTTGCAGATAAAGATTAGGCTACACTAATATTATACTATTTAGGGCTGTACCGAATGCTTCGATCATAATGTTGACAATTCGAATTTTTTATTATTATTATTATTATAATTTTTTTTTTTATCCGTTTAAACCAATGCTACACTTTGGCTACACTAATATTATAATATTATACATAAGACGTCACCATCACTTTCATACCAACCGTGCCCTTATTGGATTATTTATGTTGACGAAACTGATGAGTTATATTCATTAAAGAAAGTTGATTTAATAAAAGAAAAATACTCATTTAATCAGATTAATCACTTTATTGAAAGTGAGGATTTAGTTTTAAATTTTTTTTTTACTTTTTTATTTATTTCTCAAACTAAATCCTCAATTTATTAAAAAATAAATTAGAATGTTGATTTAGAATTCGAATGCCTACGTAACGAACAAAGGTCAGAACGTTCGAACGTTTGGACTCAGCCCTACGTGTGTGTGTGTGTGTGTGTGTGTGTGTGTGTGTGTGTGTGTGTGTGTGTGTGTGTGTGTGTGTGTGTGTGTGTGTACCTGCTCCGTGTGGGCGCTGGGGTGCAGGCCTGACACCAGGTTGAGCACGTGTCTGAGGGGCACTGGGTCCAGGTTCTTGATCAGCGAGGGGAACAGGTCGTGGATGTAGCGGCTGCAGTGCTTCAGCTGCAAGACATCAAGTGGATCAAACACACATGTGAACCCATGACAGCTACTCAGAGATAACTATATATATATACCGGTAGTTAGTCAACGTTTCCTTTTTTTAAACAAACAAGAACTATATAAATATGTAAAATATATATATAGTTCTTGTTTGTTTAACTCTTTCCGTGCCACTCACGAGATTTCTCGTGTTTTTTTATAGGTGGTTGAAAGCCACTCACGAGATTTCTCGGAATTATTTTATTTTTTATTTTCTAGCGATCTGAAAAATTATTGCATCACCCGAGCCTACCCGAGTATAGCCGAGCGGCGCCGGCGATCACTGTGGAAAAAAGCGCCCCCTGTCGTCTCCCAGATGACATAAGTGATTTTGGAATGGACTCAATGAAAATGAATGGGGAAAAAAATCCGGTACTCCACATTTTCCAGTCCACTGATCCAGCCGGGGTTACCACAGTTCATTTTGGAACCTCAGATCCCCGCTGATCATGGAGTTCTACAGTATCGCGTTGGATCCATACACGTATCGATTTTTTCGAATGGTGATCAGGAATTGGAATATACCAGTTGGATACCATCTGATGTCAGGTAAGGACTCTATGTTATCAGTGGTAGGATAATCAGAGTAAGTCTGATGAAGTTATAAGCTGTTTTGTGAAATGTCCTCTTTCGGTTTCACTGTAAAAGTCAGAGAGGAAATCAACGAGGCGATTATCCGTGCGCGGCCGTAATGTGCTTGCGTGCACGTATAATATTGATCATCTAGCGTTTATTTGAAAACGATTCATAAAAAGGCAGACGAATATCAACGTTGTGGAATATTCCACTAAAAGACGATTTTCATAGAATGCTCCAGAATGGGCTGTTTTTCGGGGGCTTTTCTAACTGCTCTGAAACGGAAACGACGCGATAAAAAAACAATCTGCCTTGACAGCACTGACTGGAAAATAGTCTTTGATAATGCGATGGGCAGATTAGACACAGGTTAACCCTTTCACTACCACTACAGACGGTTAACCTTTCACTACCACACTACAGAAGGTTAACCCTTTCACTACCACACTACAGAAGGTTAACCCTTTACTATCACACTACAGAAGGTTAACCCTTTACTATCACACTACAGAAGGTTAACCCTTTCACTACCACACTACAGACGGTTAACCCTTTCACTACCACACTACAGAAGGTTAACCCTTTCACTACCACACTACAGAAGGTTAACCCTTTCACTACCACACTACAGAATGTTAACCCTTTCACCATCACACTACAGACGGTTAACCCTTTCACTACCACTACAAAAGGTTAACCCTTTACTATCACACTACAGACGGTTAACCATTTCACTACCACACTACAGAAGGTTAACCCTTTACTATTTACATTTTGTCATTTAGCTGACGCTTTTATCCAAAGCGACTTACAAGTTCTGTACGACAAGTCATCAGGAAGGGCACAACTCTATCAGCTGAGTGACAATGTTCATCAAAGTGTTGAGTGTTACAGTGTAGGTTAGTTTATTAGGACAAGTGCATGACGGTACGGTTAGTTAGGGTTAGAGTTTTTTTCTTTTCCATTTCAGATAATTACATTTACATTTTGTCATTTAGCTATCACAGTACAGACAGTTAACCCTTTCACTACCACACTACAGAAGGTTAACCCTTTCACTACCACACTACAGACGGTTAACCCTTTCACTACCACACTACAGAAGGTTAACCCTTTCACTACCACACTACAGACGGTTAACCGTCTGTAGTGTGATAGTAAAGGGTTAACCTTCTGTAGTGTGGTAGTGAAAGGGTTAACATGGACGGCCCTGATGGGGTCACCTGTGCCGCGGCCCAGATGCAGTCCACGTGCTGGGTGCTGAGCCTGCCCTCCGCCGCCAGGAAGTTCAGGATCACCTGGCACTGCTTAATGATCTGGAGAGAGGTGGCAGCGTTAACGTCAAACAGGTGCAGGGCATTACCCAGCGGGGGGGGCATTACTGCTGACCACAAGAGACCTTCATTTTCTACCTTTGTGAGTCACTGAATTATGTTCGCACTCTCTCTCTCTCTCTCTCTGATGGAGAAAAGTGGATTATATCTCTCAATCATTTAGTACCTCAGATGAAGAACCATATAAAACCCAGTTGTACGTTGTTAGAGGAACGATGTTTTCTAACTTTATTATCTAAAGATGGTAAGTTAGTGTGTTGTGTTCATTCATAGTTAAAGACAGTAGAGGTTGAGTACTTTATTAGACTAAAGATGGTGAGTTAGTGTTGTGTTCATTCATAGTTAAAGACAGTAGAGGTTGAGTACTTTATTAGACTAAAGATGGTGAGTTAGTGTTGTGTTCATTCATAGTTAAAGACAGTAGAGGTTGAGTACTTTATTATCTAAAGATGGTCAGTTAGGGGTTCCCAAACTTTTCAGGCCGGGGCCCAGAAAATAAGGCGTCAGAGAGCCGCGGCCCAATGCACATCGTCTGGCTTTTTTTTTTTTTTTGTCATGCGACCGATTTTTTAAGCCAAATATCACTTCAATCCTATTAAGTTAGTTCAAGTTAGTTATTCATTTATATGTGCTATTTATGTGAGGGCTAACTTGTTGCAAAATAATAATGATAATAATAATAGCCTCATTAAAATACTATTGTTGCTTCGGTTGTTTTCAGCGTTTTATGTGCATAATCTGTTATTTAGTTTGAAATGTTCGTTGAAATAAGTAGATTTTTCGTTTTTGTTTATTTATTAAGTTAATATAAAACCATATAGTCACATTTTAGAATACTATAGAATATAATTTTAGAATACAACTAGAAACACTGTCCTGGCCTGCTTCTAAGTTCAGTGGCCTGACAAAAATTTTTTAAATAAAAAAATAAAAAATAAAAAAATAAAAAATAAAAAAAATGTTTTTTTTATTTTTTTTTATTTTTTTTTTTATTTTTTTTAGATCATCTCGCGGCCCATCCGTGGCTGCTCGCGGCCCACCTTTGGGTCGCGACCCCGACTTTGGGAACCACTGAGTTAGAGTGTTGTGTTCATTCATAGTTAAAGACAGTAGAGGTTGAGTACTTTATTATCTAAAGATGGTGAGTTCGAGTGTTGTGTTCATTCATAGTTAAAGACAGTAGAGGTTGAGTACTTTATTATCTAAAGATGGTAAGTTAGAGTGTTGTGTTCATTCATAGTTAAAGACAGTAGAGGTTGAGTACTTTATTATCTAAAGATGGTAAGTTAGTTTTTGGTTCATTCATAGTTAAAGACAGTAGAGGTTGAGTACTTTATTATCTAAAGATGGTGAGTTAGTGTTTGGTTCATTCATAGTTAAAGACAGTAGAGGTTGAGTACTTTATTATCTAAAGATGGTGAGTTCGAGTGTTGTGTTCATTCATAGTTAAAGACAGTAGCGGATGAGTACTTTCTTGTGATGTATTATGTTCAGACTCCAAAGTGATTTGGATCAACTTGCAAATACATGGGATGTCCAAACATTTTAAAAACAGAATAATCTGGTTCTTCAGTGCAAGGATTACATTTCTGTTCGTTATCACCCCAAGTGTTACGTGACCCAGACCCAGGAAGAACCCACCTCGATGTGCAAATTTGGTCCAAAAATGTGCTCCACCACGTTGTTGTTGATAAGCCAGTCGGCTAGTTCCTTTGCTATCGACCTGTGTGGACAAAGTGCTGAGTTTTAGCGCCGAAGCAACATCTGGTGAAGCGTCACGAGGTGCGTGTACGATAGGGCTGGGCGATATGTACGATAGGGCTGGGCGATATGTACGATAGGGCTGGGCGATATGTACGATAGGGCTGGGCGATATGGCCTGAAGATAGAATCTCAGATTTTTTCACACCACATCCGATTTTAATCGATTTTTTTCTCTTAACAAATAGAAACGCCAAGGAAATCATTCAAATAAGCTTTGTTTTTATTTGACACAAAAAATAAATATCAAACCAAGATGAATTTCCCTATTGGGATTGAAGTGCAAACCTAACTTTCACCAATCTTCACTTACATATTTTATATATATATATATAAAAAATTACTCTTGATCAAACAAAGATGAATGTCCCTATTGGGATTAATAGTGCAATAACTTGCTTTTTCACCAAACTTCACTTAAAACAAATAAAAGGTGCCTCTTGATCATCAAATAAGAATGAATTTCCCTATTGGGATTAATAAAGTGCAAATCTGGGCGGTCAGGTGGCGTAACGGAGATTGCGTTCGTCACCAAACCCCGGAGCGGCTAGATTCGCCTGTTCGAATCCAGCTCACAGCTCCGGGGTTGTCACCAGCTTGGCTGGCCATTCACACTAATACAATGGACCTATCTCAAACCCTGCCCCTTTTCTTGATCCTCCAATCACAGCTGTCGCTTACCTCGGACTTCCTCGTACAAACAAAGTTTGTCCGAGGTAAGCGACAGCTGTGATTGGAGGATCAAGAAAAGGGGCAGGGTTTGAGATAGGTCTATTGGCTGTATTAGAGGGTGGGAGAAGCTGGCGGGGTGGGTCCAGGTCGTTGTAAACAGCGACTCCTACAGTTCGGTCGGGGGGCCTGCTCAGCGCGGATAGGATCTAAGGGGGGTAGTGTGATCCCACACGTTACACCCTGTCAGTGAGAGTCCGCGCTGCCAGGTGAAAAGAAGCGGTTGATTGGCTGGACGTGTGTCGGAGGAAGCACGTGATAGCCTCCACTCTCCCAGACCGACTGTGGGGGGTAAGTGCGCAGCGACCAAAAAGGGGATTGGGAATTGGAGGAAAATGGAGGGGGAAAAAGATTTAAAAAAAAAAAAAAAAAAAAAAATCGATTTTCATTTTTACACATCCTCCTAAATCATGAATTTGAATTAATGGATAAAAATCGATGTATCGCCGAGCCCTAGTTTACGAGGTACGTTACGAGGTGCGTTACGAGGTGCGCAGCGGCGGCCTCTCGCTCGCGGCTCTACTCACGTCTCCGTGTCGGACACCAGGGACTCGTTGTTGCACACGTCGTTGAAGGTGTGGAGCTGGTTCTGAGGAGACAGAGGAACAGAGACCCGGGTGACCACCGCGTGCCCAACAGGGCTCCCACAGACATTGCAACATTTTATTCAAGGACTTTCAAGTACTTTACCAAGCACTCTATATATATATATTTATAACTTAAAACCAATTTCCGACAATTAGTTACACTTTAGATAATTTAAAAAAAATGCAATTTCTTGATTCATAAACATTTCATCATGAACAAAACTTATAATGCGAATGGTTGATTTGAATTCCAAGGACTTTTTAACACATTGAGTGCCACGCCCCTTCCGGGAAGTGACCACTTGCGTGCCGTCCATCAACCCCATGTAAACGTAGTTGTACTTTGTAGACCTAAACGGTACCTATATTTTATAGTATAGCTATGGGTCTAATAAAGCCGTCGAGTCTCATTGAGCTGCTTCTGGTCAACGTGCAAAAAAATCATTCTTTTTTCATCCGTACATTTTCGTTTTATACCGTTTTGAATATGAACATAGTCCGGCCGCGTGAATATTTTCCCTAATGGGGTTGTACTTCCGCGTTCGGTTTGCGCAATCTGATTGGCCACTGACGTTTCTGGTCATGTGACATGTGCGCCAATCGTGTGACGCCTATTTCTGCGCCTATTTCCGGCTCCAACAGCCTGCAAACGACCTAACGCCTAGTTTATCACAGTTTGTCAGAATGGGCAACTGTGTCTCGGAGACAGTGGTCAGCAGCACTGGGGCTCCACAGGGGACTGTTCTCGCCCCGTTCCTGTTCACCCTCTACACGGCAGACTTCAACTACAACTCTGAGTCTTGCCACGTCCAAAAATACTCGGACGACACAGCAATTGTGGCGTGTGTGAGGAAGGGACAGGAGGGAGAGTACAGGGACCAGGTGGGAGCCTTCAGCGACTGGAGCGAACGGAACGGCCTTCTCCTGAACGCAAAAAAGACCAAGGAGATGGTACTGGATTTCCGCAGGTCGAAACCACCTCTGCAACCAGTCAGCATACGGGGAAACAACATTGCGACGGTGCAGACATACAAATATTTAGGTGTGCACCTGGACGATAAGCTGGCCTGGGCTGCAAACGCGGAAGCGCTCTACAAGAAAGGACAGAGCAGGCTGTTCTTCCTTAGGAGGCTCAGGTCTTTTAATGTGTGTGGGGAAATGTTGTTCATGTTCTATCAGGCAGTGGTGTCAAGTGTGCTCCTCTATGCCGCTGTCTGTTGGGGTGGTAATACCACGGCCAGGGATGCCAGGCGGCTGGATAAGCTGGTCAAGAAGGCTGGCTCAGTGGTGGGGAGGAGACTGGACCCACTGGGGACCGTGGTGGAGAGCCGCACGCAGAGCAAGCTGCTGGCCATCATGGGCAATACCAACCACCCTCTCCACCACACCCTGGTGGGGCAGAGCAGCAGTCGCAGCGGACGGCTCATCTCCCTGCACTCACGGACTGAGCGGCACAGGAGGTCCTTTGTCCCCACAGCCATCAGACTGTACAACAGCGCAATATAGTGCGGGGGACCTTGACCTCTGACCCACACACCTGTTTTTACACCTGTTTTTATACACTGTTTTATACACCTGCTTTTATCTAATCACGCTCCTATTAATATTGATGGATATGATTTAATTGAATTTTATCATGTGCTTATTTTTAATTCATGATGCAGACATAACGTGTAATAACTGAATGAGAACTGTCAATGTCTGTATACTGCGTGAGCTGCGAGATACCCTGAATTTCCCCAAGGGGATTAATAAAGTATCTATCTATCTATCTATCTATCTATCTATCTATCTATCTATCTATCTATCTATCTATCTATCTATCTGTTAAGCTTAGGCGACTCTTTCGAAGTTGGTTAAGGTTAGAGTTTGGAATCAGGGCTGGTGTTCTATCGCCCTGCTCTAAAGACAAACTCTAACCTTAACCAACTTCGAAAGAGTGCCTAAGCTTAACCGGTGAAAGAAACAGGCGTCACACGATTGCCGCACATGCCGTTATTGGTAATCAATAATCATTTATTTAAGGCATATTGAAGGGACGGTTTATAGTGTCAATTGACAATGAGAATGGACAGATAGCAATAATATAAAGTATAGATTTAGCTCTACAAACAGCCTCACGCACAATGAAAGTTTGTTTTGATATGCTGGCCGTATAAAGTGGGCCCCGACTAATCCCAATGGCCCCGAATGTGTTAATCTGTGGATTGTTTGTTTCTTTGTATATGGTATGAATCATTATTTTGTGTAAATTAGGTTGTACGCCAACCATCAAGTAATACTCGTTTAGTTTAGGAATAGGGGGCAGGTAACTTCTTCTTCCTGCTCCTTTTGCCCATGGCAGAACGTTATTTTTTTTTGTATTTTATTTTTTTATAATTTTTTAAACAAACACATAAACAAACATGACAACACACGATAAGATATACAAGCATTAGTTGTCAGTGCACATCCAATGAAATCACATTTTAGTTAATTGTCTTATATAGGATATACCCCTAATACCTGTTATCTAAAAACCTACACACATATGCTCCAGCTCGTACCCCCCCCTTCCGGATTGGATAATCCATCCATTTTCCCTCGCTCCTAACCAGACATTACCATTATATGCTAGCTTTTATTTTCTCCACCACTTCTAACCACAATGTCATTTTGGATTCATTGAGACCCAAAATTTGAGACCCAGAACGTTATTTATGATTTTGTACGAAAACTGTACGATTGAATTGCTTCCATGTGGGCAAATAAAACTCTGAATCTGACCGTCTGTAGTGCGGTAGTGAAAGGGTAAAGGAAGAGTTGAACGACGCATTCAAGTTTACAAAAAAAGAATCCTAAAAAAAAATTTACGTGTTAACCCTTTCACTGCCACACTACCAAACGGTTAACCCCTTTCACTCCGACACTACAGAAGGTTAACCCTTTCACTGCGACAACACTCACGGTGATCTGGCTGAGGCCCGCCAGCCTCATGGTGAGCGTGGGCGACATGAAGTACTTGAAGGCCAGGTCCAGGCTCTCCTTGTCGAAGCACAGCGCGCTGTCCAGGGGCTCCTTGACCGTGCTCCACATCAGGTCCGCCATGTTCCTGGCCGCGCTCTGACGCAGCTCCTGGTCCGACAGCTTGCACAGGTACCTGGTGGGGAACAACCACAGCGCCAGGGAGGCGTTAGCACCCGCAATACGCCGTCGGTCCCAGGGTTTCCGTTAGAAAAAATTGTTGCCGGTCTCCGTGACCTGCAAGATTTCAATCTACCGGACAAATGAGATTAATTCCGGTCATAGTTTATTGAGCTTTAAAACAATTGAATAAAGAATGTCATCCTCAAGGCATGTAGATTTATAATATTATTACTTAAAACTATAGGATACTTTTGCGTATACAGTCATTAATATATTCCAAATAAAATAAGTCCCTCGATACTCCGTGCTGCTGCTGACTTGAAATAAAATAGACCGCGTATGTGGGCAGTCGGTCCGACACTAAACAGCAGTCTGTTATAATCACATTTTTATGAGCTAACGAATTCCGTTATATTGGACATTTGTATTAATTATATCAAGCGAAGAACTGAGAAATTTTGCAGAGAGACTGCAACATTATCGTGGGTTTGCGTGATGTATATCTCCACCTCCGAGTCCCAACGACTTGGTGCTGGTCATAATGTCCGGTGAAAACAACTCCCTCCAAGCACAACTTGACCACCCGAACCGTACCAAAACAGGCCAAAATTAAATAGCCCATGCGACGAACGATTCATTACATTCGTTTCATCGTTGCTCCACCAAGCAGCCGGTCCAACAATGAAAGCTGTTATCAGCGCGAGCCGGTCGCAGTTAGTTTGCAAGAAGCATCCAGCTGCAGACCCGCAGAGCAGCTTTCCAGGTCTGGGGACCGCACTGTGCCAGCAAAGCTGGTGGGTTCTGTGGGTCTGCAGCTGCATACCTTCCGCAAATCCAGCAGCAAGCTCTCGCTGAGCGAAGCAACGACAACAAACGCAATGATTGTTTCGTTCATCGCATAGGCCACCCAACTCCAGCCCATCCAAATACAATTCAAATAATCAAACTGTGCCCAGAGGGAACTATTTTCACCGGACACTATGACCGGAGAGATTAAATATGTCGGACTTCAACAGATTTTGCCGGTCAAAAACCGGTAATTACCGGCTAACGGAAACGCTGGTCGGTCCACCAAATGTAAATGTTTTTTTTATGTATTTGTACATTTCTTAAGGTTTCGATGAGTCCTTGTTTTTATGTTTGGGGAAAACGGATGGAAATTAGCCTTGTGCTAAATCCGGCCATTTTTACACTCCAGTGTAAATAAATTATTTTATTTCATTGTGTTTTTAGCCCTAGTTGCACTTTTGTTGCAACCCCAGTTATCCCATTAGTTCCCCCAAACTTACTGTCGGTCTGTTATGTTAAGCTAAGAAGTCTGCTAAGAGCCCGGAAAAGGAGCCGCGCCCACAGGAAGCAGAGATGGAGGGTGTGACAGAAATAATCGTTAGATTAGTCGACTAATCGAAAAAATAATCGACAGATTAGTCGACTACCAAAATAATCGTTAGTTGCAGCCCTACTTTCATGAAATATTGTAAGCAGTCATTTGAGGCTTTATAAAAGCAGCACAATGAACACAAATCTGTCAGTGCCGAGTCCGACCTCATCTTAAATAACAAACAGCATGGCTTGTTGTAGTTAATTTTGCAAAAACAAATTTGTATTATGTTCGAATTTTATTTTCCCATTCGAATCCCATGCCAATCGAACAAAGCTTCGAAGTATTTAAGACAGCCCTACAGTGGTGCGTTGGTGATTTCATACCTGGTTGCACTGTGTTTTGTTGACGTCGCGCGCTCCCGCGCATGCGCATAAATGTTCCCTCGCGCGCGCACAGAATAAAGACGATGCCTAATTGCCTCTACACATTTCATTCACAAGTTTTGTGTGAATGTATCCGAGGAGGACGTATTTGAACACACCCGACGACCTGAGCTATTGTTATGCAAAGTAGCCAGGTGGGTACTTGGCGAGTTGGCGCATGAGTCGAGCGCAGCGCATTCTTGTGTGCCCGCTCGATCCGTGCGTGTGCGTGCTCCTGCTCACAGACCAGGTGGAACGCCGTGCAACCCCGTCCCGTGACCAACGCACCCCTGTGCGCGACTTAACATGAGGCACGTGTTCAAATCAACAATGCAAGCGTTCTGTCGAACCGAAATAAATGAATGTGTTCCAAACATTTTAGAGCTTTGGAATAATGTGAGAGATTGTGTGCAGAATAAATAATATTTTGACATTTTATATTTTAAAATAAATATTTTTTCAATTATATATTTACATTTTCTTTTATATATATTTTGACATTAGAATTACATTTTAATAGTGTATTTTAGTTAATTTCTTTATTTCTGGACTGTTGGCCAACAGCACTGGTCAACAAGGCACTAGTCTCTCTAGTGTCTCTAGTCTCGGCCTTGTGGTCTGAAAGCCGCACGTCGAGCCGGACCTGAAGCCGGCCCACCCGCGTCACATGACCCGCGTCACATGACCCGCGTCACGGCCATGCCGTCTGGCTCCTCCAAGGTCATGTGAGGCGAAGCTGACTGGAGCACCCTGGCGACTGTTGCCATGGCGAGGGAAGCTCTTCCTAGCAACAAAAGCGCGCCACTTTGATATGTGGGAGGGAGAGCGTGCTGCTCCCCCTCTCTCTCTCTCTCTCTCTGTCTCTCTTTCTCTCGCTCTCTCTCTCTCTCTGCTGCAGTCGCTTAGCATGGAGAGAAATGAGAGAGCAGCTCTACCGTGTCAGAATCAACTCATATCTAATGCAACTCGTCATAATACACAAGCACACGCAAAACAAAACATTAAATGAATGAGTGGTGGGATGGGGGAGGGCGGGAGTGTAGGTTTCATTATCTGTTAATATTTTGTGAAATTTGTTAATTGATGATTTTGAATAAAGATTTATATAAAAAAAGAAATACAAAAATAAAGTTCCAGACGGGCCTAGGGCTGCTTTTAGTCGAGGAGCTCCGAGAGCAACGAACTCATCCGTTTCCTCCGCTTTGTTATCGTTTCACACCGACTGGAGATGATAATAGCTGAACAGAGCAGGTTGTGTCATAATGGATATATATATATATACGACAGCGGGTGGAATCATGGAGGCTCGGATGTGCGGTTCTACATATTCAAATACATAAGATTGCTACGTATTCAAATACATAAGATTCCTACGTATTCAAATACATAAGATTGCTACGTATTCAAATACATAAGATTGCTACGTATTCAAATACATAAGATTCCTACGTATTCAAATACATAAGATTCCTACGTATTCAAATACATAAGATTCCTACGTATTCAAATACATCAGATTCCTACGTATTCAAATACATCAGATTCCTACGTATTCAAATACATAAGATTCCTACGTATTCAAATACATAAGATTCCTACGTATTCAAATACATAAGATTCCTACATATTCAAATACATAATATTCCTACATATTAAAATACATACGATTCCTACGTATTCAAATACATCAGATTCCTACATATTCAAATACAGATTATTTTTCGATTGACAACGAATTCATTGCAAATTGGCTAGCAGCCCCAAATCTCCTGTAGTTATGTGTAGGGTTTGGCAATTCATCAAATTCTTTGAATAGTCTTCCGACAATTATGAAAACAAGATAATCAACATTTAGTCAGGTCATGTTTTTCAGTTTCTTTTTTAAAGTTCAATAAATAAAATATTTG
>NC_140171.1:3939314-4024314 GCF_963971535.1 Notolepis coatsorum
GAGAGCCTGTTTCACAATCTCTTTCTTCATCTTTCTGCTCCCAGCCTATGCATGTATGTTTTTTGTTTTTTACTTTGCCAAGTGATCATTTAATTACATGTGAATATTTGCAATATTTTATTCTTCTTTGCTCATAAGAACCAGCAGTGGTCTTAAATATGCTACAAACAAAAAGATGGTGTGTTGTTAATAACCAAGGTCTGACGTGCTGCATGTATTTTCATCTTTATACAAAACAGTTGGGGTGCTGTGGGGGAAGGAATGTGTTCGGGGGTGCCTTGGTAAAACAAAATGTTAAAGTTTGGGAACCACTGTTCCAGCCTCTCGTGCCCTCACCACTGTTCCAGACTGTTCTTTCCTCACAAAAGGTAATTTGTCGAGGGCTTCATAAAATTAAGGAAAGGTACGAAGAAGGAGAGCCATCAAATTAGGCCAGGACACATTATGGTTGTCTAGGGGACAATGACATAATCTGAGAGAAATTACTCCGTTTAATAAAACCAAGGACTTGGCAACAAAGGAAAATCTCTCTTCTGTTAGGTAGAATTCTCTGTTGAGCAATGACTGTACCCTCATCTGTACAAAAACACATTCAACTTAAAGCATCATGCACCAAGGCATCGCAGCAATCTGAAACCTCAAATCAAATAAATGCCCTTTATTTGGATCTGGCATGGAAAACAGAATAGCAGCACTGATCTGGGATCACTCGTCGGGTTACATTACAATATAAACCGCTCCATGACCAAAGAGGCGAACTGATTTCAGATTCCTACAGTCTACAGATACTCGATACTGGGGTTTGAAAATAGTATTGGCCTCCGTCCAAATGTTGGCCAGTTTTGGCCGCGGTCATTAAATCTGGTCAATTCTACGAGCCGTGTTGCCAAGTAACCAACCGGAGTTCAAACGGGCTTTTCTGACTGAAGTAAACACGTTGGTTCTGAATCCACCAGCTATTGTGGATGTTTAAAGCTACTACAGAGTACTACTGCCGTCTGTTTTTTTATAGATTTTAATGACAGAAATGTATTACAATCTTTTTACAATCGATTTACACTTTTCATAGATTTAAACTAATAATAATTGTATGCCAATTTTATGCTCATTTTATGCCTATGTCTATTTTGTGTGTACATCACTGCTGTGAAGCACTTTGGGCTGCAATTCTTGTATGAAAGGTGCTATACAAATAAAGTAGTTTTATCATTATTATTATTATTATTATTATTATTATTATTATTATTATTATTATTATTATTATTATTATTATTATTAATATTATTAACACTTTGGATGCCACACCCGAGATTTCTCAATATTTTTTTTTTATTAGCGTTCTGAAATCATATTGCATCAAGTGAGCCTACCGTTGGAGATCCAGGCACCGCCAGCGCTCAGATGTGGAAAAAAGCTCCCCCTATCGTCTCCCAGATGGTAAATCACCCTTTTGGAGTGGACTCAATGAAAGTGAATGGGAGAACGGATTTCTGACTCCACATTTTACTTCTCACTGATGTAACCGGGGTCTACCAGAGTTCATTCTGGAACCTTGGTGCCACGGCGAATATGTGTTCTACTGTACACACGATGGATCAATACAATTATCGATTTTTTTGAATGGCGATCGGAAATTGGAATAAACCATTTGGATACCATCTGATGTCAGGTAAGGAATCTATGTCATCAGTCTTAGGATAATCAGACTCGTTTTCACGGAGATATAAGCGTTTACACTATATGTGATATTGCTGTTTCACTGTAAAAGCCATCAGGAAATAAGAGCAGCGATTATCAGCGCGCGGCACGAGCGTGCGTGCGCACACATAACTATCGCTCATCTAGCGTTTATTTGAAAACGATTCATAAATAGGCCGACAAATGACAACGTTCTGGAATATTCCAGTAAAAGACGATTATCATCATAGGGTTGTTGCTTCTAAAAGAGTTGGAATAGTAGATGGAAAGTAAAGCCTTTTTTTTTTCTTTTTGCCCATTAGAACTCAGAATACAAGTGTGTTTTACTCTGATGTTTACAAACAATATAAATGCAAACAGACTTGTTGGAGTTACAGCTTTTCTCCGCTTGACCTTTAATAATTATAGTCACCATCTGGCCGATTGTAAATTGTTCTGCGCCATGTCTTTACATACCATGTCATTTTATTTGGTTGTTTGTTTGGTGTGTGTTTTAATTATTCCCCTTACCTCTGTGATGTCTAGTGTCCAAAAGTCTTATCTGGATTGTCGTTTTTGGTCAAAAAAAAAAGTATTATTATTATTAAAAAATAAAATGTCCCCTTTACGTTACCCTTGGAGAGGCCCTTTCGTCCTCTCACCGGGCCGTTATTGTAAATACGAATTAATAAATAAATGAATGAATAAATAAAAATGCAATATGAGAGACTAGCACAGCGCTAACACAGTGTGGAGAGAGGTCTGGCTAGGAGAGACTAACACAGTGTGGAGAGAGGTCTGTATGAGAGACTAACACAGTGTGGAGAGAGGTCTGTATGAGAGACTAACACAGTGTGGAGAGAGGTCTGGCTATGAGAGACTAACACAGTGTGGAGAGAGGTCTGGCTATGAGAGACTAACACAGTGTGGAGAGAGGTCTGGCTATGAGACACTAACACAGTGTGGAGAGAGGTCTGTATGAGAGACTAACACAGTGTGGAGAGAGGTCTGGCTATGAGAGACTAACACAGTGTAGAGAGAGGTCTGGCTATGAGAGACTAACACAGTGTGGAGAGAGGTCTGTATGAGAGACTAGCACAGTGTGGAGAGAGGTCTGGCTAGGAGAGACTAACACAGTGTGGAGAGAGGTCTGTATGAGAGACTAGCACAGTGTGGAGAGAGGTCTGTATGAGAGACTAACACAGTGTAGAGAGAGGTCTGTATGAGAGACTAACACAGTGTAGAGAGAGGTCTGTATGAGAGACTAACACAGTGTGGAGAGAGGTCTGGCTATGAGACACTAACACAGTGTGGAGAGAGGTCTGTATGAGAGACTAACAGTGTGGAGAGAGGTCTGTATGAGAGACTAACACAGTGTAGAGAGAGGTCTGTATGAGAGACTAACAGTGTGGAGAGAGGTCTGTATGAGAGACTAACACAGTGTGGAGAGAGGTCTGTATGAGAGACTAACAGTGTGGAGAGAGGTCTGTATGAGAGACTAACACAGTGTGGAGAGAGGTCTGGCTATGAGAGACTAACACAGTGTGGAGAGAGGTCTGGCTATGAGACACTAACACAGTGTGGAGAGAGGTCTGTATGAGAGACTAACACAGTGTAGAGAGAGGTCTGGCTATGAGAGACTAACACAGTGTGGAGAGAGGTCTGGCTATGAGACACTAACACAGTGTGGAGAGAGGTCTGGCTATGAGACACTAACACAGTGTAGAGAGAGGTCTGGCTATGAGACACTAACACAGTGTAGAGAGAGGTCTGTATGAGACACTAACACAGTGTGGAGAGAGGTCTGGCTATGAGACACTAACACAGTGTGGAGAGAGGTCTGGCTATGAGACACTAACACAGTGTGGAGAGAGGTCTGGCTATGAGACACTAACACAGTGTGGAGATAGGTCCGGCTATGAGACACTAACACAGTGTGGAGAGAGGTCTGGCTATGAGACACTAACACAGTGTGGAGATAGGTCCGGCTATGAGACACTAACACAGTATGGAGAGAGGTCTGGCTATGAGACACTAACACAGTGTGGAGAGAGGTCTGGCTAGGAGAGACTAACACAGTGTGGAGAGAGGTCTGGCTAGGAGAGACTAACACAGTGTGGAGAGAGGTCCGGCTATGAGACACTAACACAGTGTGGAGAGAGGTCTGGCTAGGAGAGACTAACACAGTGTGGAGAGAGGTCTGGCTAGGAGAGACTAAAGAAATCGGAGCGGGGAGGAAATGTATTCATTCATAAATACAATCAGTGTTGCACACAGGAGCTGCTGCGTGGTTGTGATAGCGAGACAGCTAGCTGACATTCGCCTAGTTATCCAACCAGGGAGAGGAAAATAAATCACAAAAAACTAAAATGGAAAGGTGTTTGACGCCAGGAGCTAAAAGAAAAGCCGACGTACAAAACGTGACAAAAGCAAGAACTTATTTAAAATAAAAACACAAGATACTTGTGCCCCAATGATAAGGATACGCACTCAATGAAGAAACATACTCTCCTTGTCAAAAGAAAGTCTGACATGCCTATAAATACTATGGAAATACACACTATGAATTAGGGCTGCAACTAACGATTAATTTGGTAGTCGACTAATCTGTCGATTATTTTTTCGATTAGTCGACTAATCTAACGATTATTTCTGTCACATCCTCCATCTCTGCTTCCTGTGGGCGCGGCTCCTTTTCCGGGCTCTTAGCAGACTTCTTAGCTTAACATAACAGACCGTAAGTTTGGGGGAACTAATGGGATAACTGGGGTTGCAACAAAAGTTGCAAAAACAACTAGGGCTAAAAACACAATGAAATAAAATAATAATAATAATAATAATAATAATAATAATAATAATAATAATAATAATAATAATAATAATAATAATAATAATAATAATAATAATAATAATAATAATAATAATAATAATAATAATAATAATAATAATAATAATAAATAATTATGCTTCTTAGCAGACTTCTTAGCTTAACATCCCAGGGAACTAATGGGTTAACTGGGCATGTTGTTTGCTCCTGACAAGAGTCTCAAAGTCTGGGGTGATGGTGGTAGACGAAGCAACTCTGAGGTCATGCTCAATGTCCAATCTGTTCCTCTGCTCTGTCTTCAGCTGGACCAGAGCTGAGAAGCCACTTTCTCAAAGATAGGTAGTGCAAAAAAAAATATATATATATATATATATATATTCTGCGTCGACGAGTTTTTATGATCGAAGTCGTCGATTATGTCGACTAATTGTTGCAGCCCTACATGACCCATATAACGGCCTCCAAACAGCATTGCCAACTTCAGCAGACCCTTTGATGTGAGCTCCAGGTATTGACAATGATGCTACATAATATCCTACCACATGGCCCCTAATGGCACCACAACCCAACGTGTAGATGGATGGGCAGTGAGAGCCAGCAGATCACCAGGGTTATCAAGTGGGCTCCTCCCTTCACCAGTGATTCATCAAGTTAGGCCCGCGACACCTAGGGCTGTGGACCTTTCTCGACTCCCAAGATGCATCGCGATGCAGACGTGGACGATTCTGCATCAATGCAGTGACAGAACTAGGGCTGACCCCTATTAGTCGATTAGTCGACTAATCGGTCGAAAGGAGCCGTAGTCGACTGGCCAACCTCTTAGTCGAATATAATACATTGTATAGCAGTGCCTCATCCGTAGCTAACAGTGTATTGCACTACCACAGGACCTAGCATGTCCTACCATGCTCTGTAAATAACTCATGTATACCGATATGCCCTGCTTTGTTTACTTGTTTTATTGCACAATTTCGTTCTATTGGATTCTATTATATATTACTATTGTATTATGCACATCGTTGCGGGCAAGACCCCCCGCATTTCATTGTATACTTGTATGCCGTGACAAATAAAACTCTTGACTTGACTTGATAATAAAAAATATATATATATATTTATAAAAAAATAAAATCATTCTTTCCAAAAGAAAAGAGGCCTAGAAGCGTGGCTAACGCTAATGGCACGCATACCAGAGGCTAACTGCCTACGAAAACAGGCACAGAGGCACTGAAAGAGGATTTCACCCATCCAATGAACACACTAGACTAGACAAATATCAAGATGTATCCATCAGTGGACCAATTGCATGCTTTTGCACAGAGGACAAGAAGCCTTCAGTCGACTCCTTCAGACATTAAGCACCCCCACAGCCCAAATGGAATGATAAAAAATAAAAATAATTTTTTTTTAAATATTATATATATATATATTTCTTTTGTCGACCAATAGTCGACTAACGGCAGATTTTTGCCAATCATAGTCGACCATCCAAATCCTTAGTCGGGGACAGCCCTAGACAGAACATAATCAAACTTTTTGTTTGCTCTGGTCATGCATCCACTCAACTTATAGAAAATACAGCATCAGGCTATTCTAAAAGTATTGCTACTAATAAAAAAAAAAAATAGTATTATCTGTATCATGCAACACTAGTAAAGACATTTATTTTGACATTCGGATTTAAGGACTTTCTAAATAAAAGTTACATTTATCCGACTGCTTGTATTAATTGATGAAAAAGTAGCCGTGTGCAGTAATATAGATTATAAAATTGAGGATGTAATATGTTATTGAGCTGCATCGAGATGCAGCGTGGACAGCTGAAACGTAATCCAATGGTGAGGCCCGTGAAGACGCACCGCTCCAGCGCCACCTCGGGAAGAGGCTCAACAGTGAGCTCCAGTGTCACGAGCACAACTTCCTTGTGGCATCCTATCCTTATGTCAAAAACAGAACTATTCCTGATAATAACATGAAACGGAAACAACAGAGAAGAAAAGGAATACTCCAACTCAAACATTATTTCTCCTCGATCCCCAACTCTCCCAATAATGGTAAATGGTGCATTTATATATATAACAGCTTTTATCCAAAGCGCTTTACAATTTTGTTTCTCACATTTTTACCCGTTCACTCACACGTTCACACACCGACGGTGGCGGCGACCGTGCGAGGTGCCGACCTGCTCATCGGGAGCAGTTAGGGGTTAAGTGTCTTGCTCGAGGACACTTTTGACACACTGCCCGGGAGGAGGAACGGGAATCAAACCGGGAACCTTCCGATTACCTTCCGATTACAAACCCTTTGGCTTTCCACCCTCGCCGTTCACTTCCTGCTGCCAAATCTGCATATCTGGGTGCGGCTGGGTAGCGCAGTGGACTAAGCACTCGCCTACCACCGCAGAGACTCTGGGATCCAATCCAGCTGTCAGCAGTACCTCCGGCTCGGTCGGTCTAACACAACTACCGGTAACACAATCGTCAGTGTTAGCCGGTGGGAAGCCGGTGGGGTATGTGTCCTGGTCGTTGTAAACTGCGCCTCCTACTGGTCGGTTGGGGCGCCTGTTGAGCAGGGAGGGGATCTGGGGGAAATGGCGTGAACCTCCACACGTGTGTTACGTTCCCCCAGTGAAACTCCTCGCTGTCGGGTGAAAAGAAGCGGCTGGCGACTCCACATGTATCGGAGGAGGCGTGTGGTAGTTCTACACCCTCCCCAGGCCGACAGTGGGGCAATGCGCGCAACGACCAGGAAGGGAATTGGCATAACGACTAAATTGGGATGGGTGAAAAATACAGAAAGCCCAAAAATAAATAGAATTAAAAAAAAAAAATCTGCATATCTGAGCCGTTTCCTTTCATGAGCGACGAGACATGAAGACACCTGGCTTCACATCTGAGGTCAGTCTGAGAAAAGTTCCTTTATATATATATATAAAAGAGCGAGAATATAAATTTAAAGCGGTTATCTAACTATGAAGCCCAATAAATAAAGGAAGATCAAGTTTAATGTTGAATGAAAACACCAGGTATTCTTATCTAAATGCTTTCCTGGTTACACTAACACAATTGGACATTTTTCAAAGCTCTGTAAAAGAAAACTAAAAAACAAAAATAATTTTATGTAGGGGGCAGCTAAATGTTTGCCATTACCCAGGGGGGGGGGGGGGGCTGCCCGCCTGCGTGTGTGTGTGAAGCAGTGCTCCAAACGGACCACAGCTGGCGGGCGCTCCTGCTGCTGTGTGTTCGTGCAGCATCCCAATAAAAGCAGAAATAGATCCAAGATGTCATAAATCACGAAGATATGAGAATGAAAGAGAAAACAACAAGAGAGGGCCTCTATTCTGCCCCAGGGAGCGGAGCTGAATCTCAACTGCACTGCTTGTATTGTGACTATCGCTTTTACTATGACTGTACCGCTGTTATTATGACTGTGTACCGCTTTTATTATGACTGTACTGCTTGTATGACTGAAACTGAAAACTAGCAACCCTGCTAATTTTGGCATATTTACACTTTCTAATTTGTATTCATTTATAAATGTATAACTGTTGATTGATATGCACTGTCCCTGATCAAATAAACTGAGTAAACTAAACTAAACTATTATGATTGCACCGCTTGTACTACGACTGCACCGCTTGTACTACGACTGTACCGCTTGTATTATGACTGTACCGCTTGTATTATGACTGTACCGCTTGTATAGGGAGGTGTAGTGGTTACGTCATTGCCGTTTCCGGCCGGTCCACCTTGCAAAATTGCAACCTATTTCCCCCATTGCCAATTTCTAAATCGTCTCGTTTAAAACAAATAAAGAATGAACATTTGCACGGTGTACCTTTCTGTGCGTATTCATCCACAATCTATGGCTCAACATGGAAATATTCACAATTAATCGTAAAAGAAAATCGTGGAATTTTATTTCAACCAAACATTTTTAAACAATAATGTTAGTGATAGAAGGGAACTCATTTTGTGCAAAAATGGAACGCTTTTCAATGTTCATAAGGCAGAATTGTTACAATAGCCGATAATTCATTTCCCCCAATCCCTATACGGGTGGACCTCGCAGACGGTCCAAAGTGACGTCAGACTACACCTCCCTATTATGACTGCACTGCTTGTATTATGACTACACTGCTTTCATTATGACTTTCTCTTATATAGTCCTCTTAATATCAGGGATGGTAATCATCATGTTGTCGTTTTGCACAGCAGTATGGTGACAATAAAAGCTTGTTAACTTACATTCATGTCGCAGAAGGAGCCGAGGATGTTGCTCTCGTGAGCAGAGATGTCCTAAAGAAAAGACAGGAAGCAATAAGGACAGTTTGAGAGCAGAGCGGGAACTGTGTGGGTTCATAAGTGAAAATGGCCTTTTCCTGTGTTTTGCATTGTTTTGACAGAATAAGGGGTTGTCCAAACACTGAGAACATTTTAAATATGTGCATTTGCATACCTATGGTTAGATTAGATTCAGATTTATTGTCATTATACAGCACAAGTACAGTACAAGGACAATAAGTTTGGCATCCAACCAAGTGCAAAGGTCACAGTAAAGTGTGAATAATATCTGTGTACAGGTCATTAAACTGGATATAAAATATATACTACCGAGTAATCAGCGTTTCCGTTAGCCGGTAATTACCGGTATTTGACCGGCAAAATCTGTTGAAGTCCGACATATTTAATCTCTCCGGTCTTAATGTCCGGTGAAAATAATTCCCTCTAAGCACAATTTGATTATTTGAATTGTATTAAAATAGGCTAAAATTAAATAGCCTATGCGATGAACGAAACAATCATTACATTTGTTTCATCGTTGCTTCTAATAATGACAACAACGTTGTCAGCGAGAGCTTAGTGCTGAGTTTGCGAGTGCATGTGTAGCTGCAGAGCCGGAGCAGCAGCGGCACAGTGCAGTACTCCAATTCAGCCATTGGCAATTCACCTGTTGGGTGGGGGGCGCTGCTGAGCGGTCCCCAGATGGAGCCAGAAAAGAGCCAGAAAACAGCTGAATCTGCTGCTCTGCATCGACATACTCTCGCAAATAAGTCATTGGGAGGTGGAGAGAGAGAGTCGCCACGCAAACCCACGATAATGTTGCCGTCTCTCTCTGCCAAATTTCTCAGTTCTTCGATTGATATAATTAATACAAATGTCCAATATAACGGAACTCGTTAGCTCATAAAAATGTGATTATAACAGACTGCTGTTTATTAATGTCGGGCGACTGCCCACAGACACCCATTTGATTTAAAGTCGGCAGCAGCACGGAGTCTCAGGACTTATTTTATTTGGAATATAATGACTATATACGCAAAAGTAGCCTAGTTTTAAGTAAAAATATTATAAATCTACATGCCTTGATGATGTCATTCTTTTGTTTTGTTGTCATTCTTTTGCCTATCAATTGTTTTTAAGCTCAATAAACTCTGACCGGAATTTCTCTCATTTGACCGGTAGATTGAAATCTACCGGACACTGAGGCCGGCAACAATTTTTTCTAACGGAAACCCTGCGAGTAATAGTGCTAATCAGATGTATGTACAGTGTTGTAGTATTATTACTGTATTATGCATTAGTATTATTATTGTATAGGATATGACCTTACCACTATAATGAGTTATGTATATAATTATATAATATGATATGACCTTACGTATATGGTGGGGTATGTATGCGATATGACCTTACCTCTATGGTGGAGTATGTATATGATATATAACCTTACAGTACCTCTATGGTGAGGTACGTATATGATACGATCTTATCTTACCTCGAATGAGACTTTCAAAATCGATATGAACCGATCTTTTACGTTGCATCGATCGTATTGGATCGTTGATAATTAGATCAACGTATCGATCTGGATCCATGTATCGTCCCACCCCTAGTGAGGTGTGTATGATAAGACCTTACCTCTATGGTGAGGTATGTATAAGACCTTACGGTAGGGATGTTCGATGTTGGCTTTTTTACCGATATCCGATATACAGATATTGTCCAACTCTTAATTTCCGATACCGATATCAACCGATACCGATATATGCAGGGTTTCCCCCCCCAAAAAACAGAATAATTTCAGGTAATTAACATTACATATGTCTTGTCGTGGAATTAACACAACATTATGCATACTTTTGACAATAAGAATTTGTTCTTACTTGCTTGCCTGGTTAAATAAAGGTTAAATAAATATAAAAAATATAATAAAAGAATTTTTTTTTGAAAACCGATAGTTTTCGATATTACATTTTAATGCCAATATCGGCTGATAATATCGGACATCCCTACCTCTATGGTGAGATATGTATTTGACCTTACCTCTATGGTGGGGTATGTATATGACCTTACCTCTATGGTGAGATATGTATATACCGTAATTCCTCTAATAGTAACCGGTATTCAATTAAAAACCGGGTCTCTATTAATGACCGGGTGCGCTGTTGAGCTAAGCAATTATAAGCCGGCCTCCTAATACAAGCCGGGTATATTTTGTTATTGTTGTTATATGCTGGCCTGGCTGTGCAGTAAATACCATATAATGGTATGGTGTTAATGTTTACCAAGAGAGTAAGCCTACCTCAGAATTGTATAAAACTAAGTTATTATTATTATACCAGTATTGTGATTGCACTATTTTACTTTATTTTACTTTTTTTTTACCACATGTAATTGCACTGTTTACTACCGTATTTCATACAGTACTTGGTTTCAATAAATGAACCCAGTACATTTTACTGGGTTCAAACTGACACAAAATGTTGATTTATTCATTATGATGTTTGAAAATTAGAAATATAGGCCTCTCTCTTATACAGGCCTCCTCCTAATACAAGCCTGGTATCCGCTACAGTTGAAACAAATACAAGCCGGGGTTACTATTAGAGGAATTACAGTAGCTAGGGATGTCCGATATTGGCATTAAAATGTAATATCGGAAATGATCTGTATCGGTCTTTTATTTAAATTTTCTTTTTACATTTATTTAACATTTATTTACCCAGGCAAGCAAGTAAGAACAAATTCGTATTTTATTTATTGTCCCTGCATATATCGGTATCGGTTGATATCGGTATCGGAAATTAAGAGTTGAACAATATCTGTATATCGGATATTGGTAAAAAAAAAAAAAAAAAAAAGGCCAATATGGAACATCCCTAATATGAGCTCACCTCTATGGTGGGGTGTGTGTTGTGTCTGTAGGCTGTGTGTGGAGCTCACCTCTATGGTGGGGTGTGTGTTGTGTCTGTAGGCTGTGTGTGGAGCTCACCTCTATGGTGGGGTGTGTGTTGTGTCTGTAGGCTGTGTGTGTGGAGCTCACCTCTATGGTGGGGTGTGTGTTGTGTCTGTAGGCTGTGTGTGTGGAGCTCACCTCTATGGTGGGGTGTGTGTTGTGTCTGTAGGCTGTGTGTGTGGAGCTCACCTCTATGGTGGGGTGTGTGTTGTGTCTGTAGGCTGTGTGTGTGGAGCTCACCTCTATGGTGGGGTGTGTGTTGTGTCTGTAGGCTGTGTGTGGAGCTCACCTCTATGGTGGGGTGTGTGTTGTGTTTGTAGGCTGTGTAGAGGGGGAACTGAATCTGGAAGATCTTGGCCGCGCACAGCAGCAGCTTCTCTCTGTCCTCTGTGGTCCAGGAGCTGAAAGGGTCCTGGCCCTCCGTGTTGCTGCCGGCACCGGTCCCACCAGCTTCACCGCCGGCGCCGGCCCCGCTCCCGCTGCCGCCCTCCCCGGGCCCAAGTGCCTCCGCCTGGGCCGCCTGACTCGTCTGGCCGGGCCCCTGCCCCTGGGGCAAAGTCTTATTCTGGTTGTGGTCGGGGCCGTTGTCGGCGGTGGCGGCGGCGGTGGCGGCGGCGTCCTCCTCCGCGGAGTCCCTCTCTACGTTCACGGGCTCGTCCTCCGCGCCGGGCGAGGACAGCGGCGGTGGGGGGAGTGGCCCGGGCACAGCCCCCCCGCCCCCGCTCCATTCCGCCCCCGCCCCTTCTGTCCCGGGGGGGGCGGCGCCCTCTGTGTGGCTGTGCCCCCCCCCCGGGGCGCTGCACAGGCAGTCCCGCAGGCTGGTGACCTGGGCGATGACCAGGTTGATGAGGGCGTAGACCAGCTGGTTGAACACCTCCAGGTGTTTGTACTCCTTGAAGCAGCAGAGACATTGCCTGGGGGACAGGGTGGATGAATTAATGAATATGTTTATTTAAAACGGACACCACAGCTACATTGGACCGGTCACCGGTGGACAGACCAGATGTGGTGTTTTGCGTGTTTGTAGCACAAGTGCTCGTTTTCAACGCCAGTCCATTGAGGCTTTTCTAAAAGATGGAATAAAATTAACAGTAAAATACGGAATTAAATTCACAAATCAGAACAAATAGTTACCGGAGCAAGAGTCCGTGATCAAAATAACAAAACCTACACATGCGAGCCGAGCACTGCTGCTTTGATTTCAGCCGTACCTTGAGTCCTCCGCTGACGACGTTGGCATTGGACTCCAGTTTTTAAGCCAGTAGGGCAGAGAGTTCCATGAGTTTGCCCCGTTAACCGAGAAGGCAGACTGTCCAAAGGAACTCTTGCACATCATGGGAACAGTACGGTCACCATTATTGGAAGCCCGTGTGTTTGCTCTGCTAGAGCTCCAACGTCTAAACCACCAGTCCAGAAAATTATGATGATACATGATTGTGCAAACATTTAAAAACGAGTCTAGGGGAGCTCCAGTAGCTCACCGCGTACCTCGGACGCTATTTCGGTGTCGGGGACAACCGTGCGCGTCACGGATCTGGGGTACACGAGTTCGACTCCCGGACTCGCCGTATTTTCTCAGAGTGTCTTTCCCCCGATCTATACCCCATTCAACCTGTTTCTGTCGGTCATGCTTGACCAGAAAAAGCGATAAACGCTAAAAGAACCAGCTGACTGGTCAAAGTTAAAAAAAAAAAAAAAAAAAAAAAAAAAAAAAAAAAAAAAAACGAGTCTAATATTACAGAAAATTCCAAAATTGTCAAACGTGAAAAGATTGTGCTTACTCAAAACACTGCAGTGATGCCATCGCATTGGTTTTACGGTCCATGATTTTTATAGCCTGTTTGTATATTATAGTTATGGGTTTTAGTATGGTTTGTGAGGTTTGTGACCATGATGTGATACACGCAGGAGAGGACATGAGAGCTTTACATTGTACAGGCAGGATCCCTGTCGTCCCCCTCAAGGGCCCATTTCATTCTTGCATGAGGAAGGATAATAACGATAATCTAGCATTGATTTCAGGATGATTAGATAATCAGGCGAAAAATGACAACGTGTTTAGTGGATTCCACTAAAACGCTATTATCGCGTCTTTTCCTGGGATTACTAAGAATCACCAAAACTATACCCATATTCAAAACGGTAAAAAAAGGAAATGTACGGATGAAAAAACAATCTGTTTTGTACATGTTGACTGGAAGCAACTCACTGACAATCGACAGGTGTATTAGACCCATAGCTATAATATAAGATATATTTTAAGCACTCGCAAGTGAACAAAGCGCCCCATTGACTTACAGCACTGGCGTTCTATACAGAAGGTAAACAGCGACCCCTGGCCGTGAATGTGTTAATGAATATAACTCATCAGTTTCGTCAACATAAATAATCCAATAAGGGCCCGGTTGGTACGAAAGTGATGGTGACGTCTTGATGGAGCGCCGAGTGCCAAGCGGATGCAGATAGGCTACATCATTTAGGATAAATGTTTTATTTAAATTTTTATGACGAGTCATATACTATAATATTAGTGTAGCCTAATCTTTATCTGCAACTGTGAAGAAAAACCCCATTGGTTTAAACAGAATGAATAGACACATAAAAAAAGCTGGAGGTGGCTCCACTCAAAACTAGTATGACCAATCACACCGGCTTCATTAACCCTTTCACTGCCACACTACGGAAGGCCCTTTCACCACCACACGGCAAAGGGTTAACCCTTTCACTACCACACTACAGAAGGTTAACCTTTCACTAGCACACTACAGACGGTTAAGTCTGTAGTGTGGTAGTTAAAGGTTAACCTTTTGTAGTGTGGTAGTGAAAGGGTTCAATCTAAATTCTCATAATGCCCAGTTTCCCTCAGCAAACCACACTTGTTCAAAATGGTGTGCACATGTATTGGGATTGCCCACCAGTAGCCCGCTTCTGGAGGTCAATAACAAACAAACTTTTGGATCTATGTGGCTTAACAATCCCACTTACAGCTGTTACACTACTCCTGAACAATATAACAACACTACCAGCATCCATACAACAAAAAAAAGTTATCCTAGGCGTCACAGCAGCGAAGAAGCTGATAGCATTGAGATGGAAGGAGCCTGAGAAGCTCACAGTGATTAACTGGTCCCCAACACTGATGGATGTGATTTATCTTGAGATATCCACAGCGCGGGTGATTGGGGTGGGACAGAAGTTGCCTTTGAGAACCAATGGTTCTCGAGCCGTAACGGCACATGGGGCAGGAGCCTATCTCCTGTTTCCGTAGCGTGAGGCAGCTTGATGTACAAGTACACCCCTTGGACATGACGCTAGTATGTCACAAGGACTTCCCCCCCAAACCAACCCTTGATGCTGAGTGTCAAGCAGGGAGGCTATGGGTACCATTTTTTTTAAATAGTCTTTGGTATGACTCGGCCGGGGCTTGAACTCCCAGCCTCCCGAACTCAGGGCGGACACTCTACCCACGAGGCCACTGAGCCGATGGGACAGGCTGGGATTGAACTGTGGGTCGCAGCAGCTGAAAAGGTCAGAACCGCCGTGTGCGGCTGAGCGGGGTTGGGGCGCTGGTCCGGGGGAGTCCGGCGGTCTTGTGGGAGGGGGAGGAGGAAATGTCTCGTCTGTCTTGTCTTTTGTGTTGTCCTGCTTAATTTGAACTGTGGTAATTTTATTAAATTTTTATATTCGGTTTTTATAATTTGTTATTTCTATTATTGTTATTATTGTTGTTGCTGTTATCTCCCTGTGAAGTTCTGTTTATTATTATTATGGTTACTGTATTGTGTCGTCTTGTTTTCATGTAAAAAAGAATAAAAAAATTAATAAAAAAAATGAAAAAAAAACATAGCTTGGACGGATACGGTACCCCGGGCTAAAACGCAAGCAGCGAAGATACGAAGAAAACGACGACAACAATGTATGATTAGGCCTCGTCTGTTATTAATAAAAAAAACTTTAGGGAAACAGTCCTAAAAAAAAGGCTGTGGTCAGTAATTAGGGAGATGAGATGCGCTGAGAATCCCTCAGCAGAATCACACTATTCATACTGGGTTATATAACACTAGTGGAATGAGAATGTGCTGTGTGGAAGAACAGGCAGAGGGCTGAGGAGGCTTGCCACGGTGTTACTGTGTTCAGGCTCCACAGAGTACATCACTTCCCCACCGATGTATGCTTTGTTTATTATATAAATAAAACCCATTTAGTTCATTTTCGCACATCAGTGCCCACGTTCAAATAAAAGTCTAATTTGTACAAATACTAAACGTGTTATCAAGCGTGTAAGTCAAGACAACATTATGAACCGATGCCGACTGCGTGGGCGGCAGCTATTTTCAGGTTTCACTTTCACTTACAGAGTCGTCTTAACTTCACCTGAAGGAGAGAAAGAAGGCTCTGGAGATGACACAACGAGTTACATAATGATAACGGAGGATTTGGCAATATTTCTGATAAAAACCCTGTAGCAATGAAAGCTGTTTGCGCAGTATGTGATCAATGCACTACATTGATCCGTCAATGAACAGATAGAAAAGTGACAGAATTAGTATTACATAAAGATAAGCTTTGCAAGAAAAATGGCAGTCCTCAACTGGTGATAATAATGTATTGCTATGGATTAGGGATGCACCGAATGGGAAATTCTTGGCCGAAACCGATACCGAAAATAGGAAACAGTTGGCCGAAAACCGAATGCCGAAAGGCCGAAAATGATTAATAGAAAAATATATATATATATATATATATATATATATATATAATGTATTTTTTTTTCAGCTACCTGATTATGACAAAATACATGATTATGGCAAAACTTTACTTAAATAATATTAATAAAAGTCAAGTGCATTTTCTTTTCTCTGTAGGATAATTACAACCAAGTGCATTCAGAACAAAGCCAAGGTGCTTTAAAACTGCATAAAGATCTGCACACATGAGGGAGAATAGTTTATAGCAGACTTAATGATGTTACTGTAGTGGCTTTTTATATAAAAGTACTCTGTATTTTTGTATGACAACTAATAAAGAAACTTGAACTACTGTCATTCACTGCGTTCTAGCCTACATGGAAGGACTTGTATTTACTACATCTCCCGTGACTCTTAGCGGGGGATGACGTAGCTTAAGAAAGACGAGTGAGGGGAGCTCCAGTAGCTCACCACGTATCTCGGCGCTATTGCTGCGTCGGGAGGACTCTGAGGAGTCTGGTTGACTCAGAGTTCGATTCCCGGACCCGCCGTCATTTGCCGAATGTCTTCCCCTGTTCTCCCACCCGTTTCACTCTACAACTGTCGGTCACGCTTGACCAGAAAAGCGATAAACGCTAAAAAAAAAAAGTTAAAAAAAAAAAAAAAAAACGGGTGAAAGAGGAACTGAAGCGTTGTTAGCTAGCTTAACGCTAACGTTAGTTAAGGTTTTTAACCGCGACGGGCATATAGTAATGGCGAGGATATAAAGCATGTTAAAGACGCATTTATTGGACGCGTTGCTCGCAGAGTTTACATAGAAACAGCGCGACTCCCGAGTCCCAAGAGGAGCTATCACAGGCTGCAGAACGCACGTGAAGAGGTCACGTTGCGCATGTAATGACTGAAGCCGCGTTTTGATGACATCATCACAACAACACGCGTTAGGTTACAGGTTGTTTCTGTGATATATTTTCGGTGAAAAAAGTAAACTCTTTCGGCCAAAAGCCGAAAGGCCATTTTCGGCCGAAAACTTTCGGTGGCCGGAATTTCGGTGCATCCCTACTATGGATGATAGATGGATGGAGAATAGAACAGGCAAAATATTGGTATGAATGTATATATACATGTAATGAAACACATTTATATATATATATACACGCACACAAGGTAACAATAGTATCTAAAGGTACATAAGAATTTATTTTGTATTATTAAAATAATCCGATTTCTTTTATTAAGCATAGGAAAACTGAGGGAGATGTAGAGTAGATCCATTGCGCCTGTGGTAGTAAAACCACCACCATGTCCCTTTTGGTTAATAAATAAAAGGTTTGAAGGTCTGCCCAGAGCCCACAGAGTTTTAAGGCACAGCTGAAGACTCCGAGGCTCGGTGAGCCACACATCCCTTGGTCGTGTCGCGATTGTTTTTTTTAAACTTTATTGTAGTTTATACGACTTTGTGTGTGTACTGTATTTTATATTTCATTTAGTATTTCTGTTTTTGTATGGTACAGCACACTTTGGTACAACTTCGGTTGATTTTAAATGCGCTATATGAATAAAGTTGCCCTCGAATGGGGAGCCACTGACCTCTGTGTCCATGAGCTGATGTAGCTGAAGACCCTCAGCGCGTGGTCCTTCTTCAGCTGGAGGCCTCCGTCACTGCTGTCCGCGTCGGATACTGAGCACAGAGAGAGAGAGAGAGTTACATACATACATACATACAACAAAATAATTCATTGTTTTATATTTTTTATCAGGTACTCAAAAGCATCATTTTTCAACCTCAAGATTTCAGGCTGATTCGGCTGGGCTCCGCCCATAAGCTTTGAGTGACAGTCACCCACACAGCGTGATGCATACGAGAGAGAGCGAGAGAGAGAGCGAGCGAGCGAGCGAGCGAGAGAGAGAGGAGAGATGCGTCCCGAAAACACACACACAACACAGTTGGGTTTGTGTGTAAATGCTCCCGTTGCTCCGTATCCCTCTCTCCCTCTCGGCACCCGCGCAACCCGTTTGAGGAAGTGATCCACTGCTCTGTTGTTGAGCTAATTGTGGGCGGTGACTACAACCACAGAGCCAATCGGATAACAATCAGCTCAATCAGCTCCTTGCTACGCAACGTCGCACTGCGAGTCAAATCGGAGCGGCTTAGTTGAGTGAGGGAAGATCTCGTGAACTCGAGACTAGACTGATGAGTCAATATGATAATTAACGACACAGACCACATTGATATAATCCCGCATTGCTAGGAAACGATGCTAAACACTGGAAAAGGCCATTTATAATGCATGGGACCTTTAAATTCAAACTGTATCCTTCTCTTCCCCAGGTCTCTCTCAGTTTGCCAGTATTAGAAGATCATCACCGGTTCAAGCCCCGGTCAAGGCCATTATTGTGGGGAAGTGGTGTTGTTGTCCAGCAGGGAGCACTCTGTCCTCTGGATTTGGCAGTAAGAGTCAGTGACCCCGTCATGGTGAGAGGGACACCCTACAGTTGAGAGTGCCGTCCTTCGGATGAGACGCTAACCGAGGTGAATTTGGTCATTTAAAGAACCCAGGGCAAGGCAGCCGGGTAGCGCAGCGGACTAAGCGTCTGTCTACCACCGCAGAGACACTGGTGTCGAATCCAGCTGTCAGCTGTGCCTCCGGCTTGGGCGGTCGGCATACTGACACAATTGGCAGTGTCAGCGGGAGGGAAGCCGGTGGGTGGTAATCTGGTCGTTGTAAACAGCGACTCCTACAGGTCGGTCAGGGCGCCTGCACAGCGAGGGAGGGATCTGTGTGAGGTAGTGTGCCCTCCCACGCGTTACACCTCACCCAATGAGAGTCCTCGCTGCCAGGTGAAAAGAGGCTGCTGGCTGTCTCCCATGTATCGGAGGAAGCATGTGATAAGACTTCAGGGCTCCCTAGACCGGCAAGTAGGGGGCAAATGCGCACAACGACCAGGAAGGGGAGGGGGGACTTGGCATAACGACTAAATTGGGATGGGAGGAAAATACAAGAAAAATAGGAGGAGGAAAGTGGATAAATAAAAAATAACCCAGGGCACGATCGCAATCAGTAGGGGGAGTTTTCTGAGCCAAACCAAGCTGTGTCGTGTATATTACCCTCAGAGGTCTGTGGTGTGATTACATTTGAAAGAAGAAGAATTGAAAATCAAATGGAGTTGTGACTAGGGATGGGTACCTTTCACATTTGAACCGATACGGTACCGGTACCCAACGGTACCTTTTTTCGGTACTTTAGTCTCAAGAAATTTTATTTACCCACCTCAGTCATGAAAAAAAAATTCAAACTTCAAATAACTACAATTTCGACAGTTTTTGGCTTGCCATTGCTCCGACTGCTTTGTTGTTGAATCAAGTCAAATCCTAGGTAAGCATATATTGTGCGTGTGAACGTTGACGTGAAAAGAAAAAAAGGTAAAAATATATATATATATATAAAAAAAATTATGTATCTCACTTGAATCGATACTCTGTAGTACCGGCGTGTTTCGGTTCTGTACCTCAAAAGTACCGAATTCGGTACCCATCCCTAGTTGTGACGTCAAAATGGAACGTGGTATTGAATCTGAAAACACGTGCACCGTTACACGAATCTCATGGCTAATTTAAATTCTTGGGATCACAATTCGAGATTTTAAATAAGATTCTCAAATCATGATTATCGAGGCAATTCAATAGAGGCTTTGCACAGAATGCCTGCATAGTTATTTATTTTCCGAGATGGCTGCCTGTAACCACCATTGGCAACCACTTTAAAATGAAAATGCCTAACTCCTGTGCAGCGATAGAGTAGGTGAAACACAGGAAAGCCAGGATATCACTGTTCCACTGTGACTCGTTTACAAGATCCAGTAATAAAACATAAATTCTTTATATCCTTCTCGTATATAAACATATTCCATTGCCACGTGGGGGGCCTTGTGGCTCAGGAGGTAGAGAGCGGTCATCTAACCTTCTGTATTGTCACAGTGAAAGGGTTAACCGGCTGTCGTGTGGCAGTGAAAGAGTTAACTGCTCCCGGTGAGCCGGTCGGCACCTAGCATGGGTCGCTCCACCGTCGGCGTGTGAGTGTGTGGGTGAAAGGGTGAATGTGATAATGTGAGGCATCATAAGTTGTAAAGCGCTTTGGATAAATGAGATATGTAAATACAGTACCATGGTACAAAACAATGGTTGCCATGTTGGAAGACAGAACTACTCAAACAAGCGACACAAGGCCTCTATAGATTCGAATTCTAGATTGAGATAGCTAGTATTTAACCGTTGCGTTACAAAAACCTGCAGGCGACGTTGTGCGAGTGTCTGCTTGGCTAATCCTGGCGATCTGTGAGCTTCAGCGAGCCAAGGATTTATAGCTCCGAGGTCATCAGGACGTTACTTCAAACCACAAGAGTGACAACTTGTTGGAATTTGTTCATACATTTTTTTAATAAATTTTTCATCAAAGTAACTGATTCCGAACAACCGGGTTCAGATTAACGTAGTGGAGTAATATTTGCTTTGAAATGTAGTGCAGTAAAAGTACAACGTTTCCCTAAAATGAAAATACTCAAAGTAAAATATTGTGCGTAAACCTCTTACCACGCATCTGCCCGCCATGCCCATACGTCGTGGCACTTTGCGAGCGTCTACCGGCTCGGGCTGCATTTTTCGCCGAACATGTAATATAGCCTTCTAATTAGGGATGCACCGAATGGGAAATTCTTGGCCGAAGACCGATACCGAGAATAGGAAACAGTTGGCCGAAAACCGAATGCCGAAAGGCCGAAAATGATTAATATAAATATATATATATAATGTATTTCTTTTTTTTCTTCAGCTACCTGATTATGGCAAAAGACATGATTATGGCAAAACTTAACTTAAATAATATTAATAATCACTATTATGGGCCCATAAAACATTTATTCAGCACTTTTGAATGCATACATTAATTCCAGACTGACTGCTGAAAGATTGTAATGTATTTAAACATTTTCTCTTTGCATACAACAAAATGTGCATTAAAGTCAAGTGCATTTTCTTTTCTCTGTAGGATAACTACAATAAAGTGCATTCAGAACAAAGCCAAGGTGCTTTAAAACTGCATAAAGACACACACACACACACACACAGGACTGTTGTATTTACTACATCTCCAGTGACTCTTAGCGGGGATGACGTAGCTTACGAGAGACGGGGTCAAAGAGGAATGGAAGCATTGTTTTTTTTAATCTTTTTCCCCCTCCTTTTTTTCGATTTTTCTCCCACTGTTAGTCGTTATGCCAATTCCCAACCCCCTTCCTGGTTGTTGCGCACCCCCCCCCCCCCCCCCCCCCCCCCCTACTGTTGGTCCGGGAGGCCGGAGACTGTCACATGCTTTCCTCCGACACATGTGCAGCCAGCCGGCAGCCAGCCTGGCAGCGCAGATTCTCACCGGGAGAGTGTAACGTGTGGAAGGTCACACTACCTTTCTCCAGATCCTACCCTCGCTGTGCAGGCGCCCCGACCGAACTGTAGGGGTCGCTGTCCACAACGCCCAGGACCCACCCACGGCTTCCCTCCCCCTAACTCAGCCAAACGAGTTAGTATAGCGATCAGCCCGAGCCAAGGCAATGCTGACTCTCCGGGAGTCGAGACCGCAGCCTCTTGCATTGGTGACAAGCACAATCTACGCTACGCCACATGACCGCCCTGAATGGAAGCATCGTTAGCTAGCTTAACGCTAACGTTAGTTCAAAAGGTTTTTTAACCGCGACAGGCATATAGTAATGGCGAGGATATAAAGCATGTTAAAGACACATTTATTGGATGCGTTGCTCGCAGAGTTTACACAGAAACAGCGCGACTCCCAAGAGGAGTTAGTTATCACAGGCTGCAGAACGCAGGAAGAGCTGCCAAGCTGCGCACGTTATACGTTTTGATTACGTCATCACAACAACACTTTAGGTTACAAACGTTACGTAACCCTGTTCTTTGACATTCAGTGATATATTTTCGGTGCTAAAACCCTTTTGGCCGAAAGCCAAAAGAGCCTTTTTAACCATTTTCGGCCGATAATTCGGTGCATCCCTAGTTCTAATTAAACATCAATTTGCTAAACATGAGTTGTGACTCAGACTTCAAAATGCACGGAGGTGGTCGGTGGATGGCAAAAATGGATTTTGGAACTCTTTTCTTTTTGGCGTCAGTGAGTTTAGTAAGACCTCTTTCAAACACTAATTTCTGAACAGATTTCTATAACATTTGGACCAGTACTACATAAGACTTCAGGCTATGGAACCGCTGTGTTTTCCAGCTCATACCTCTATGCTGGAATAATGGAATATGGAATCTTGCAACCACTAAAGAAAAATGTGAGTACACAAGTTCAAATTCAACCCTCTGTTACTCTATTTCATTAGCACTAAAAGACAAGTGATTCTCCTTTTTTGCATTAGTAACTTCAAAATGTCATCTTTCAAAAGAGACCAGGCTCATGCATGTGCTATAAGTATAAAGCTAAGCTTTGCAAAATAAGTATGCAGTCCTCAAGTTCAAGTAAAGAAATTGCTTTTCTGCCTGCCTGCCTGTTAAGAGATTAAGTACCATACTTCAGTTCCACCACTGCAGAGAGCAGGGGGGGACAGAGGCGTTGCAGGTCATTCACAGTGTAGCATTTTAGAATCCTGCGTAGGTGTTTTAACTAGCTGCTTCACGTCGTTCTTTCCACAGTGAAAGGACAGGGCTTTTGTGCGTTAGTCACACATAACGACCGCACTAAAACTACTCCGTAAAGACCATGTCATCGTGAGAGGCTTTTATGGTTTATTTATTTGTCCCTTTTATGTCTGGTTGTCTTAATTATTAATCGTCCGTTTATCAATATGTATATATATATTAGGGTGGTCCTTCGTGATGGGTTAATTTTCGAATTAATTTATTTTAAGCTCCAACCCCGGTTCCGTTATGGTAGTCAAGAAAACTCTCCTGGTGATTTTTTTCTCAATGACAACATTTAAGGAAATCTTAACATGAGGGGTGTCTAAAATGTGTTTTTTTTTGTGGGGAATTCAAATATTGGCTTATTTATTGGATGGGATAACTGTTGTCAGATTGAGGGAAAAATTCACCAGGAGTTTTCTTGACTACCATAACGGATTCTGGGCGTTGGACGATTCTGGGCGATTCTGGGCGCTGCACGATTTTGGGAAATAATCTATTTTGCGATTTTTCTGACAGATATTGCGATTGCGATTACATTTGCGATTAAAAAAAAATGTAAGCAGCCCCACAGAGGTTTATTGTAAAATGCGGCTTGCATCTGGCCTACGCGGTGGGTCTGTTCGGGACACCGAGTCTGAACATTTTTCTTTTTACCTGGGAATCGATACCGGTACGGTACCCAACGGTACCTTTTTTTCTGTACTTTACTCTCCCTCTCTGAAGTAAACTTCACAACACACAATCTAAAACCCCTTACCTCCCTCTCCCAAACTGTTCCTACAACAATTTTTTTTATGTTGCATGATCATGTATATTTATTTTGTATTATAATTTTTTTTGTGTTTAAATATCAACATTATCTGGCAATCCTCAGTAAATACTATCAAACTCCTCTGATGTCAGACCAGATATGAGACGCGTGCACACACACACACACAGAAAAGGAGAATGGCTTAAATGATTTTAGAATACTTCAGCTAATACCGAAAGGGATTAAACTGCCTAAATACCGGGGAATGTGGTATAGAATGGCCATGATATCAGGATGTAGAATTGCATTGCGACATTGGAAATCACCTGTTGATATTACTTTTAAAGAATGGATGGAACTAATGTTCCGGACAGCATCATATGAAAGGGTGACGTATAGAGTCGCAGGGAGAGAGGATATTTTCGCTGAGGTATGGGACAGTTTTCTACACCTGACTGAACGGTCTGGGGACAAATGATTAAGGTGGGATTACAATGTTATCAAGGATGAATATGAAAAAAGGGATCTGATCTGATGGTACTTGTGCTTTATAATGTATTGTGTATGTATGTACATGTATTTTATGTCCGGATGGTGTATTTATGGAACGGTCACTGTCTCTATCACACTCACATGTGCGCAGGTATAGCCGCATACAAGTATCTAGGATACACATATTCATATGTGTACATAATAGGTTTACACACACTCATATACACAAGGATAAGTTATACACGTCAGGGGCACACATACATGCACATACTCACTTATAGGAAATAGGCATACACACACCTACATATACACATAGTTGAAGTATAGGCTTTCACTGACACATATGGGGGATACACATGTATATAGGAGACACACACATACGTAGCTGAGACGCACATATATATACACGTCTGAGATATACACTCGCATAGGGGGCAGAGGCACACATGGATACGAGACACACACAAGAGATAGGAGTACAGTCACATACCAGGAAGATGCACACACACACATATGAGGCATGTACACATGCTTATGTGATACACGTACCACATGTGTTGGAGACATGCGTGCATGCATGTCATCATGCACAACTGCATGTGTCTGGGGCGCTTTCTCTCACATGCAATATGGAGAAGGGTGGCATCCCGATAGAGGATGCAGCACATACCTGCTCGAAGGTAGTTCGGTCTACATGCAAAGTATATATATCAGGGATGTATACGCATAATGTATAGTATAGTATGTTTCTTTTTTCGTAAGTCTTTTTTTATTTTCCATGTCAGTTGTTAATGTATTTGTATGAGTCCTTTACATGTTTTGTATGTTCTTACAAAAAAGAAAAAGGCAAATCCTGGAAATTGCATATGATGATGTGGAAAGAGATGTTTTGAATATTGGAGAGATTTGTGCAAAAAATATCAATAAAAAAAAAAAAAAAAAAAACTTCAGCTAATGAAGTTAAATGTTTATTATCATCAACTATCCAGTTCGTTTTTATAGTGCAACGTTTTTCTACTTTTCTACATTAATTGAACCAGTAGAGAGAGAGAGATGCCCCGCTCCCCCGCACCCCTTCCTTACTCAGCTCAGATGTTTTCTCTGTCTTGAGCAGGGTTAGCTAGGAACAGCTTTCTCAAGCTTCGCACCTTGGGCATGGAATGGGACCATTATCCACTGACACCCCGGTCTCTCTTGGTGAATTTAAATCTGTATTACATAACTTCCTACAAGAAGAATGTTGCTGCTTTCTGTAGTCGGGTCCCAACTGCAAAATTACTGTATTACCCTGTATTAATAATAATGCAGGACCTCTTTAGGGGGCCTTTATTCGGCATGCAACGAACTGGATATGCAATTGGAGCGGCACACACACATGCATTGTCTTTTTCTCAGTCGCCGATGCGATTGAGTCTCTGCACTTGACCCATCCCGTCGTCCTTCCCCCCATGGGCAGCCGGGAGCAGATAGGGCGTCAACGTGAGCCGCGCCCCAGGGACCAATCCAAGTGCTCCTGCCCGTCTTCATCAAGGACGCCACAGCGTTAGCGATCTGTTGTTGTGCATGTTTTTCCATTGGGTTTATCTTATCGGGGGGGAAACCCTTGCGAGCAGCACGGGGGAGAACATGCAAACTCCACACAGAAAGGCCTGGAAGATACCCCACCTGGGTACCTGGCATCATGGAAACCTGGTCCCCAAGCGGGAATCGAACCCTGGACCTTCTTGCTGTGAGGCGACAGTGTTAACCACTACACCACCGTGCCGCTATTATACACTTTTACTATCATGTAGACTATTCTGCTTTGTGTTTTTGTGTTTACATGTGATGTATTGTATATTGTATACATGCACATTTATTATGTTCTTGTGTGATGTATTGCAAATGTTATTGCTGTCATCTTAGCCAGGTCTCCCTTGCAAAGGAGATCTTGTATCTCAATGGGACTTCCTGGTTAAATAAAAAAAAAAAAAAATATATATATTATTATTATTTATTTTTTATGGCTTGGCGATTTGATAATTGCATCATTCCAAATCGCGATTTCGATTAAAAAACGATTAATCGTGCAGCCCTAGCGTTGGAGCTTAGACTTTCCAACTTTAAATTTTAAGGACCACCTTAAATATATATATAGAATAGAATAGAATAGAATAGAATAGAATAGAAATACATCCCGAGGGAAATTGAGCACTTCACAATGAACAACATTCAGTTAGTCAAAAGTAAAAAATAATAGGAATAAGAATAAAAATACACGGCCAGAGATATATATTCTAAAATATGTATATACACAATTCAAAAATATAGTCCGGAAATATACAGTAATATACAGTAAATGTATAGTAAAATGTAATGTCCAGGAAGGTATACCTATAGTAAAATGTAAATGGCAGGTCACCAGGCCCCAGCCATATATTTCTGACACTGGGAATACATTTCATGAGATCCATAGATGTCCCTAATAGGGCCAGGGCTTAACAGGTTAATTTGTAAAAGAAATAATAAAAGAAATTATGAATGAAAGCTGATACGGACCAGCTACATCCACAGAGCCCTCAAAAGATGATTGACTTATGAACTCATCATTGAAAAAATATTTGCATGTATCCCTTCCTTACTTCCCATTTCCCCACATGGATCGCACCCGATTGGATAAATGGCTAAAGAGGTCCGAGTTTGGTCCGACATGCAGGTGCTCTAGTGCGACATCTAGTGGCTGAATGTTATGTATCTGTAGCACCTTTATGGTATAAACTAGGGATGCACCAATCCGATATTGGTATCGGCCGCCGATATCAGTAAAATAGCTGGATCGGGTATTGATAAAAAAAGAATCTGATATATATAAGGAACCCGGATCATCAACAAATCAATCTGAACTATATTCACAGGACATACTTGACTCCTATAAGGCTGTGCAAAATGGGGCTTATACAAGACTCCAAATGCTCCCAATGTACAAATGGGGACGAAGGAACATTTATGCACATGTATTGGGACTGCCCACCAGTTAAGGCATTCTGGAAAGATGTGTCCCAACAATTATCAATACTCGTATTTTGGAATATACCTGTACACCCCGCGGTATTGCTATTGAATGATGTTTTTGAGTTTGCAGTGAACCCACAACTAAAAAGATTGGTTTTATCGGGTATCACAGTAGCTAAAAAACTGATTGCATCACGTTGGTTTCAACCGGAAAAAATGTGCCGGAAAGTGTGGTTTCTTACATATCTTGATGTGATATATCAAGAAATATCAACAGCAAGAATTCTGGGTCTCAATGAATCCAAAATGTTAATGTGGTTAGAAGTGGTGGAGAGAATAAAAGCTAGCCTATAATGGTGATGTCTGGTTAGGAGTGAGGGATAATGGAGGTACTATCCAAGAGGGGGTCCGGGAGGGGGGGATTTGAGCGGGAGCATATGTGTGTAGGGTTTTAGAAAATAGGTATTCGGGGTATATTATATACTAACATTTATATAATTGTAACTTCGCTGGATATACACGGTATACGGTTAAAATGTTATTATTGACTATTTTTGTTTTATCCTGTTTCTGTACTTGCATATATTTTAACCACCTTTACTGAAAGTTTCATTATACATTGTGTGTTGAGTACTGACTTTTAATAAGTTTTGTTTTGCAATAATAAAAAAAAATTATAAAAAAAAAAATATATATATATAATAAATTTAATAATAAATAACCATTCAGTACATTTATATCTATGTGTTAATTTGTTACATTTAGTTTCACTAAGTTACTGAAGTAATGTTTTAAGTAGAGTTGTTCCGATACCGATACCGGTATCGGAAATGCCGCCGATACTGCCTAAAATGCTGGTATCGGTATCGGCGAGTACACGTAAATTCTAGCCTCCGATCCCATGATGTAATTTATCTCCTGCCGAGTCCTGCGGAGAGTGAGGATTATAAAATGAACATGTTTTAAAGTGTGATGCTGTGTCATTTTAACAGCAGATACACTTTCTTAAATTCCATTGTCCCCGACAGTGCGGTGTGACGTGGAGCTCGGACGGGAATCGGGATGTGTTTGGCTGGTGTTATGATAGCATTAGCTGGAAAGATAGCTAGTTGGAACAACATCCGCTTTTAACGTTACATCAAATCAGATGATCGCCTGTCCTTTCTCCAGGACCTAACACTGTCCGTGACCGTCTATCAACAATAATGCACCCACGGTGAATTGTATTTAAGTTAAGTAGCTACGGACTAGCGTTAGCTGACTATTACTAACGTTATCTTAATGTCAATGCGGGAAGGCGAGCTAGGTCAGTTAGCTTAGCTTGATAACGTTACCGTGTCTAAAGTTGCTGCTATTCACATAATCCAGCAATAATGGCTGCAGACCTGCAAGCAAAGTACAGCAAGTGCCAAAGGATAAGAGTCTGAGGCGGAGTTTCAAAAGAGAATGTTGAATATTTATTTTGCATCAAAAATCACAACATGAACGTTCTATCTGCCACTAGCTTACAGACTGAATAGGGTATATCTGCAGAGCCACTGAGTAGCGAGTGCAACACCGTTTAATGTCCGTGTGGATCATTGGAGTAGGGTATATCTGCAGTGCTGCAGCCCATACTCATTGATTAATGATACTAATACAAATCTATACAATCACCTGTTGTTGAATAAATACCATACGTTCTAGTTATTACTAAAAAACAGTATAACAGTATCTGAAAAAAAAAAAAAAAAAAGTATAATTTATATAAAAAAAAAAAAAAAAACATTTTATGCACTGGTATCGGATAAATATCGGTATCGGCCGATACCCAAAGCTTAGGTATCGGAATCGGATCGGAAAGGGAAAAATGGTATCGGAACATCTCTAGTTTTAAGTCGAGCCTGATGTTGCCTTGTTGCACAAAATAATGATCCCAGTCTCTTCCACACAGTGACAGTGAGGCATACAGTTTATTAATTGAATGAATGAAGTTCATTTTCTGTCTTTGTTTACAACAAATCAAAAACACACTTGTGATCCTTTACAATTCTTAAAAACGAAATATATTTTAGTATAACATTTTTAAAAAACGTGGATACAATTTAATTTTTTTAACTTTTTTGGAAAGAATATTTGGACAATGGGTATCGATATTGGCCGATACCCAAACCCAAGTATCGGTATCGGGACTGAAAAAGTCGGATCGGTGCATCCCTAGTATAACGTACAACTAACCTAAAGTTAGTTTAGGTTCGTGTTAACGTTAGATAATGTACAAAATAAACGTATTCCGCTGCTATAGATGTCGCTCTTTTATTTTGAAACCCCCCAGACAGGAAGTCATTGCTCTCGTTATTTGCTTAGTGTCCGCCCGGTTCTGTGTTTGTTGGTTAGCTCCGTTAGCTAGCAGCCTATCAAGACCAGCCATTGGAATACTGTTTTCTAAATTGGGGAGGCTTTTAATCGTCAAGGTAAGAGGATTTTAAGTCATGGTATCCATAAACTTCAATCGGTTCGGATCCTTTGAATGAATGAGAATGTCAACAAACACGGCGTCACGTTGAAATCACTGACTGATCCCAGAGAGGAGTGGTTCGGCAAAAAATAGTTCAGAGTATATTTGCTTAGAAAACGTAATTGTCGAATTCAATTATTTTTTATTTCTCCACGTGGTAAATACACAGGTCACAACATGTTTACAGGAACGTTTTGGAGTTGTATTTGGAGTGTATTTCGTGACTGTAGGGCACTGTAGGGAACGTCAGGGTACAAGTCTGACCAACTTCCAACTTCCAGGGATGAAGCTAAGCTATGCTAACGGAGCGGCTGTTCCCTAAGCCTAATGCATGCACAGAGACAAAAAAGGTATGTAACTTCTTGTCTAACTCCAGGGAAGATGTTAAATAAGCTAATTTCCCAAAATGTTGGAGTTTTCCTTTAAAATAGGGACACCCTGAATATATTAAAGTTAGTAAAAACCAATCCAATGTAGGCAAGATATGTTTGTCAAGTGAATAGCTCTGCATTAAAAGAATAACATAGCAACACAGCATCACAGCCACGGTAGCCACTGTTTATAAACGCCTATCGCTTACTTTAACCCTGACCTAGAATCGGTCTGTTCAGGCCATGTGACCATGTACACCTCACTATGGCTGGTCTCGGGTCAGTACTCCTACTTTGACTTGTAGTGTATCTGTTAGGGACGTGCACAAGTTAACTTTTTTATGGTCGGTTATAGGGCTGCAACAATTAGTCGACATAATCGACGACGTAGATTATGAAAAATCGTCGACGAGATATTGTTTTTCGATTAGTCGACTAATCGAAAAAAATAAGACAGATTAGTCGACTACCAAAATAGTCATTAGTTGCAGCCCTAGTCGGTTAGTTGGTCTGAACGAATAACAAAGGCTAGAATAGATGATGGGTCAAAAAGAAAATGAATCTCACACAGCGCAGTGGTGTGAAGGAAGGGTGCGCTGCAGTTACAACGCATTACAACAAGTCAGCCTTGTAGACATGGTGCCACGGTAGGACAACTCCGGTCCACATATCTAGTGAGCCGCGGAATAATAATAATAATAATTAATTACTTGCATTTATATGCATTTATATAGCGCTTTTCTAGACACTCAAATCGCTTTACAATGTAGGGTGGAAATTGCCTCCTTCACCACCACTGGTAGCACCCAACCTTGGGCTATGCAGGCTCAATGGCTGCCATACACTGGCACCCTGCACACATCACACTACACAATGGCTGAACGGCTCAGGAGACAGGGATTGATATCAGCCAATTAAGGGAAAGGGATGATAAAGTGGCCTTGATGTCAGAGACCTGATTCAGTCAGGACCTCGGTTTAGTGTCTCATCCGAAGGACGGCACTCGCAGCTGTACGGTGTCCCTATCACCGTAACAGGGGCATTGTTACTGACAAGTCCAGAGGTAGGGCTGGGCGCAGGGGAGGAAACTAACTTTTTGGCTTACCAGCCAACTGGCGAGTATCTGATTTTTTTTACCAGCCAAACAGATTTTTTACCAGACAAAAAAAATCGCTAATTGTGATAATTACTTCTTTGTATGTCTTCGTCTAAATAGATTTTCAATCATAGTAAAATAATCACACCGTGTCTCTACTCTTTAAAATATGTATTAGCATAAAACATTAATCTCTACTCTTCACAATATTAGCATAAAACATATTAACATGAAAGAGGTATCTATTCTGGACTGGCTTGGGCTGAACTGGGCAGTGAAAGATGCTGGGTTGGACTGGGTTGGGCAGTGAAAGAAAAAAACCGAAGTATGTTGTGAAGTGTATAGATAGATGTGAAATATATAGATGTAGCAGTAGTCTATCTGTATGTCATATGTTATGATGAATTGAAAATGCCGTACTGTATTGTACCCATTCTGCAATCTGTTAATAAAGTTTTCAATCAATCAAGTTAACTTTGAACCTCGGTTGTCAATGACAAAACCGAGGAAAACAAAAACAAACCGCGTGAACTTTGGAAATTACTCAATAACCAACTAGGCTGCAGTAAAAAACTTAAAACCAGATTCTCAAACATAAACATAAAGACGGACAACACGCTCATCACAGAAAAGCTGGATGTAGCCAATTACTTAAATAGTTTCTTCACAAACATAGCCACAACACTGGTAAACAAACTACCCTCCCACTCAGGGCATTATGGGGTAGAACACATAGTAGCTTACTACAAAAACCTAGGGGTCCACAAAGACGACTTCAAACTGGAAATGGTAACAACAGATGAGGTACTCAAAAAACTGAGCGCCCTCCAACCTAACAAGGCCACTGGCCATGACAACATCCCCTCCAAATTCCTCAGAGACTCAGCAGCCGCCATCACCCCAGTCATCACACACATAATAAACCTCTCTATAAAACAGGGACACGTCCCCAAGGACTTCAAAATTGCGAGAGTGACCCCTCTGCACAAAAAAGGCAGTAAATTAGACCCAGGCAACTACCGCCCTGTTTCTATCCTTACCTCCATCTCGAAAGTCATGGAAAAAATTGTATACGAACAGGTCGAAAAATACCTTGCGGAAAAAAAACTAATCTACGAATTCCAATCTGGCTTCAGAACATCCCACTCCACTGACACATGCCTTCTCTATTTAAACGACCACATCAAACAAGAGGTGGACGCGGGCAAATACTGCGGCATGGTCATGCTGGACCTACAAAAGGCCTTCGACACTGTCAATCACACCATTCTGATTGACAAGCTAAAAGCAATTGGTTTTGATAGTCTATCAGTGAGCTGGATGCAATCCTACCTGGAGGGGAGAGAGCAGATGGTGGAGGTAAACGGTACCCTATCCCCCCCCCTCACAGTAAACTGTGGTGTTCCACAAGGAAGCATACTAGGTCCGCTACTGTTCCTAATTTATGCAAATGACATGTCGTCAGCTTGTGACTGCAACTTGTTCCTGTTTGCGGACGACTCAGCCCTGCTGGTCTCTGACAAGAACAAGTTACAGGTTGAAAAAACCCTCAGCTCAGAACTAAGCAAAATCTGCATATGGCTCGCTGATAACAAACTATCATTACACATGGGCAAAACAGAGTCCATTCTCTTCGGTTCAAATAACAAACTCAGCAAGACCGACGGCTTCTCAGTTACAGTGGGTGACAATATTGTCACAAGGAAAGAAGATATTACCTACCTGGGTTCCATCCTAGAGGCAAATCTTTCCTGTGACAAAATGGCATCCAATGTAATAAAAAAAGTCAACCAACGAACTCGTTTCTTGTACCGGATCTCCTCACTGGTAAACAAGAATACCCTGAAGACTCTAGCAGGAGCACTCATTCAAGGGTACTACGACTATGCTTGCACCTCATGGTACCAAAGCACCTCAAAGGCGCTAAAAACAAAATTACAAACATCTCAAAACAAACTGGTCAGACTACTGCTTGACCTTACTCCTAGAACCCACCTCACCCCTGCCCACTTTGACAACCTAGGATGGCTTAGAGTAGACGACAGAGTACAGCAACTTGCAATGGGCCTGGTCTACAAGATACACTACACGACCAAGGTACCCATGTACATGACTAAATACTTCCCAAAGGTCAGTGAATACCACGATCACAACACCAGAGGGAGCTCCACAAATCATGTTAAACCCAGATTCGGCTCAAACAAGGGACTAAACACGTTTCGCAATTATGCCACATCAATGTGGAACGCCCTACCCAAAGCTGTAAAGGAATGTGAATCACTACCCACTTTCAAAAACACTCTCAAAAAACACCTAAGGGAGACTGCAACTCGAAACTGGCCCCTGTAAATGTCCGAACACAACCCCCTCCAATGTACAGTAAATTACCAAGTATGGTCTTGTCAATAATCCAATGTACAGTGTTGTTTGTACAGTTGTACAGTGTCCCCCACCCACCCCTCCTACCCACCCACCCCTCCTACCCACCCCCCCCCCCCACCCACCCAACCACCTCCAATGTACAGTCCCCCCCCACCCCTCCTACCCAACCCCCCCCCCAACCACCTCCAATGTACAGTCCCCCCCCACCTACCCAATCCAATGTACAGTTTCTACGCCTAATGTATATACTCTTTTCTTTCTGGACTCTTTTTGTATCACAAATACAGTACTGTAATTGCAAATCTGGTATGTCATAAATGTATAGATGTAGCAGTACTGTCTATCTGTATGTCATGTATGTCATATATGTTACGATGAATTGAAAATGGGGGACCCTGATGTAAACAAGACGAAAGTCTCTCTGGTCTGCATCCCCTTAACAATTGTATGTATTGAGCTGTACTGCACTGTACCCATTCTGCAATCTGTTAATAAAGTTTTCATTCATTCATTCATTCAGTCAAGCCTCGTCAATGTTGTGTATGCATCTGGGTAGGCACACTGTGCCTTTAAGACAGCACGGTGGTCTTACGACAGTACCGTCAAGTGTTGTGGTAACGTCAGTTGGGTTGGTGTGCTGTTGTACACATTAGATATCTATGGTTGTACACAGTGCACTGGTTGAGCTTAGCTAGCCCCTTTCGTGACTGCGATGTGCAAGCCAGGGGCTTTTGAGCATGAAATAAAATGTCTAACCTTACGTCGTAGTCCGGTGCTTTTTTGGAAACATTATAGTCATAACAGATACACCTAGCTGGCTGCTTTGAGCACACGGGGCTAACGTTAGCTAGCAAGCAGCTATCGCTAAAACTAGAAGCTAACCACTGTATACATTTCCAGTAGACTAACATTACACCTCTGTGATTTAAATGTGTCCTTAGTAACTTATACTCGAGGGTTGTACTAGGGTTGGATGCAGTTCCCCGTTGGTCAGTCTGTCTGTTTTCCATCTTCTGCTGTGTTTAACGTTATCCGTTTGCGAGTGCTCCTGATGGCTAGCCTAGTAACGCAGGACTTTTATCATTATATGTCCGCGGGTTGGCCAGTACTGCGCAAACTTTTATTAAACATTATATGTCCGCGGGTGGTCTTGTGCAGTGCTCTCGTGGCACTGTCAACTAAAGCGAGCACTCAGAAGACGCGCACCGTTTGCCAGTGCAGTGATTGCAGAATGTTTTTTTTTTTTGTATACTCGCCAGACTGGCGAGTGGTCTTCATGAATCACTCGCCAAACGTAAAAAATACTCGCATTTGGCGAGTAAAGTGGCCTAATTTCCTCCCCTGGCTGGGCGATATGACGATATTATATAAATATCGGGTACAGTTCATTAACGATACACTTTTTAAACGTATCGTGGATATCGTGATGTTTTGCCCTCGCGTTAGAGTCCGCCGCGGCTGAGATGAGACTTACAAGCGCAGTGCTAAATGCTTTCCTCTCCCTCTCGCCTCTCCCTCTCGCAGAAAGAAAAAGTCAGTCACACACACACTTGCCCAAATTACGTCATCTACACGCACATACACGCACGCAAGCGCACACACCTAGCCAGAGACAGAGAGGCGGTGGCTCGGTGCTAGGGATGCCCCCTGAAACCCAGGAGTAAGCTCCGACGTTAACGGTACTGCTATCGGTAAATTAGTCTATGAGCGGATTAGCTACAGAGCTAACGGAGTGTACCATCCATCTGCGACGCAACAGTGGCAGCAACAGTGGACACGGAGTAATGTTAACGTTATGTCGAGTTCATACTACACTACACGTATGAACTCGACATAACGTTAACGTTACTCCGTTTCCATGAAGTGTTTAATTAGCAGCAATCTGTTGTTGAAAATGTAACGTTAACCGGAAAACCGGAAATGGAATGCGAGGACAGGAAGCCGTCATGAAGTCGGCTTCTGGCCCTTGTAGTCATATATATTGTAGTCTTTTAGTCTTATTAACTAAAAGATTTTAACAAAATAAAAAGCAGCAGCACTATTGGATAACTGAGTCATGTTTGCAGGACATTTGTTTCACAGTTTTAGCATGATGTTTTATAGATGGCTAGGTTAAAGACAGGTTTTAGTTTTTTAAGAGGGGGGGTTTGATTTGATTGAAGTTTATTTCAAGTATGCAACACAACAAACAAACATCAAGTACAGATATAGCCTTAAGCCGTTCAAATAATAAATGTATACATACATGTAAATAAATAAATAGTTATAATATGTAATCTAATCATCTAAATCTAATCTAATATATAATATAAAAAAACGAAAGGCTAAAATGCTAAATATATAATCTAAGAATCCAATAATCTAAATCTAATATATAATATAACAAGTCTTGTCTTTAATGTTCGCTTGCTAACTCAAATACTGTCTTGGTAAGCCTCATAATGAATTGTTTGGGGAAAAAAGGAAAAACATCGTGATGTGTATCGTGTATCGCCGAAAGGTCAGAAAATATCGTGATATCATATTTAGGCCATATCGCCCAGCCCTATCCAGAGGACAGAGTGCCCCCTGCTGGACAACAACACCACTTTCCGACAGCAGCCTTGACCGGGGCTCGAACTGGTGATCTTCCGATCATGAGTCCGGAGCTCTACTCATGTAGCCACGCATGGAAGAATAACAACAACAGCGCATGCAGGCCAGAGGCCTCGACAACAGCGCTCCAAGCTCAGGTTAACACTTTAATCGCCGATGACGTGTTTAGACGTCATTCCTAGCCATGCTCATTCTGCCGAAGACGCCGTAACTCGTCTTTGATATCAATAATTCAAAAATCTGTGATCGAAATCATATTTCTCCTCCGGAGACATGAGATGTACTGGTGAGCTCCACTCAACTGTCTAACGGTTCAAGAGCGCCATCCGGTGGCCGATCGGCAGATCGGCCAAGAGGGAGGGGCGCGCCAAACAGGAAGTGATCATCCATAATCCGTCCGGGCACTCGCGATCGGTAGCCGGACCCCATCTCAACACACTGGATAATCAATCGCTCGCCCTAACTCAATAAACAACGTTATTTGGACGTATATAGTATTATACAACCTGGAAATGGTTAATCAGGATCAACATCCCATAATCGAAAACTGTCTACTCCACGCTGATCGTCCAACTGCGCGAGGAAGATATGGTAAGATCCAGCGTTATTTTCTAACGTATTCTATACTAACTGATCTGATGATCATATGACCCACACTAGATGAATGGTATAACGTTGCCCACGGAATTATAAACGTCCCCTCGCCCATCCGGTCAATATCAGATGATACGTAGTAACTTCTAGAAGTACCTCCAGTTGAAATTTTTCATCTGGCAACGATCGCTACCAAACTGTATTTGATCATCATTATAATGCATTTGGAGCTATAAATCAAGTTCTGGAGAAAGCTGCAGAAAACGATAAAAACATACTTATACTTTAGACCATATTTTAGTATGAATATGTGAATGAAAAAGTATATCGTTGCTACACCCTGAACAATGGATATAGGACATTGAATGGGCCATAATAATGGCAATTTAGCAATAGAATTAAAAAAGTTATAGCCCTGCAAAGAAGGGGAACTTCTCCATAGACAAATAGAGCTGGCTAGGGATGGTAAATTATGAATTTGAACCATGGCGATCAAAGTGTTAATGACACAACACTCCCCCTAGTGGCTGAAATTGAAAATAGGTTTTTATTTAACATGGTTTAACCTGCATAATAAAAAAATAACAGCCAAATTTTTTTTATCAACTTTGATCCCTGCAAATGATTATTTGGTTACCATATTCGTTTTACGATCCATCCCTAGTGTATGTGTGAAAGAAAAAGAGAAAAAAAAATAAAGACAGCATTTACTTTCATAGTGACATAAAAAACTGCTGAGGATTCAATGGAAATAGTTGGTCACAGAGTGAAGAAAGAACGAAAAAAGGAAATAAAAATTATTCTAGTTTATTTCCCCCGAAAACTTTAATGAGATGAATGAGAGAGATGGACAAAAAAAACAGGGGGAGAGAGAAAGATTGAGGAAGAAAGAGAAAGACAGAGGGAGAATGTAAGACAAAGACAGGCCTGTACAGTGCGAGATATATCTCGCACGTGCTACAGCAACAGCGGTCTGTGCGATGAATGGATTTACTTCACTAGCACTGGTGCGATAGGGATTCGGTTCATATAGATACTCTTATTTTGAAAATCCTGTAGCGGGTCTCATTTCTGCCCACGCGCAGCTCCAGCTATAATAACTAGGCTCGACAGCTAGCAACATTCAGGTGCATATGATACTCTTATTTTGAAAAAACTCCGTGACAACTCGACGAGTCATATCCGCCCTATCCGTGCTTGCAAGCAGAGCAGCGTGTTGGTGCGCACTGCTGCTGCGTAACACAGCAGTGCGCCTACACGTCCCGAAATAAGTCCGTGGTGTTTTTTTTTTCTCGCAACGGGTCAAATGCATCTACATGCTTTGCACCGTCGCCATTCCTTTATGCGCACATCGCCCGAAATTAACGTTTATGTACCATTACAATCACTACAACGTTAGCAAGCTAACAAGCTAATCCTGATCACAGGCAGAGCCAGCAGACACAGTGTGGAAAGGGAAATGGGGGGGCACTCTCTCCCCTTCCCTGTGTGTGTGTGTGTGTGTGCGTGCGTGCGTTTGGAAAGACGATGAAGTCACTAGTCAGGACTCAGGACAGGAGTATATTATAGTAAACTGAGGATGGACAGATAATGTTGATATTCAAATATAAAAAATTTCGAGAGGAGTGGAAGTTTGAAGACAGACAATATGATGCAGGGGTGGTGAGTTGAAACAGTGTGTGTGAATGAATGAATGTAAACTTTATTTAACAGATTGCAGAATGGGTACAGTACAGTACGGCTCAATACACACAATTGTTAAGGGGATGCAGAGACCAGAGAAAGACGTTTGTCTTGTTTACATCAGGGTCCCCCATTGTGTGTGTGTGTCCCAACCGACCCCACTTCTATGTTTCAATAAATTATTTGCATTTAAAACTATTAACGCTGACTCATTCCTTCAGTCCACTCAAAATTATGCTAATATTCCTTATGTTGTTTATGATATTAATTGAAAATAGCATATGAGAGTATTACTATTATAGTAATAATAACACATGGCGATATACTAAATGACAGCCAAACATGGCACTGCAACTAAATAACACAAATACAATAGGCACATTTGTGACTGTTACAAATATAACATGTTTTATACTTGTGCTACAAGATTTTGGCCTGTGCTACAAAACTATCAACCTCTGTAGCACCAGTGCTATGTGCAAAAAAAGTTAACGTACAGCCCTGGACAAAGAGAAAGAAAGTTGGGAGAGAGAGGGAGAGAGAGAGAGAGAGAGAGAGAGAGAGAGAGAGAGCGAGAGCGAGAGCGAGAGAGAGAGAGATTTCCCATGTTGTTAGCCCTCTCTCTCCCCCACTGGTTCTCTCCTACTATTAATCCCAAACACACTCCCCTCCCAAAACTAACAAGCCTTTGGGAAAACAACAGACACCATTGTGTTTAAGCTTGTACCAAAAACATAACCATCAGTCCCAGATAAGAGGGTCTGGTATGGGAGGCCATTGTTCAGACCGCCGGGCTTTGAGCTCATAACTGAAACAATGAAGGGAAGGGAAACTGTCATGGGTTTTAACCCTTTCACTACCACTGTACAGAAGGTTTTAAAACCTCTCACTACCACACTAAAAGACTTAACCTTTCACTACCACACTAAAAGACGGTTAACCGTCTGTAGTGTGGTAGTGAAAGGGTTAACCTTCTGTATGAAAAAAAAAATTTATGAAATGAAAATGAATGAATGAAATAAAAAATAATAAAAAAAACTACCTTACTGTCATGCACTTGTCATAATATGCTAACCTACACTGTAGCACTCAACACTTTGATGAACATTGTTACTCAGCTGATAGAGTTGTACCCTTCCTGCTGTCTTGTTGTACAAAACTTTTAAGTCGCTTTGGATAAAAGCATCAGCTAAATGACTAAATTTAAATGTAGTGTGGTTGTGAACAGGTTAACCGTCTGTAGTGTGGTAGTGAAAGGGTTAACCTTCTGTAGTGTGGTTGTGAACAGGTTAACCATCTGTAGTGTGCGGTAGTGAAAGGGTTAACAGTCTGTAGTGTGGTAGTGAAAGTAGGGCAGGGCGATATGGCCAAAAACGTTATCGCGATAAAATTATAAAATAATTTTCATATAACTCAATATCGATAATTATCGTCGATTATCGTCAATTTCTGTCAAGTTTAATTAACTTCTTATGCCCGGCGCCGATGGACAGGCTATTAATAGACTTGTTTTGCTGCTGCGAATGTCTCGAGTTGATGTCGTCATCAGTCCGCGCACATTAGCAGTTAGCCAGAGCAAGCGGTGTATCCAGGGGAGGAAACTAACTTTTTGGCTTACCAGCCAACTGGTGAGTATCTGATTTTTTTTACCAGCCAAACAGATTTTTTACCAGACAAAAAAAATCGCTAATTGTGATAATTACTTCTTTGTATGTCAAGCCGCGTCAATGTTGTGTATGCATCTGGGTAGGCACACTGTGCCTTTAAGACAGCACAGTGGACTTACGACAGTGCTGTGAAGTACCGTCAAGTGTTGTGGTAACGTCAGTTGGGTTGGTGTGCTGTTGTGCACAGTGCACTGGTTGAGCTAGCCCCTTTCGTGACTGCGATGTGCAAGCCAGGGGCTTTTGAGCATGAAATAAAATTTCTAACCTTACGTCGTAGTCCGGTGCTTTTTTGGAAACATTATAGTCATAACAGATACACCTAGCTGGCTGCTTTGAGCACACGGGGCTAACGTTAGCTAGCAAGCAGCTATAGCTAAAACGCTAACTAGAAGCTAACCACTGTATACAGTTCCAGTAGACTAACATTACACCTCTGTGATTTAAATGTGTCCTTAGTAGGGATGGGTACCTTTCACATTTGAACCGATACCGGTACTGGTACCTGTGAATCGATACCGGTACCCAACGGTACCTTTTTTCGGTACTTTAAAAAAAAAAAAAAAAAAAAAATATTTTTTTACTTTTTTCTTTTCATGTCAACGTTCACACGCACAATATATGCTTACCTAGGATTTGACTTGATTCAACAACAAAGCAGTCGGAGCAATGACAAGCCGAAAACTGTCGAAATTTAATTTACCTACCTCAGTCGTAAAAAAAAATCCAAACTTCAAATAACTACAATTTCGACAGTTTTCGGCTTGTCATTGCTCCGACTGCTTTGTTGTTGAATCAAGTCAAATCCTAGGTAAGCATATATTGTGCGTGTGAACGTTGACATGAAAAGAAAAAAGTTAAAAAAAAAAAAAAAAAAGGGTAAAAAGAAAAAAAATGAAAAATTTTTTTTTTATTTTTTTTTCGGTTTCTCACTTGATTCGATACTCGGAGGTACCTACGTGTTTCGGTTCGGTACCTCAAAAGTACCGAATTCGGTACCCATCCCTAGTCCTTAGTAACTTATACTCGAGGGTTGTACTGGGGTTGGATGCAGTTCCCCGTTGGTCAGTCTGTCTGTTTTCCATCTTCTGCTAACGTTATCTGTTTGCGAGTGCTCCTGATGGCTAGCCTAGTACCGCGGGACTTTTATTATTATATGTCCGCGGGTTGGCCAGTACTGCGCAAACGTTTATTAAACATTATATGTCCGCGGGTGGTCTTGTGCAGTGCTCTCTTGGCACTGTCAACTAAAGCGAACACTCAGAAGACGCGCACCGTTTGCCAGTGCAGTGATTGCAGAATGTTTTATTTTTTTGTATACTCGCCAGCAGGGGAGGAAAGTAACTTTTTGGCTTACCAGCCAACTGGCGGGTATCTGATTTTTTTTACCAGCCAAACGTAAAAAATACTAGCATTTGGCCAGTAAAGTGGCCTAATTTCCTCCCCTGGGTGTATCCCATGACAATGTACTAACAATCACCTTAAAATACTCTGTTCCGCCCCAATACATTGCAACGACGTCCACCGTATACCCCACACTACTCTAACCGTGGCCTCAGAATTCACGCCACACACCCACTCGGCACGTAAACTATAAAATAGCGGCGTGCAAGCTAATTATCCTAGCCAGCCTTGTTTCCAATGTACTAAATATCACCCTAAAATACTCTGTTCCGCCCCAATACATTGCAACGACGTCCACCGCATACCCCACACTACTCTAACCGTGGCCTCAGAATTCACGCCACACACCCACTCGGCACTTAACTATAAAATAGCGGCGTGCAAGCTAATTATCCTAGCCAGCCTTGTTTACTACTGGAGTCCTACCTCTCTACCCAGAGGTGCAGCTCGGGTCTCCTTCGCTGTCGGCCATCTCCTTCACTGATTGGTTGTTAGTGCGTGTGCTCATATCCAAGCTTGGAAAATCGATATATCGAAACTTTGCGACCACGTTTCATGTTTATTTCAAGGAAATAATTTATCGCGATAGTTATCTTTATCGTTTTATCGCCCAGCCCTAAGTGAAAGGGTTAACCGTCTGTAGTGTGGTAGTGAAAGGGTTAACCGTCTGTACTGTGGTTGTGAACAGGTTAACACTTTGCTAGTGTGGTACAGGGTTTCCGTTAGAAAAAATTGTTGCCGGTCTCCGTGACCTGCAAGATTTCAATCTACAGGACAAATGAGATTAATTCCGGTCATAGTTTATTGAGCTTTAAAACAATTGATAGGCAGGCTATATAAAGAATGTCATACTCAAGGCATGTAGATTTATAATATTATTACTTAAAACTAGGCTACTTTTGCGTATACAGTCATTAATATATTCCAAATAAAATAAGTCCCTCGATACTCCGTGCTGCTGCTGACTTGAAATAAAATAGACCGCGTATGTGGGCAGTCGGTCCGACCGTCCGACACTAAACAGCAGTCTGTTATAATCACATTTTTATGAGCTAACGAATTCCATTATATTGGACATTTGTATTAATTATATCAAGCGAAGAACTGAGAAAGCAGAGAGACGGCAACATTATCGTGGTTTGCGTGACGACTCTCTCCACCTCGCAACGACTTATTTGCAAAGAGTATGGCGCTGCAGAGCAGCTGATTCAGCTGTTATTGGCTCTTTTCTGGGAACCGCACAGCAGCGCCCCCCACCCAACATTGGCTGAAAATGGCTGAATTGGAGTACTGCTGGAATACTGCATTGTGCTGCTGTTGCTCCGGCTCTGCAGCTTCACAAAAGTTTGCACACCCAGCACTAAGCTCTCGCTGACAACGTCGTTGTCATTATTAGAAGCAACGAGGAAACAAATGTAATGATCGTTTCGTTCATCGCATAGGCTATTTAATTTTAGCCTATTTTAATACAATTCAAATAATCAAATTGTGCTTACTCAGGGAATTATTTTCACCGGACATTAAGACCGGAGAGATTAAATATGTCGGACTTCAACAGATTTTGCCGGTCAAATACCGGTAATTACCGGCTAACGGAAACGCTGGTGTGGTAGTGAACGGGTTAATGTTGTGTCTTGGGTAGGGTTGGGCATCGTTTGGATTTGAACGATTCCGGTTCCGATTCCGATTCTCCATATCCAGGGAGCGAAATTAACTTTTTGACTCACCGGCCAGTGGCGGGTAGATGGGAATAATCTACCCGCCAAGCATATTTCTTACCAGCCATTTTCTTTTATTTTTTTTTATAAAATATATATATTATATAATCATACTTGTAGTTGTATTATCTGCGAGACATCGCCACCACGCAACAAGTCCAAATGCTCGCTATCTGCAAACAGCTCCACTGTCTGTGTGTATACTCGAGTAGCCTCCAGCTCCAGCAAGGATTCTCCGGCGCTGCAGCTGGCCCTATACTCTACATTCAGCATGCAACATTCTCCGGCGCTGCAGCTGGACCCTATTGGTATAACGTTACTGTGCTTTGGTCAAATCACATTCAGCATGCCCTCAGCTAGAATATGCATTGAATCAATGTTATAAGACATTGATATCAGGAGCTATCTGTAGCTACTGCTAGCCCGCTAGATAACGTTACTTAAGGGGAGACACTGCAGGTGAATAGGGTAAAAGAATTAACTAATAGATATCACAATGAAACTTCCCCAGTTGATTACTTATATTAAGACAAGACTTTTTTGTATTACAAGTTTTCTGAAATTGTATGTTTAAATATGCAAATGAGGCATGATCTACTTAAATATGCACTAATTTGCATATAATTGCAGGACAGAAATCTGAACATTGGATAAAGCCATTTTCAAAATTATAGTTTCATTTTGTTGACATATTAGAGCCAAAGGTTATTACAGAGGGGATTTTGGATATCTCTTTTTATCACTCCATAAATCAGAAAATACTCCATTCAGTCCATTTTTATGGTAAAATTCCATATTTCGCCATGTTTTTAGGAATAAAATGTGATATAAATCAGGGTATGAATGCGATATCAACAAACCCTTCTGTAAATACCTTCAGAACATAGATATGAATAGAACTGGAAGGTGTGGTGTATGTGAGTGCTACTGAAGTGGAGATTTCTGGCTCAGAGTATGAGGAAAAACTCTTAAAACTCATTTTTGGGAAAACGCCTTCAAAGTTCTGTATTGTAAAATGCCATACCTTTTTTTTTTTAAACAGATATTTACAAACACAATACCTAATCAAACCATTAGTAATAGACAACCTAAACACATGCCTGATAACTGAATAATAATAATAATGATGTTATTGAACTGAACAGAACTACACACAGGCTACAAACAGTGTAGTACAGTGTAGTACCCCCTAATAGGCAAAAAATATTTGAATAGATATCACTATGAAACTTTCCCAATTTGTTATGTACATATAAACTAAGAAAAAATATATTGCAAGTTTTCTGAAATTTATGTTTATATATGCAAATGAGGCACTTCCCCATTAAATATGTGCACATTTATGGATGCAATAACTTAGGAAAAATGATGTAAAATAAACAACTAAATGTGTGTTATTGACGTTTTATTGTCACTAGTTTCATAGAAGACATGTTTAGGAAGCAAAATATAACAAAATCTCAAAATCAACAAAAAAAGTATATTTGACTATTCACCTGCAGTGTCTCGCCTTAAGACAACGCCTCAGTGAACTATTTAGTTTACTGGGACATATAGAGCTAACGTGAGCTAACGTGCGAGCCACTGGCTCGCTCTCGCTACCACTTCTTCCGCGGTGAGTTGTCTTTTTACCGGCCGGCTTACTCCTTTAATATGGTTCCACATACTGTATCAGTGATTAATGTTATTTAACATTATTACATTTCGCTAACGTTGGCTACTCGGCGTTAGCTAGGTGGGCGTAACGTTAGCTGAGCTCCCTACAGAGCAGAAGAAGAGCGTGTAGCGGATGTCACGTTGGTAAACAAGCCAACGAGATGACGCGCCGTGAGAGACGGGGTTGCCAAAAACTGCGACTGTCGTAAAACCAAAACACACAGCAGATTTTTTATTTTTACATGACTATTTGGTACCCGCCACACGGCGGGCAGACCTCTCAGTGTCACTCGCCAAACGTAAAAACTGACCGCCAATGGCGCTTGGCGGGCTCTAATTTCGCCCCCTGTCCATATCGATTCCTGTTCTAAACGATTCTCGATTCCGGTTCTTTGAGATGCAGGTCAAAACAGGTCACAGCTTATTTTGCAGGAGCATTTTTTATTTTATTTTTTTATCTTAACACTTTAAGTGCCGAAAACGTGTTTAGGCGTCTTTCCTAGCCATGCTCAAATTGCCTAGGACGCCGTAACTCGTCTTTGATATCAATATTTCAAAAATCTGTGATCGGAATCATATTTCCCCTCTGCAGCCTTCACACACAGTTCTGAGCTCCTCTCAATCCTCTAGCGGTTCAAGAGCGCCATCTGGTGGCCGATCGGCAGAAGAGCCAAACAGGAAGTCATGTGGATGAAGTGGTGATCACCCATATTACTTCCGGGCACTCGCTATAGGTCCCGGGACTCGAGCTCGACACTATACATAGCGATCCGTTGCCAATAACTCGATAAACAACATGATTTGGACGTATATACTATTATACAACCTGGACATGGACCGGGTATTTCGACATCCCATAATGGAAAACTGTCTACCCCACGCTGATCGCCCAACGGCCCGAGGAGACTGGGGTGAGTTTTAGCATGTAATATTACCGTGTTCGATACTAACTGATCTGATGAACATATGACCCACATTAGATGAATGGTATAACGCTGCCCACGGAATTATAAACGCCCCCTCGCCCATCCGGTCAACATCAGATGCCGTGTAGTAACTTCCAGAAGTACGTCCAGTTGGAATTTTTTATATCGCGCCGATTGCTATCAAACTGTATTTCATCATCAATATAATGCATTTGGGGCTATAAATCACGTTCTGGAGAAAGCTGCAGAAAGAGATGAAAACATACTTATACCTTAGACCATATTTTAGTATGAATATGTGAATGAAAAAGTTTAACGTTGCTACACCATGAACAATACATATAGGACCTTGAATGGGCCCTAATAATGGCAATCTAGCAATAGAATTTAAAAAGTTATAGCCCTGCAAAGAAGGGGAACTTCTCCATGTTAAATAGAGCTGGCAACGGATGGTATATCATGAATTTAGCCTTAGGCAATCAAAGTGTTAAATTGTTTTCATACTATTCACATTGTCATTTGACTTGATACAGTTTCATTTGGTTGCTGTACTGTATTAACTAGGGTATTTTTTTAATAATCGAAATTTAGAATCGAAATGCAAATATGTTACTTCCGGTTCCAGAACCGGAAGTTAGGAACCGGTTCCTATTAGAACCGGTTCTCGGTGCCCAACCCTAGTCTTGGGGCTGGAACCCTCCCCTACACACACACACACACACACGTTTGTATAGTTCTTTCTTCCAGCATGGCTGCCTGCCTGTAACCATTGGTAACCGCTTTCAAAAGAAAATGTCTTGTAGAGCAAGTAAAAAGCACAATATTAACGTTCCACTGTGACTTGTTCACAAGATCCAGTAATAACACACCAAATGATGAAATTTTTGTTGATATATTTCTCATATCAACACACATTGCAACACAACCGTTTTGCACATGGCAACCGTTGTTTCTTCCAAAAACAGAGGACAAATTATCATTCTAAACATTCTGTGACAGGTTTCTATTTCAATGGTCCTCACTTGTTAGCCAAGCTGCAAAGGAAAAACTAAATAAAAGATCTTCAAAATCTCCTGCCAAGTTAAGGTCAGGGTCAGAATTAGAAAAACAACTCTCTAAGGTGAAAATCACGACATGTTCAGGATTTGCAACTTGACCAACAGGTGACGGCGGCCCAATTCAAGAAGAGCGCGCTCTCTCTCTCTCTCTCTCACACAGACACAACGATTCAGTGCATGCATTCTCTCTCCCTTTCTCACATACTACACAGTCATTCACACTCACACACAACACCTCATATATGCTTCAACAGCAGTTCTGAGGTCAGGGGGCCACCTACGAAAAGCCCACATGAGACAGCCAGTCTCCCAGGCACTGGAGAGGAGACAGGTCTGTCACAGCAGACGAGCCCCCCATACCTCCACCTCTCTCTCTCTATCTCCCCCTCGCTCTGACAGCCGAGTCGGGTAAACACCGTTAGACTGAACAGTCACCTGCTAGCATCAGGAAGGCAACAGCTGAGTGACAGATCATGTTGTAGACAAACTTATGACAACAGAAACTGAACAACCTCAATTTCAATAATAACACCATCACCAACCATAAACACTAGCACTGTATTCCTGTAGGGTTTATGAATTTGAAGAAAATGTAGGTATGCACGTCTTACCATCACTACTACTACTACTACTACTGCAGGTTTATAAACCACAAAATGGTGTATCACAAGGTAACCTTAGATATTATATAGAAAAAGACATGGTGACAAGCTGTCTTTATAAGTTTATAATGTCCAACTGATGAAGTTATTGATGGCAACAATAATGCCTTCCCTTTTAAAGTAGGCTAAGGCATAACAAAAAATATTGTTTGTTTCCGGTTGCCGACCGACCCTGCCGATTTAGGTGCGACCAAATATATTTTATGAGTTTTAAAAAAAAATATATATATATATATATTTTTTTTTAAGAATAAAGTTTCATAGAAATCTTAGTCAAACCTTTAGTATTATGGATATTAAACATGCTGGCAGAGTACATGCATCCATTTTGTTATGAACATTTTAATTAAATAAAGAAATGCCCTATCCATAGTCGCCGTGGGAAAGAATAAAATAAAAAAATAAAATAAAATAAATTCCCTACCTACCCATGCCTTAACTGACAACCAACAGGAAACAAACAATATTTTTTTTATGCCTAATTGTTCAAATGATTTATCCCATGGTGGTTTAGCGTTATGAACCCTACAAGTGTCTTGATTGGTGGTACACACGTTGCAAAACAGAAGTTGACGACAAAATAAATGGACCAAATTGTAGCATGAAAACAACTAAACGTTATTGCAAATCAATGTAAAATATTGACTTTATGTACGTCGGAGAGGAACACGGTAATAACAGCTGTAAAGGTTTGTTAATTTTCTTGCACATACCCGTTATGAGCAACAAGGCCTAGTTAGCAAGCAAGTTGTGCAAAGCTAGCAAGGCTATAGGCTGCCTTTTAGTGGCTTTCAGCTTGCAAGCCTAGAAGCTAACAAGCTATACTGGCAAAACGGAGCATGATGACATGAATTTATTTCATTTAAAAAACATTAGCAGCACAGATGACGGCTACGCCATCATGGTTATCGTGGGCCTGTGTACCTGCAGTCGGCGTTGTTGCACTGTGTCAAAATATGCGCCTTGTTGCAGCCATCAATTATGTGTGTGTGTGGGGGGCTAGCCGAGCTAGCCAAGTTATTATTTATGAACCAGAATCCCATGTCTTGACAGAGTCTAAACTCTAAAGCATCGTCCTTTTTTTGGAGTATGAACAATGGTTAACATGCTGGCGATGTGTAATTAAAGCTTTACCAACAGTGGTTGTAGACGGTTCACTGAAACAATGGATGAGTTGGCGACGGTGATAGTGGACAGCTCGTGCAGAGGCTGACCTGACACAAACATCAAACAAAGTCGGGGCTCACGCTGCTAGCTAACTACAGTCAGGGATTGCGCTACTACCAGCTAACTACAGTCAGGGATTGCGCTACTACCAGCTAACTACAGTCAGGGCTCGCACTACTACCAGCTAACTACAGTCAGGGCTCGCGCTACTACCCGCTAACTACAGTCAGGGCTCGCGCTACTACCAGCTAACTACAGTCAGGGCTCACGCTACTACCAGCTAACTACAGTCAGGGCTCACGCTACTACCAGCTAACTACAGTCAGGGCTCACGCTAGGGCTGCACGATTAATCGTTTTTTAATCGAAATCGCGATTTGGAATGATGCAATTATCAAATCGCCAAGCCTGCAATTAAAAAAAAAAGAAAAAAAAAAAAAAAAAATTATTTAACCAGGAAGTCCCATTGAGATACACGGTCTCCTTTGCAAGGTAGGCCTGGCCAAGATGACAGCAATAACATTTGCAATACATCACACAGCAATAAAATGTGCGATACATCACACAAGAACATAATAAATGTGCATGTATACAATACATCACATGTAAACACAAAGCAGAATAGTCTACATGATAGTAAAAGTGTATAATACAGGGTAATACAGTAATTTTGCAGTTGGGACCCGACTACAGAAAGCAGCAACATTCTTCTTGTAAATTTTTTTTTAAATATGTTATAATCGCATCGCAAATCGCAATCTCTGTCAGAATAATCGCAATTAGATTATTTCCCAAAATCGTGCAGCCTCACGCTACTACCAGCAATTTTTTTATTTTTTTTAACAACATATGTATGTTTATTTTGCAGCAATTCTTTGTCGTTGCCGCCATCTTTAGTGTTACATCCCTTCACACTCCAGTTCTCAGGCTGCAGCTGGTTTAAAAGCTAAAGTAAACCGGCTTCTCTGCTGGCTGTGGCTCCAGGGGAGTTGAACAGTTCTGGCTCTGCTCGTTTATTTTCGATCTTTTGGCGCTTTTTTGGTGGACAAACCACCCCACATGTGCACCGTGACTCGTGACTGGAGTCTAGTTCTGCTAGCACACATAGCCTACTGTGTACAGACGGTTTCAAACTGTATTTTAAATTAGAAAGCAAACAAAATAAATGGACAAGAGAAAAATAAATCTCAATTTGGTCAGTATTGTCATTTGGACAAGCAAAGCCATTACTTTAAGTTGCAGGCAAGAAAGACAAGTCTGTCCACTGTCTCTGTTTTAAAACTGCCCTGTTGCAGGTCACAAAAAAAAACAAAAAAAAAAAAAACATTTTTCGATATTCGATATCGATTATTAAAATATATCGCGATCGTTATCGTTATATCGCCCAGCCCTACTCACGCTACCAGCTAACTACAGTCAGGGCTCGCGCTGCTACCAGCTAACTAGTCAGGGCTCACGCTACCAGCTAACTACAGTCAGGGCTCACGCTACCAGCTAACTACAGTCAGGGCTCGCGCTGCTACCAGCTAACTACAGTCAGGGGTCACGCTGCTACCAGCTAACTACAGTCAGGGCTCACGCTACCAGCTAACTACAGTCAGGGCTCACGCTGCCAGCTAACTACAGTCAGGGCTCACGCTACCAGCTAACTACAGTCAGGGCTCACGCTACCAGCTAACTACAGTCAGGGCTCACGCTACCAGCTAACTACAGTCAGGGCTCACGCTACCAGCTAACTACAGTCAGGGCTCGCGCTACCAGCTAACTACAGTCAGGGCTCGCGCTACTAGCTAACTACAGTCGGGGCTCGCGCTGCTAGCTAACTACAGTCGGGGCTCGCGCTGCTAGCTAACTACAGTCAGGGCTTGCGCTACCAGCCAACTACAGTCAGGGCTCACGCTACTACCAGCTAACTACAGTCAGGGCTCACGCTACTACCAGCTAACTACAGTCAGGGCTCACGCTACCACCAGCTAACTACAGTCAGGGCTCACGCTACCACCAGCTAACTACAGTCAGGGCTCACGCTACCAGCTAACTACAGTCAGGGCTCACGCTACCACCAGCTAACTACAGTCAGGGCTCACGCTACCAGCTAACTACAGTCAGGGCTCACGCTACCAGCTAAATACAGTCAGGGCTCGCGCTGCCAGCTAAATACAGTCAGGGCTCACGCTACCAGCTAACTACAGTCAGGGCTCACGCTACCAGCTAACTACAGTCAGGGCTCACGCTACCAGCTAACTACAGTCAGGGCTCACGCTGCCAGCTAACTACAGTCAGGGCTCGGGCTGCTACCAGCTAACTACAGTCAGGGCTCGGGCTGCTACCAGCTAACTACAGTCAGGGCTCGGGCTGCTACCAGCTAACTACAGTCGGGGCTCACGCTGCCAGCTAACTACAGTCAGGGCTCGCGCTACCAGCTAACTACAGTCAGGGCTCGCGCTGCTACCAGCTAACTACAGTCAGGGCTCACGCTGCTACCAGCTAACTACAGTCAGGGCTCACGCTGCTACCAGCTAACTACAGTCAGGGCTCAGGCTACCAGCTAACTACAGTCAGGGCTCGCCTCGCGCTGCTACCAGCTAACTACAGTCAGGGCTGTCAGGGCTCAGGCTACCAGCTAACTACAGTCAGGGCTCGCCTCGCGCTGCTACCAGCTAACTACAGTCAGGGCTCAGGCTACCAGCTAACTACAGTCAGGGCTCAGGCTACCAGCCAACTACAGTCAGGGCTCACGCTACTAGCAGCTAACTACAGTCAGGGCTCGCGCTACTAGCAGCTAACTACAGTCAGGGCTAGCGCTACTAGCAGCTAACTACAGTCAGGGCTCACGCTACTAGCAGCTAACTACAGTCAGGGCTCACGCTACTACCAGCTAACTACAGTCAGGGCTCACGCTACCAGCTAACTACAGTCAGGGCTCACGCTACCAGCTAACTACAGTCAGGGCTCACGCTACTACCAGCTAACTACAGTCAGGGCTCGCGCTACCAGCTAACTACAGTCAGGGCTGTCAGGGCTCACGCTACCAGCTAACTACAGTCAGGGCTCGCCTCGCGCTGCTACCAGCTAACTACAGTCAGGGCTCAGGCTACCAGCTAACTACAGTCAGGGCTCACGCTACCAGCTAACTACAGTCAGGGCTTACGCTACTAGCAGCTAACTACAGTCAGGGCTCACGCTACCAGCTAACTACAGTCAGGGCTCACGCTACTAGCAGCTAACTACAGTCAGGGCTCGCGCTACTAGCAGCTAACTACAGTCAGGGCTCACGCTACTAGCAGCTAACTACAGTCAGGGCTCGCGCTACTACCAGCTAACTACAGTCAGGCTCGCGCTACCAGCTAACTACAGTCAGGGCTGTCAGGGCTCACGCTACCAGCTAACTACAGTCAGGGCTCGCGCTGCTACCAGCTAACTACAGTCGGGGCTCGCGCTACCCACTAACTACAGTCAGGGCTCGCGCTGCTACCAGCTAACTACAGTCAGGGCTCGCGCTACCAGCTAACTACAGTCAGGGCTCACGCTACCAGCTAACTACAGTCAGGGCTCACGCTACCAGCTAACTACAGTCAGGCTCACGCTACCAGCTAACTACAGTCAGGGCTCGCGCTGCTACCAGCTAACTACAGTCGGGGCTCGCGCTACCCGCTAACTAAAGCCGTTCTGTTTGGGAGCTCGTGCGCGTGTCGGTGCTGCACGGGTTCTGTTTGACAGAGAGGAGGAGACGGGGCCCAGCCTGGGCTGACATGGCTGTGTGGAACTTGAAACATGACATTACATCCAAACGTTAACGCCAACAATGGGGGCCTGACGTGTGAAGACATTACCCAGATAAACAAACGGCGACCTTGGTCCGATTGTTTTGCAAACTCGCGACGGGTAAAAAAAAAATTGGCTTGCTCGACTAAAGCATAGACAACACACAAAGTTACAGCAGTAGCTAGCAGGGAGCCAGCTAACACGCTAAGCTAGGCAGGTAGGTAACGGTTAGCATAGCTGCACAAATCAAGCTGCTAGCTTAAGACCCGTCTGCTTTAATTAAATAAAATATTTTAAGTTTACTTACTTTCATTTAAAACCTCCACCAGCTCGGCGCAGTTTTCACACATTGTTCATGAAGAAGAAGGGGAACAAATGATACGCGTAGCTACTCAAACCATTGCATTGGAAATGGTTGACTGGTACAATTGGTTGTTGGCAGCTGGTTGTTTTTTGGGAACAGGGCCCGATGTAGTAGCAAGTGATTGGTGAAGGTTATTTCACTAGACCACAGATGGGAGAACAATAGATGCAAAACGTTATTTTGCATCGACACGTAATGATACACACAAAGGTAAGAGGCACTAAAAGATAGAATCGAGTCGGTCTCCAATCTGAGCGTTACTGGAGAGAGTAGATACGGCGGCCATGTTGAAAAAGGGGGGGGCGCAGCGTGTTGAGGGTTCGGCACTTTTCGCTCTGTCTCCTTCGCCCCGTTCGACTGTTTCCGGTAGTCTCGCGGTCACTGAAACGTTACAATAATAATAATAATAATAATATATTTATTTATTTGTAATGCGCTTTATAATTGTGGAGCAAATCTCAAAGCGCTACATTTTAAAATGGAACAACATTTTTAAAAATACAACAGCCAGAGACGCCTTGTTTTTGAGACAGCTCAGGTAGTCTTCCATTATCAGTTCAACGACCATTATCTGAAATAAAAAAAATCTAACCCTAACTAACCTTACAGTCATGCACTTGTCCTAATAAACTAACCTACACTGTAGCACTCAACACTTTGATGAACATTGTTAGAGTTGTGCCCTTCCTGATGACTTGTCGTACAGAACTTGTAAGTCACTTTGGATAAAAGCGTCAGCTAAATGACTAAATGTAAATGTAGTCTCGCAGTCACTGAAACATCACAACAGCCAGAGACACCTTGTTTTTGAGACGGCTCAGGTAGTCTCGCGGTCACTGAAACGTTACAACAGCCAGAGACACCTTTTTGAGACGGCTCAGGTAGTCTCGCGGTCACTGAAACGTTACAACAGCCAGAGACACCTTTTTGAGACAGCTCAGGTAGTCTGGCGGTCACCGAAACATCACAACAGCCAGAGACACCTTGTTTTTGAGACGGCTCAGGTAGTCTCGCGGTCACTGAAACGTCACAACAGCCAGAGACACCTTGTTTTTGAGACAGCTCAGGTAGTCTGGCGGTCACTGAAACATCACAACAGCCAGACACCTTTTTGAGACAGCTCAGGTAGTCTCGCGGTCACTGAAACATCACAACAGCCAGAGAGACACCTTTTTGAGACAGCTCAGGTAGTCTCGCGGTCACTGAAACATCACAACAGCCAGAGACACATTTTTGAGACAGCTCAGGTAGTCTGGCGGTCACTGAAACGTTACAACAGCCAGAAACACCTTTTTGAGACAGCTCAGGTAGTCTCGCGGTCACTGAAACATCACAACAGCCAGAGACACCTTTTTGAGACAGCTCAGGTAGTCTCGCGGTCAGTGAAACATCACAACAGCCAGAGGGACACCTTTTTGAGACAGCTCAGGTAGTGTCGCGGTCACTGAAACATCACAACAGCCAGAGACACATTTGAGACAGCTCAGGTCTCACTCAAGGAAACATAACTCCGGCGAACGGACCCAAAACACATTTTCGTTGCAATTACTATTTTTTTTTTTTCATTAATGTCGACATTTAGCAAACATTATCTTTTCAACAAGCAGTGTTAAAAAAAATATTATAATAATTTCAAGTTGCAAAATAAAACATGACTTAACCCCCAAAAATGTAGAAATGCATACCATGCAGGGGATGCAAAATACATATTATTTTAGCATATTATTTAGCAATTTATTAAAATTGACAATGTAATAGTTTAAAATGCATCTTTAATTGACTAGAAGTTATGCTAATGAGGATATAGGCTACTGTGACTTGTGATTGGTTTCTTCCACTGTCATCTCCTTGACTACAGTAGTAAGAGTTTTGAAATTCATATCTCACAACTCCAATCTTCAGATGAGGGTCCCAAAGAAAAGTCTTTTATATAATGAAAGTCGACAGCCTAACCATTTTACCATCCAGGCCCAAGATACACCTCGTTGACTCACAAGCAATTCAGCAATTCAAGTTGTGGCCTATAATATAATTATAGGTAAAAACTATTTAATATGACGGGTAATAACTTTTGATAGCAATTTCTCCTGTCAGTTTAGCACAAACTTCAGTCTCCCTGTGAATTACCTTTGGGTCACGATGACTTAGACAAGTAGACGGTAACACATGTAATAAAACTGTCAATTATTTGGTCATTTACGGATACATTTACGCTCTTTGCTGTAATTTCAGTTTATCAGTTTTATTCTTGAGAAAAAAAATAAAAATAAATAAATGTAAAAAACAAAAAAGAAAAACAATAAAATGCAAGTGTGTCAACGATGTTTTAAATACACCTATTGCCAAACCACTTTAACAAAAACATTCATTTTCTTTTCATAATTGGGAAATAAAATTGGGGGGGGGAGGGGCAGTCAATTGTCAGAATAATACACTGCATCAAGTCAACCTTCGCCAGCCAGTAACAAGAGCCAATAGACCTTTTCCACAGCAGACATTTTGACATGTAATTTGGTAAAACAGCTATAATTAATGACTCCATCCCATTTTGGTGCCAGTGAGCCAAGCATGTATTTATTACCAGGGCCCGGCGCACCAGAGGGGAATGGACCTACGGTCAGCGTCATCAACTACAGCCGTGCTTACCCTGCTATGACACTTCAAACATGTCTGCCGTTAAAAAAACATCCATTACGTATAGGCACCATGAACGAAACCGACGTGTGGAGCAACGGGTCAAGTACAAGAAGAAGCACGCAGTCTCACAGAAGGTTTTGTAAAAATAACCAACTTTATGTTCCCATACTAAGACAGCTTTACAAACAGGATGATATGCACATAAGTCTTCCTTTGTTCAAACACTCATCCATTTCAGAGCAGTCTGTTTTGGGTGAAAGCTGAGGCCTTGACTTGCCCCAGGGGGGGGGGGGGTGCTATATAATATAAAAAAAACAAAAACAAAGGAAGCAGCAACAACTCTACTCTTGACCGTCACATTCATGTGCAGTGTTCTCAGGCCACACCGATGCCAGAGCATTCTGTAAAGTAACCTTCTCATGTGCTTTCAATGTATATTACATATTAACAAACAGAAGGGGGCGGTGGGTAAACAAGGAACCTATAAAAGAAGGAAGGGTCATCACATCACCGTGTAGCATGTCAAACGCACGTTGGCGTCAAGTGGAAACCTTCAGCTGGACAGACAGTTGAATGGGATCGGCCATCTCCTCGATCATGACCCGACATTTAAACAGGTTATTACTTTGGATCTCAGAATCTGCAATTCGTTGCATGTTTAACTAGCTAACGTTTGATATATTTCCTCAGATAGCTGGTATATTTCGCTTCTCCATGCATCTCCCATAGGCTTCAACACTAGAACTGGCACCAAGCGGAGCATTAGAACACTGGTGTTCTGATGTAACGACTACTCCTTCTTTCATAGTTTCCTTGTGGGTAAAAGGGAAATAGCCCTATTTCACTATTCCGTTGCCATGGAAATGGAACATCTCTTGGGAGGGGAGGTCATCTAGTCAAAATGAAACTGGGATTCAGATAGTGTTAGCCATTACTAACGGCTGTTTGGAAAAATAAAAGGACTAGGCTTAGATGTGGAATTTTCAACTGAAATGAAGAAAAATTGTCATAATTTGGCAATTTACAAAAAGGAAAAAAAGAAGATCATTTCAATAGAGCTCTTCTTGTTGTCGAGAGCCGGTGGAATCTCTCGCCCTCTCACGAGACGGCAATAGTGCGTTCCATTAGTGACTAAGTGGAATTGGTGAATTAGGGGGGGGGGGGGTTAAAAAGAATCTTTAATTATTTAAAGTCCATGCATGTCTAAACAAAAAAACAGTATGACCAAACAAAGCTTGAATTAGCGAGAAGAAGAAAAAAAAAAAGAAGAAAAAAAAGAGAGATAGCGTGTTACACAAACGTCTTGGTATAAAATGCGTTCGTATGCAAAAAGGGTTCTGCGCCAACGAGGGTGGGTGGTTGGGTGGGGGGGGGGTAATTTACATATTGGCATTGATTTGGTCGTCATACAACCGTGTGTCTGAAGGTCCTTCCGTCCCGTCGTTCTCTCGATCACACACGCTCACACACACACTCTTGAAAAACACTAACTATTGACAAGAATAATTCCCAGATTTCTCGCGACTTTTTTTGTCCTCTGAACTGTACATGTGGTAGACGCCGTCTTTTCTCCTCTCTCTCTCCCCCCCGTCGGGTGTTCAGTCGCACATCTCCTCCGGGATCTCGTGGGGGTTGAGGATGCCGGGGACGGACATCTGGATCTTGTGTTTCTCCTCCTGGGCCTGACGCAACGACGCCTCCCTCTCCTCCAGGAACAGGTCCGACGTGTCCTCGCCAGCGAACTCCTGCAGGACCACACACACACACACAGGAGCAGAGGTGAAGGAGCGGTTCAAATACAAACTCAATGAGTAGAAGAGAGAACATTCACTGAGGCGCCAATCGACCCAGGAAAAGGGGGGGCATTAGGTTTTTGATTCTGTGGAAGATGCACCACGCTTCTTATTAGCACCACGCTTTAACGCTTCTTATTAACCAGGGCTCTACGCTAACCTTTTTCCCAAGGAGCACATGTGCTCCTAAATGAAAAAAAAATTATTTAGGAGCACACAAAAAGAGTTTTTTTTTTTCAAAAATAAATGTATATTTGCACCTCCAGTACAGAAACATTGTTTATGAGTTTGCGTGTTAGGTAGACCATTGATTGACAGTCGATTCTGCCAATTACGTCACACTGCTTGCACTCCGGCGCTGCAGCTGGACCCTATTGCCCACCTCTGCTGTTGATAACGCTAGCCAAGTTATTATACACACAGATACACACACGCACAGTGGGCCAGTGACTATGGTGTAGGGATGTAACAATTAGGGATGCACGATAATTATCGGGCCGATATCAGCAATTATGACGTCATCCCGATAACGTTATTGATAGCTCCGATAATATATAATACATTTTTTGGTTAAAAGAAATCCGTTGTGGGTGGATTGGGTTGAAGGGCGCTTGTTTTTATTATAGCCTCCTCCCGTTTTGCCAGTACTGTATTACGACTGATAGCGTGTGGTTTAGGAAGAGGGAGTTTTTCACAAATCCAGCACTCCCTTTCTTGGCTGTGACGTAGTCAGGTGACATTCAGACTGACTGAGCCGGCAAGATAGTAAAAAAAGATGGCGGCGTCGTCGGACTTTTTCAAAGTTTCAGAGGAAAACAGTTTGCTTGCTATTTGTAACAAATGCAGAAGTTCCACGAGGAGGAAAAGGGGCAACAAGCGATAACACATCCAACATAATAAGTCACCTGAAACATCACCACCGCTACGATGGTGTATTAAAATCCGACAACGCCGAGCAGCTAAAGGCTAATGCAACGCGGCATAAGCTAATCCAAAACCAGCTGCTGGCGGGCGGCGGGACATTTACCGAGGACCAGCACAAAGTGTGGATATTATGATTTAAAAAGTCTATCTGTCCAGGACGATGACAACATTATTGCAGGTAAGCAGGCAGCCTAGCCGTTTCTAACTACTAACGTTATCACGCTAGCTTGGATGCTAACTAACGTAATTAAGCTTGTCATGGTTCATGGTGAGCTGTTTGTGTTATAACGAGACAGCAAATGAATGAATGAAAACTTTATTTAACAGATTGCAGAATGGGTACAATTACAGTACAGCTCAATACATACAATTGTTAAAGGGATGCAGACCAGAGAAAGACTTTCGTCTTGTTTACATCAGGGTCCCCCATTTACAATTCATCATAACATAATGACATACATGACATACAGATAGACAGTACTGCCTACATCTATACATGACATACCAGATTTGCAAATACAGTACTGTTTGTGATACGAAAATAGTCCAGAAAAGAGAGTATATACATTTGGCGTATTATTATTGTATTGTGATATGTTTTGTTTCATGTTGAAAGAAAAAAAAAAAATTTGATCAAAATATTTTTTTAATAATACAATAAATATCGGTTATCGATATCGGTTATCGGCTTGAGGAGCATAAAGTTATCGGTATCGGTGTCAAAATCAATATCGTGCATCCCTAGTAACAATGCATCGATCCTAAGGGGAAAATTCAACTGCATCGATTAGAAAATGTTAGAATCGATTATCGCAATTTTTATGTGTACACGTTATGTTATTGTCATGTCCGTTACAGCCAACACAACGACATACGCTACTGCATCAACGTTATTATTAACAAAGCAAGGCATTCGTTTTGTTGCATTAACGTTATATTCAAGTTCAAGTTTCAAGTTTCTTTAATAGTTGTCATACAGAAGTACAGAATACTTTTATACAAAATGCTTCTTACTGTTACGCTCCAGAGACTGTGCAAGACTATTGCTATTGCTATCGATAAATCTAGGTGTTCTAAAATCTATTGCTATTGGTAAGACTAGAATAAGTTACATAAAACTTAATGTTACTGTCGGGAAAGTCTTGCATAGCGCAATGGCGGACTTTCAGGAAGTAAACAAGCAAATGAGAGCTTCCGATTGGTCATTTCCTTTATTTCCCTTGAAACCAGTCACGTCACTCTACTGTGATTGGACCGTTGGCTTGAGTGCAATGTGGGACTTGTAGTTTTTTAACAATTTATCAGCGGAGGGGGAAAAAAGCATGACAGGCTGTAATCTTCACTCGCACACTGTGCGAGTTCCGATTCGCACACATTTCTAGGGGCATATGCGAGCAATATGGTCGCACTGTAGAGCCCTGTTAACGCACCACGCTTTAACGCCAAGCTTTAACGCTTCTTATTAACGCATCATGCTTCAAAACTAATGCCGTCAATATTAACGCACCACACTTCAAAATGAATGCCGTCAACAACAAGTCTCACTGAAGTGTGTCCTCTATTCAGAAACAACAAGTCTCTCTGAAGTGTCCTCTATTCAGAAACAACAAGTCTCTCTGAAGTGTCCTCTATTCAGAAACAAGTCTCTCTGAAGTGTGTCCTCTATTCAGAAACAAGTCTCTCTGAAGTGTGTCCTCTATTCAGAAACAAGTCTCTCTGAAGTGTGTCCTCTATTCAGAAACAACAAGTCTCTCTCTGAAGTGTGTCCTCTATTCAGAAACAAGTCTCTCTGAAGTGTGTCCTCTATTCAGAAACAACAAGTCTCTCTCTGAAGTGTGTCCTCTATTCAGAAACAACAAGTCTCTCTGAAGTGTGTCCTCTATTCAGAAACAACAAGTCTCTCTCTGAAGTGTGTCCTCTATTCAGAAACAACAAGTCTCTCTGAAGTGTGTCCTCTATTCAGAAACAACAAGTCTCTCTCTGAAGTGTGTCCTCTATTCAGAAACAACAAGTTTCTCTCTGAAGTGTGTCCTCTATTCAGAAACAACAAGTCTCTCTGAAGTGTGTCCTCTATTCAGAAACAACAAGTCTCTCTCTGAAGTGTGTCCTCTATTCAGAAACAACAAGTCTCTCTGAAGTGTCCTCTATTCAATCACTATATTATAACAAAATCTGATGTTGAACCATCATATGAATTGCAGGGTAATGTGAAGTGTGATCCAGTATAAAACACACATTTTCAATTGATGTGAAATATTCCTAAAATCATTGTGTGGGAAATCTTAATATAAACTTTTTTATCATTGTACTTCTTATCATTAAATATGCTATAGATAACATTCAGCCACTAGGTGTCACACTAGAGCAGCACTGTGTCATTTATCCAATCAGGTGCATTCCACATGGGGGAAATGGGAAGTAGGGAGGGGATACATGCCTGCAACAGGTCAACAACAACATTCATTTTGGACCCACAACATTTTTTATTTAAATGATAAATCTGTTAAAAAATATATAATTATGGAAAAAAGCAATACTTTTATTCCACACCTTTCTAAAAGCTGTGTGGATGTAGTATTTCTTCCATAAAAAAGAAGAAAAAAAGATTACTCTACATAAAAATGTTACATAAAGCACCTTTAATTTAAACAACATTTTGTATCATGACTCCCAGCATAAAAAAAGAGGCCTTGCATGGAATGTTTAGAATGAACATTTGTCCTTCATGTTGGAAGAGACAACGGTTGCTATGTGCAAAACAATAGTTGCCATGTGTTGATATGAGAAGTATATCAACAAAAATGTAATAAAACTGGATCTTGTAAATAAGTCACAGTGGAACAGTGTTTTACCTGCTCTACCACTGGACGCAAATTAGGCATTTTCTTTTTCAAATGTGGTAACTGACGGCCATGTTGGAAGAAATAACTACGCAACATTCCGTGTAAGGCCTCTACTGTTAGTGCACCTAGTGCTGGAATTCCCCATCAAGACGGTAGATGTTTTCCATGGAGTTGCTGACTCACCTTGATCTGAACCAAGAAGTCCCTTAGATGCTCCTTGAAGGCAGGGATGTCCTGGTTCAAACTGAACAGGCCCGTTACAAACACCTTCACCTGGGCACTGGAGACAACACAGACATCATGTAAACGTATAGAAGATATATGGCCACTTGGCCAGTGAGCAGCATAGGGACTACTCTGTATGTTCTATCAGTTTATGAAGATAGACTACTCTGTATGTTCTATTAGTTTATAAAGATAGACTACTCTGTATGTTCTATTAGTTTATAAAAATGTACCACTCTGTATGTTCTATCGGTTTATTTATTAATTAAGTAACTCTGGTTGGTTGGACTTTTGGATAGCTTTGGTTTGATCAGAGTTCAGAGGTCACTTACTCTTGTAGATGTGGGAAGGCCGTTTTGAGCAGGTTGGCCACATATTCCTGTACGTAGGCCTGGTTGTTGGCAGGGTTTGCGTTGCTCAGGGCCGTGCTGATCTTTCCCTCCTCCACCAGATTGAACATGTAGGCCAGGATTGAAGCATGCATAGTCAGACCTGAGGGAACACAGCACAACAGGGTTAGACAGCGGCCATATTCCTCCTTATCAAGGTAGACGGAAGTGGCATTAAAGGGCCCCAGCCTCTGGAGCCACACGTAGCCCCCTGCTGGACTAGGATTGAATCCCACCAGAACCTTCTCTCCTGTGTCTCCTCTACTCCGTCTCCCTCTCAGCCTTCCTACCGTCTCAATAAAGAATCTTCTCTCCTGTGTCTCCCCTACTCTGTCTCTCAGCCTTCCTACCGTCTCAATAAATAACCTTCTCTCCTGTGTCTCCCCTACTCTGTCTCCCTCTCTGCCTTCCTACTGTCTCAATAAAGAACCTTCTCTCCTGTGTCTCCTCTACTCTGTCTCCCTCTCAGCCTTCATACTGTCTCAATAAAGAACCTTCTCTCCTGTGTCTCCCCTACTCTCTCCCTCTCAGCCTTCCTACTGTCTCAATAAAGAACCTTCTCTCCTGTGTCTCCTCTACTCTGTCTCCCTCTCAGCCTTCATACTGTCTCAATAAAGAACCTTCTCTCCTGTGTCTCCCCTACTCTCTCCCTCTCAGCCTTCCTACTGTCTCAATAAAGAACCTTCTCTCCTGTGTCTCCCCTACTCTGTCTCCCTCTCTGCCTTCCTACTGTCTCAATAAAGAACGGTCTCTCCTGTGTCTCCCCTACTCTGTCTCCCTCTCAGCCTTCCTACTGTCTCAATAAAGAACCTTCTCTCCTGTGTCTCCCCTACTCTGTCTCCCTCTCAGCCTGACTACTGTCTCAATAAAAAAACCTTCTCTCCTGTGTCTCCCCTACTCTGTCTCCCTCTCTGCCTTCCTACCGTCTCAATAAAGAACCTTCTCTCCTGTGTCTCCCCTACTCTGTCTCCCTCTCAGCCTTCCTACCGTCTCAATAAAGAACATTCTCTCCTGTGTCTCCTCTACTCTGTCTCCCTCTCAGCCTTCCTACTGTCTCAATAAAGAACCTTCTCTCCCGTGTCTCCTCTACTGTCTCCCTCTCAGCCGTCCTACTGTCTCAATAAAGAACCTTCTCCCCTGTGTCTCCCCTATGTCTCCCTCTCAGCCTTCCTACTGTCTCAATAAAGAACCTTCTCTCCTGTGTCTCCTCTACTGTCTCCCTCTCAGCCTTCCTACTGTCTCAATAAAGAACCTTCTCTCCTGTGTCTCACCTACTGTCTCCCTCTCAGCCTTCCTACGGTCTCAATAAAGAACCTTCTCTCCTGTGTCTCCTCTACTCTGTCTCCCTCTCAGCCTTCCTACTGTCTCAATAAAGAACCTTCTCTCCTGGGGAGCTCCAGTAGCTCACCGCATATCTCGGCGCTATTTCTGCGTCGGGGGAAAACCGTGCTCGTCACGGATCTGGTGGACACGAGTTCGATTCCCGGACCCGCCGTCATTTATCAGAATGTCTTCCCCTGCTCTACATCCCGTTTCAACCTGTTTCTGTCGGTCATGCTTGACCAGAAAAGCGATAAACGCTAATAATATAAAAAAAAAAAAAAAAAAAAAAAAAAAAAAACTTCTCTCCTGTGTCTCCCCTACTCTGTCTCCCTCTCAGCCTGCCTACCGTCTCAATAAAGAACCTTCTCTCCTGTGTCTCCCCTACTCTGTCTCCCTCTCAGCCTGCCTACCGTCTCAATAAAGAACCTTCTCCCCTGTGTCTCCCCTACTCTGTCTCCCTCTCAGCCTGCCTACCGTCTCAATAAAGAACCTTCTCTCCTGTCCGCGACTGTTCTACCATCATTAGGATGTTCAGTTCTCAAAGCCCTCCAGATCTGGGACTGCTGTACTGCACGCCTGAACTAGGTAGACGGTAACAGGGTTTAATGAACCACCTCGGGCCCATTTACCTGCAGTGTGCGAGGTGTCCGTGACCACAGAGAAGATGTGCTGCAGGATGTCGCAGAAGTACGTCTGGTAGAAGCTCTGTGCTGCGGCCTCTTCCTGGGCCACGTTCTGCAAGAGGGTGTAGAGGATCTGTAGGCCTGCGAGGACAGATACAACCAGAGTGTAAAGAGGGTGTTACAGGACCTGTAGGCCTGTGAGGACAGATACAACCAGAGTGTAAAGAGGGTGTTACAGGACCTGTAGGCCTGTGAGGACAGATACAACCAGAGTTTAATCTGGACCCTATTGGTAATGTTACGGTTCTTTGGTCATTTCACATTCAGCAAGCCCTCAGCTCCAATACGCATTGAATCAATGTTATAAGACATTGATATCAAGAGCTATCTGTAGCTACTGCTAGCCGGCTAGATGACGTTAAGACAGAACTTTAGTTCAATGGGACATTTCGTTTTGAACAGAGAACTAACGTCAGCTAATGCAAGCTAACGCAAGCTAACGGAGGTATGAACATGGACTACTAGACTTTCTGGATCATTTGTTGATATCAGGAGCTATCAGTAGCTAGCCGGCTAAATACCGTTAGACAATGCCTACTAAACGTGAATAGTTGACTGGGTAATTTTGTTTAAACAGTAACGATAGCTAGGTAGCTAACGTTAGCGCAGGTCGAATGCACTACAGACTCGAGCAGAGGAGCCGCCTCTCAGTCCTCTTTGTTTACAAACTCTACACGGGGGCGGGCGGGGCTAGGGAGGAGGAGCAGCGGCAGTTTGCAGGTCCTGTGTGTCTGAGACAGACAGCGAGTGAGACCTTCGCTTGATCGGTTTCCGCGATCGGCGAATATGACTCATTATCGGAATTCACAGATTGCATATTTATACTGAGTATCGGCCGATAACGATCGGTGGCCGATCGATCGGGGCATCCCTAGTTGAGTATATACACCAACTAGAAAAAAAAAAATAACAATACAGTGGGAAGGATTATTTAACAGTTAATGCACTTTACTGTTACATTTGCACTCTGGTTAGATGCCAACTTATTTTCATTGTACTGTACTTGTGCTGTATAATGGCGGTCAATTTGAATCTAAAACAGGTCCCAGTCAGGTACCACTGTGTTTCTGAAGAGAGTTCTGAAGGGTCCAGACCTGTGTCAGCCACGTTCCTCATGGTGTGTTTGAAGGCCCAGATGATGGAGTCCAGCACCAGCTTGAACTGGGCCGGGGGAATGGAGAGGAAGGCAGGGAAACACTGAGAGTTGACCGCCTGGAGGAGGTAGAAGAAGTGGGTCCTGTGCTCAGGGAATTCTTCAAAGTTCTGATGGAGGAGGAGAAATCAGACAGTCCACAGGTTAATTATGCAAAGTGCTGATGGAGTAGGAGAAACCACAGGTTAATTGTCTTTAACTGGTTCCCGGCCAACCACGGACATGTCCGTGTTTCGGATCCAACGGTAGAGGGCCAACCACGGACATGTCCGTGGCAAGGTTGTTTTGGCTTTTATTCCATTTTAATAACCTACTCAATGTCACCGAGCGGCACTGCAGATTTACCCTACTCTTGGAATTCTGAAAAGTGCATTACCGGCCAGATCCTCGTAGGGGCGCTGTCTCGATAATGCAGTGTTCCCTGTAGCAGAACGGTGCTTTATTTTTTTTGACTTTGAATGGAGTTTCCAGTTAGCTGGAATCTATACGTGTAGCCTGTAGCTTGGAATACCTTTTGCGACGCCGAACCACTATGCAGTAAAGGAATATATCATCAGCCAATGGACATATCGATCTACCAGATGGCGATCGATAACTGGGAAATCCTTTTTGGGATCCAACCGGCCCACGGTAAGATCTTTTTCACGTAAATTACATGCTGATCAGGCCTTGTTATCATACTCAACCAGCCGATCAGCGAATGTGGCTACTGAGGCTAACGCCGTTATTGGTAATCAATAATCAGAAACGATGTCCCCCGCCCCCCCCTTTCATGCATTCATGGTGGACCATGAATACCGACAATATGCATTTTGAGTTTTAGCTCTAGCTTCTGTAGTGCCGAAACGCCATTCGATTTAATATTAGCTTAGCGCCCTGTATCTCGCCTTCCAGGAAATATACTAGACCAAATCCCATATAACGCTTATATTCAAGACGCTATAAAATGGGAATGTATTGATGAAAAAATTATTTCTTTAAGCCATTTTGAAGGGACGGTTTATGGTCTCAATTGACAATGAGAATGGACAGATAGCAATACTATAAAGTATAGATTTAGCTCTACCAACAGCCTCACGCTGGCCGTATAGCGCGAGATTAGACGGCCCCCAATGGCCGGGAATGTACATTACACATGTCCAACCCTCGAAACAGGCATCTTTCATTAGTGGCTAGTTCAATTCTATTTCAGTCCAACGGCGATATTTAAATTTGAACAGATCCTACCTTGTTAATCATGTTCAAAGTGCACTCGAAGACAGCGTCGAAGATCTTGGGGATCTCGCCGGTGATGTGAGCCCCCAGTTTGTTGACGATGGTTGCCATGGTGCTGAGGACCTCAGGCTCTCTGGCGGCGGGCACGTTCCTCTGGTAGTCTATCAACACCGCCTCCAGCAGGGGGGGCACGAAGTTCTCCCCCACCTAGACGACACAATGAGGTAGAACACATCACTTATGTTAAAGTTCTCCCCCACCTAGACGACACAATGAGGTAAAACACATCACTTATGTTAAAGTTCTCCCCAACTAGACGACACAATGAGGTAGAACACATCACTTATGTTAAAGTTCTCCCCAACTAGACGACACAATGAGGTAGAACACATCACTTATGTTAAAGTTCTCCCCAACTAGACGACACAATGAGGTAAAACACATCACTTATGTTAAAGTTCTCCCCAACTAGACGACACAATGAGGTAGAACACATCACTTATGTTAAAGTTCTCCCCCAACTAGACGACACAATGAGGTAGAACACATCACTTATGTTAAAGTTCTCCCCCAACTAGACACAATGAGGTAGAACACATCACTTATGTTAAAGTTCTCCCCCAACTAGACGACACAATGAGGTAGAACACATCACTTATGTTAAAGTTCTCCCCCACCTAGATGACACAATGAGGTAGAACACATCACTTATGTTAAAGTTCTCCCCCACCTAGATGACACAATGAGGTAGAACACATCACTTATGTTAAAGTTCTCCCCAACTAGACGACACAATGAGGTAGAACACATCACTTATGTTAAAGTTCTCCCCCACCTAGACGACACAATGAGGTAGAACACATCACTTATGTTAAAGTTCTCCCCACCTAGACGACACAATGAGGTAGAACACATCACTTATGTTAAAGTTCTCCCCAACTAGACGACACAATGAGGTAGAACACATCACTTATGTTAAAGTTCTCCCCCAACTAGACGACACAATGAGGTAAAACACATCACTTATGTTAAAGTTCTCCCCAACTAGACGACACAATGAGGTAGAACACATCACTTATGTTAAAGTTCTCCCCAACTAGACGACACAATGAGGTAGAACACATCACTTATGTTAAAGTTCTCCCCAACTAGACGACACAATGAGGTAGAACACATCACTTATGTTAAAGTTCTCCCCACCTAGACGACACAATGAGGTAGAACACATCACTTATGTTAAAAGTTCTCCCCCACCTAGACGACACAATGAGGTAGAACACATCACTTATGTTACAGTTCTCTCCCACATAATGCCAGAATGAGGTAGAACACAATACTTATGTAACACGTTCTGCCCCACCTGGACACCACAATAGGCACTTTCAGACCAAATAGTTCTGGGGACTCCCTGAGAGGAACTACCCACTGGGGAGCTCCCCCCGAGAACTATATACCTTCAGGCAGGGGTGGGCGATATGACAATATTAAATAAATATCTGGTACAGTTCATTAACGATACACTTTTTAAACGTATCATGGATATCGTGATGTTTCTCACAATCCCTCATGTCAGTTTCTACGCCGCCGCGGCTGAGATGAGACCAGTTACTTTGGCGCATCGCTTTACTCTCTCGTCTCTCCCTCACAGAACACACACACACACACACACAACCCCCCCCCCCCCCCAGAGACGGAGCTACAGGTTTGTTGGGAGGAAACAGGGAACGGGGATACAAGAGCGTGAGAGAAGTGGAGAGAGCCCTACGTGTTTTATTCAGAAACAGCAATGGAATATGGCGGATGAACTGGTAGTTGCCTCGCATTCTAACCGTTAGCATTGCGGCTAGCGTAAATGAGCTAATAAGGCACTGGATTCATAGCTTGATAGCTAGCATCGAAATCATCTATTGTCCGTGTGTGTCGCGTTGAAGAGGACGTCACGTCTATATCTATGGGGGGTACTAGCGAGTCGAGTAGGTACCATGCAGTCCGTGGAAAAGCGGCATAAGAGAATACTTCATAATGTTTCATGCAATTAAAAAGTAAATATATATGATGATGATGATGATGCACACACACCTTTACAGTGTTTTGTTTACCAGTAGGATGTTATAACATTGCAGATAATAAAAAATATTATTATTATTTTCTTACAGTAGTGTGTATTTTTTTGCTAAAGTGGATAGAAAACACAGTACTGTGCAAAAGTCTTAGGCACCCAAGAGTTTTTATATAAATTGTCTTAGATGTTAATACATTTTTTTTCTTTTTTTTTTGAAACTTTTAATTAAATTATTTTTGAAAGCATCTTCATGGTTTAATGCAGACATGTTGCAGGGACTATTTTACAAAGGGTTAAATCAAGCATTTTTAAGTGCTTTTGAAAGTTTAGAGGAAATGTCAAAATATTGTGATGTATATAGTGTATCGTGATATAATTTAGAGGCCGTATCGCCCAGCCCTACCTTCAGGGCTTGTGTTCTGTTTGCATTCACACCGCCAATAGGAACGGTGAACGCAACGCAAGCCCACCGTGCTTCTGCCTTCCACAGAGACGGACAATAGCTGGGCCTGTAGTGAGAAAGATTGGCTGCATTCCAGTTTGGCCAAATAGCAAACATAGGAAATAATAAGTTAACGTTACTTCACCTATAAAAAAAAAACACAGACAACGCTCAACTTATATACAATCTTGTTGTAACCAAGATATTTCATTTCCGTGCATAGATCACACTAGATCAACTTTACAACTAAGCATTTCTTGGGTGATAAGATGAGAGCGCTAAGATGGCCAATAGCGAACTTTAAATACTTAACCTACAAGCATAAAACAGTTCTGACAGCAGAACATTGATGCAACTAAGATTCACTGGGAAATCTTTTTGTACGCATAAATATTTCAACTAAAATACGAGGTTGACTTGGGCATTGGATGTCTGCTCTCCAGCCCCGTACAGTTCAGCACACTTAGGTCCGATACCATGAACTTGATGTCTGGACTAATCACTGTTCACTTACATCACTTGTAGTTCCCCTGAGATGGGAGAGTAGCTACCCCGAAGTAGGAGCTAAAAAAAAGTCCCTCCAAACAGCGTTCTAAGAACTACAATCGTCCTCAGTTCCTGCAGTACGAACCCAAAAAGGGGGTAGTTTCTCCAATAGTTATTAGAACTATGAAAAGGTTATTCTGGTCCAAAAGCGCCTAATGAGGTACAACATGACATGTATGTAAAGTTCTGCCCCACACAATGAGGTACAACATGACATGTATGTAAAGTTCTGCCCCACACAATGAGGTACAACATGACATGTATGTAAAGTTCTCCTCCACACAATGAGGTACAACATGACATGTATGTAAAGTTCTCCTCCACACAATGAGGTACAACATGACATGTATGTAAAGTTCTGCCCCACACAATGAGGTACAACATGACATGTATGTAAAGTTCTGCCCCACACAATGAGGTACAACATGACATGTATGTAAAGTTCTCCTCCACACAATGAGGTACAACATGACATGTATGTAAAGTTCTGCCCCACACAATGAGGTACAACATGACATGTATGTAAAGTTCTCCTCCACACAATGAGGTACAACATGACATGTATGTAAAGTTCTCCTCCACACAATGAGGTACAACATGACATGTATGTAAAGTTCTCTGGACAACCACACAATCAGGTACAACTAAACATTTATGTCCAAGTCAAGAAAATAGGGATTTTCTATGCTCCATAAAAGCCCTCCTTAGCGCCTGGTGATGTTTTGAGGCATTGAAATGCCTTCAGCAGCCAGTAACACATTTTATTGAAAGCACTCACTTTGATGTTTGTACTTCACAATCTGGCCCAGGGTCGGTACCACAAGATCAGATGTGACTCCATTTCCCTCGGGCACTCATTAAGTATCTGAACAAAACATCTTTCTTTCCACCTTTTTATTGCGAGTGGCGCACCGCATACAGCACTACGGTGCAACACGGCCGACCCGGGTTCGACTCCCGGACCCGGTGATCTCTCATTCCTCCTCTCTCTCTCTCTCTCCCTCTCTCCCGGTAGCAAAAAAAAAAAAAAAAAAAAAAAAAAATAACATAACTTGTCCGAAAGGACAAGTAACATTTAAAAGAAAGCTCTACTTAAAAAGAGAGGGAGAGCGAGAGACAGAGAGAGAGACGGAGAGGGGGAGGGAGAGAGAGGGACTCACCATCTGGGGGTCATTGGAGCGACTGACCCAGCCTGAGATCAGCTTGAGTGTTTCCCTCTTCACCGTCCTCATACTTCTGATGAGAGGCTGTTTGGTCACCATTTCACCTGGAGGGACGACAGACAAGAGGAGTAAACATCACATTATCATATTGAGATAGAATACCATTTTAATAGTACAGGTGCAACCCTACTCCAGAAAAAGCCCACAGATAGTAAACGAGTGAACACACTAGGGCTGAGCCCAAACGTTCGGACCTTCGTTCGTTACGTTGGCATTTGAATTCTAAATCAACATTCAAATTTTCTATTTTTAATAGAAATAATAAAAAGAAAAAAAAGATTGATATATTTTTTTTATGTCATCAATCTGTTTAAACCAATGGGGTTTTTCTTCACAGTTGCAGATAAAGATTAGGCTACACTAATATTATAGTATTCAAAGAAACTGATGAGTTATATTCATTAAAGAAAGTTGATTTAACACAAAAAAAATTACTAATTTAATCAGATGAATCACTTTATTCAAATTGAGGATTTAGTCCGTTTGAAAAACCCTGACAAAGTTCGAATCCCAAAAACAGGCTTGGGGGAAACAGCCCTAGAACACGCACACGGAGAGGAGAGTAAGGAGTTGCGCTGACCGTTGGTCTGGATGGCCGAGGAGATGTTCTCACTCAGACACTTGTACACGTTGAGCATGTCCAGGTAGATGCGGCCCAGCTGCACCACGAAGGGGTGCCCCACCGCCTTGCAGGCCCGGACGTTGGTCTTCAGGATGCTGCCCAGCTGGCGCACCGTCTCCGCGTCCTTCAGGATGTCCACGTTCTGCAGAGGAGGAGGGCCGGCGCTTAGTTTATTTCTCTCTTTATTTCGCACCATTTTAGTAAAACAGTAAAAAAAAAAAAAAAACATTGACCACGACAGAAAGTGTTTTAAAGGTGCCGAGTAGAGGCGAGAGACCGAGATGGGCCGATATGGGGCCTCAACTCATTAGATCATCGGATAAAAAACAAAACACAAGTGAAATAAGTTCATAAAACTATTTTCATAATATTAAGATAATAATAAGATAATAATAACAATAATAATCAAAGTAATAATAATAATAATAATAATAATAATAATAATAATAATAATAATAATAATAATAATAATAATAATAATAATAATAATAATAATAATAATAATAATAATAATAATAATAACAAAAACAACATTAATAATTAGTCTAAACAAATTAACATGCATACTGCACCTGTGTATACTGTATACTTTACTTACTCATCATAGTACATATTCAGATTCTAAGTGTCTTTGGCATATTTCTTGTAATGTATACGGTAATATCTTTACCTTGGTGGCCTGCTGAATGATGCTGTCCCACACCTGGTTGGGGAGCAGCATGTACTTCTCTATCAGGTGCTCCTGGACCGCCTGGTCCGTCTGGGCCCCGATCATATAACCTACTGCTTCATAGAACGTATGGACCTGAGGAGGAGGAGGGGGAGGAGAGATTCAACTGAGTTGGAATAATAATAATTACAGTGTCATGAGAACACTATGAATAATTACAGTGTCATGAGAACACTATGAATAATTACAGTGTCATGAGAACACTATGAATAATTACAGTGTCATGAGAACACTATGAATAATTACAGTGTCATGAGAACACTATGAATAATTAGTGTCATGAGAATGAGAACACTATGAATAATTACAGTGTCATGAGAACACTATGAATAATTACAGTGTCATGAGAACACTCAAATAATTACAGTGTCATGAGAACACTATGAACAATTACAGTGTCATGAGAATACTATGAAAACTTAGTGTCATGAGAACACTATGAATAATTAAGAACACTATGAATAATTACAGTGTCATGAGTATACTATGAATAATTACAGTGTCATTGAGAATACTATGAATAATTACAGTGTCATGAGATACTATGAATAATTTGTGTCATGAGAACACTATGAATAATTAGTGTCATGAGAACACTATGAATAATTAGTGTCAGGAGAATACTATGAATAATTTGTGTCATGAGAATACTATGAATAATTAGTGTCATGAGAACACTATAAATAATTAGTGTCATGAGAACACTATGAATAATTACAGTGTCATGAGAATTACTGAATAATTACAGTGTCATGAGAACACTATGAATAATTACAGTGTCATGAGAACACTATGAATAATTACAGTGTCATGAGACCACTATGAATAATTACAGTGTCATGAGAACACTATGAATAATTACAGTGTCATGAGAACACTATGAATAATTATACAACGGCATGCAAATTTCTCGATTCTGATTGGCCATTCACACGTCTTTATTGGTAACAATCCACGGTCCTGGGCTCAGGACCCGCCCACAACCAAATCACATAACCCTCCCCGGCTCACTCCGGGAGAAAACAGGATCGCGGAGAACAAATGGTTATGTTGAAAGCACCATAACGACTAAATATGAAGCGATTCTGTCAAGGGGAATGTGTTAGTATTTTAAACAATGTTGGATGATGTAATTGATGGGTCTTGACTCAATCTAGAACAAAAGAAAAATCGCGGATTGATTGATAGATTAATTGATTGATTTAAATTTCTTCCTTCCTACTTTCCGACTGCAGCGTTCTCTCTCACACTGTCCGACGCTGGCGTACCCACAAACACACACATACACACACACACACACACACACACACACACACATACACACACACACACACACACGCACACACACACTGTGACACACACACACACACACACACACACACACACACACGCACACACACACACACACACTCCTGTCTGCAACAGCGGGGGAGTCAGACTGAGAGAGAAGCAGCGCTGTTTTAAGTGAGCATGGTCTATTGAATTGATTGATTGGTTGATTGCTAATTTTTTTTTTGATCCACTTTTTTCTCCCATTTTTTCTATATTTTCTCCCATCCCAATTTCGTATCATCCAATTCAACCCTCCCCTGTCACGAACGCTGTTTCTTGCCTCCCACAAGCCGGCTGCAATGTGGACTAAGTCATACATAGCACAAGTCCCCTCCGGTACTTGAGGTAACAGCAGTCGCATCTTTTCACCTGCGCAGCTCGATCTATCAGTGTCGAGGAGTAACGCGTGGGAGGCTCACGCTGCCCCCGACACTTTCTGATTCTACTGCGCAGGCGCACCAACCGACTTGTAGGAGTCGCTTGTTCACAACGTTCGATCCCCACCCTTCAGTTTTCCCTCCCCGTAATACGGCCAATGTGTATTACTGCGGACGACCAGCCAAACTGAAAAACAATGTGGAGAGCTGGATTCGAACACGCGAATCCTAGCGTCTCCACACTGGTGGCGAGTGCCTTAGACCACTACACCACCTAGCCGCCCGGTTGATTGCTAATTTTATTACTGTACCCCTGGTTTCCAACTGGTTAAGTTTAGGCTAAAAGAAATAAATAAAAAAATAGGGCGAAGAAAACGTTTTTTTCCTATAGGGCAAAGAAAACGTTTTAATAAATTTTCAATCAATCATTCCAATAATACACAGTTGGATGTGTTAGTTGGTTGGATGCACTTCAAGCTGCTTCCACATGAGGCAACTTCTCTCAATCATTCCAATAATACACAGTTGGATGTGTTAGTTTGGTTGGATGCACTTCAAGCTGCTTCCACATGGAGTTGTGGGAACTACTTTTTCTGGCGGATGGTTTTTTCAATAAATCTTCGATTAATGTGTGTTTATTGTATAGAAATAAGGTTGGATGAATCTGGCAGTTGTATAAAAGCTTTACACCACGTGCAGTCGTGATTTGTGACCAATAAACCATGCCTAGGGGGGTCTAACGACCCTCGGCTGCGCCTCGGGCCTAACAACCACCCCTAGGCATGGTTTATTGGTCACAAACCACTCCTGCGTGTGATGTAATGCTTAATTACAGTGTCATGAGAACACTATGAATAATTACAGTGTCATGAGAATACTGAATAATTACAGTGTCATGAGAACACTATGAATAATTACAGTGTCATGAGAACACTATGAATAATTACAGTGTCATGAGAACACTATGAATAATTACAGTGTCATGAGAACACTATGAATAATTACAGTGTCATGAGAACACTATGAATAATTACAGTGTCATGAGAACACTATGAACAGGTAGGGGTCAAGGGAACACTATGAACAGTTAGGGGTCATGAGAACACTATGAACAGTTAGGGGTCATGAGAACACTATGAACAGTTAGGGGTCATGAGAACACTATGAATAATTACAGTGTCATGAGAACACTATGAACAGTTAGGGGTCATGAGAACACTATGAACAGTTAGGGGTCATGAGAACACTATGAACAGTTAGGGGTCATGAGAACACTATGAACAGTTAGGGGTCATGAGAACACAATGAACAGTTAGGGGTCATGAGAACACTATGAACAGTTAGGGGTCATGGGAACACTATGAACAGTTAGGGGTCATGGGAATACTATGAATAATTACAGTGTCATGAGAACACTATGAATAATTACAGTGTCATGAGAACACTATGAACAGTTAGGGGTCATGAGAACACTATGAACAGTTAGGGGTCATGAGAACACTATGAACAGTTAGGGGTCATGAGAACACTATGAACAGTTAGGGGTCATGAGAACACTATGAACAGTTAGGGGTCATGAGAACACTATGAACAGTTAGGGGTCATGGGAACACTATGAACAGTTAGGGGTCATGGGAATACTATATTAGGATGTTACCTGTTGTGGTTGGAGGTCACAGATGATGGTGTTGATGTTGTTGAGGATCTCGTCGATGAAGGGCATCACCTCGCCCACCTGCACCTGGACAAAATGGCGCCGGCACTTCTGTGCGATCTTGATGAAGGTGTCACAGGCCATGTCCTGCACGCCGTCGTGGGTCTCTGCAGTCGGAAAAAGATGGAAATAAAGGCAACATGTTAGAAAAATATATATTAAGAAAAAGAAAATCACTATTTAGTGCTAATGAAATAGAGTAACAGAGGTCTGAACTTGTGTACTCACATTTTTCTGTAGTGGTTGCAATATAAAATATATATATATATATATATATATATATATATATATATATATATATATATATATATATATAAAAATAGGTATAAGCTGGAAAACTCCACGGATCCAGCCTGAAGTCTTATGTAGTACTGGTACAGGTCCAAATTTTATAAAAATCCGTTCAAAAATTTGTCTTTGAGAGAGATCCGGGTAAAACGTGTGACAAAAAAGAAAGCTCTCCAAAATCCATTTCCTCATCCACGGCCGTTCATTCTCAAATGTGATTCACTTCTGGTTTTTCCGCTCGTCAACTTTCACCTAGATCCCTTATTCGCACCCCCCCCACGTGGGGTATCATTGGAAAGGTACTCTCATTGGCTACAACGAGAGTGATATTGACAATATCAATGGTATAGTACAATAAATTCCCCTCCTTTGCATGGATCCATAACAGTATACCTTCATATTTGACATGCTGCTATGACGCCTGAATTTCCCCAAGGGGATCAATAAAGGAAGATCTTATCCCTTCCAGCCCTAAAGCTAGTCTGGTTTAGCAATAATTGTAGAGCCATATGAAATCCGCGTTCACGGAATCGCGGACGGAATCGCGGAATTAACCAATAAAAATGGAATCAACTGCAAAACGTGGAATATTGCAGAATTTGGCCTAATCTGGACTGAAATTTCGTTTTTGGGTGGAACGTTTGGTGCACACGCGACCGGGGAGGCGGGGACTCTACAGCGTGTTACACACAACACAGCCGCGGTGCTCAAGCGTCTGGCTGCTTCAGTGTTAACATCGTCAAGAAGCTAAACAATTCCACAATAAGCCCTCAATTCAGAGCAGAACAGTATCCTAATAACTTTTATGCCTCCAGTGATAAGGTGTTTTGCTAATTCTGTCAACGTTCCGTGGACTGGACCCGCAAAAACACTTGCGACACTATTGTGATTAAATAGCTATAACGTTAGGACGTTTAGCTTCTAGCTAAATCTAGTGCACCCATCCATTTGTTTAATGCAAACGATTGTCATTATACACTGCCCTTTATAAACGAAATACACTTAAATAGCTATGTAACGTTATAGGACTATCTATGGAAATGATAGCTTCTAGAAGTTCTAGCAAAATCTGGTGCACCCATCCATTTGTTTAATGCAAACGATATACACTGCCCTTTATAATCTAAATAAACTTAAATAGCTATGAAACGTTACAGTACATAGGACTATAGATGGAAATGATAGCTTCTTGCTAAATCTAGTGCACCCATCCATTTGTTTAATGCAAACGATTGCCATTATACACTGTCCTTTATAAACGAAATAAACTAAACTAAAGGTGCGTAAATTATGCATTACTATATTTCATCACAATATAATAGATATAGCTAGGTTACTGACATTGTCATTGTGATAATGTCAGTAGTAGCTAGCTGTATCTATTGTTTACACTTGAAATATGTATTTTTATTTTGTCACAATATCAATTGAAAAATATTGTGTAAAATTGAACTGTATTTCTGAGTTGCAGCACTTAAAAACATTAAATGGACTGTTATATCTTATTCAATTGTGGACATTTATTCATTCCCACTTATTAGACACTATTTCTGATGGTAAAATGAGCATAAAAGGCAAAATACAGAATTCTGAAATATTAAAACGGAAAAAATGGAATTTGGGAAAAAATAAAATGGAATTTGGAAAATAATAAAACGGATTTCATATGGCTCTAAATAATTGGCCAAACAATGATACATAGTCCCTCTTTATCAAGCGATGACTCAACATGACAGTCAGGTGGACGTGTTGCTTCTCTAGCAGAAGATCAGTCGACAAGATGAACTCCAGGTCGCACCAGCAGCACCATAAACCATGTCACCGGAAAAATCACATTTCAATATGTGGAGTGAAACTAGGGAACAGTCTGAATGAGGGCTGGGCAATATAACGATAACGATAATTATCGCGATATATTTTAATAATCGATATCGAAAAGGTGACTTGCAACAGGGCAGTTTTAAAACCAGAGACAGTGGACAGACTTGTCTTTCTTGCCTGCAACTTAAAGTAATGGCTTTGCTTGACCAAATGACAATACTGACCAAATTGAGATTTTTTTTCTCTTGTCCATTTATTTTGTTTGCTTTCTAATTTAAAATTCAGATTGAAACCGTCTGTACACAGTAGGCTATGTGTGCTAGCAGAGCTAGACTCCAGTCACGAGTCACGGTGCACATGTGCGGTGGTTTGTCCACCAAAGCACCAAAAGATAGAAAAGAAACTAGCAGAGCCAGAACTGTTCAACAGCCAGCTGTTAGTTTCAAACCAGCTGCAGCCTGAGAACTGGAGTGTGAGGGGCTGTAACACTAAAGATGGTGGCAACGACAAAGAATTGCTGCAAAATAAACATACATCTGTTTTAAAAAAAAAAATTATATCGATATCATTTTTGGCCATATGGCCCAGCCCTAGTCTGAATGTGGTGCTAAAGCAATGTCCAAATATGAGACAATTCAAAATGAATTATAAAGAAATTATGTTCACGAGGTACAGGGATGAGGAAGGGATTTGACATTCACGTGGTGTTTACATTTTTAATTTTATATAAAATTTGTTTTTTGTTTTGCATATATATATATATATATATATATATATATATATATATATTGAGTAGTGGAAAAGGGGTAGGATTAAATAAGTGTATACCTCTTCCTACTCCTTTTCGAACATGTAAATTGAGTTATCTTTTGCTTTTGTTTATTTATAATTTTTTCCATTTAACACTATGGTCGCCAAAAACGCCGTACCACGTCATTCCCCGCCATGCTCATTCTGCCAAAGACGCCGTACCACGTCTTTGATATCAATATTTCAAAAATCTGTGATCGAAATCATATTTCTCCCCCGGAGACTTGAGATCTACTGTTGATCCCCTCTCAACTCTCCAACGGTTCAAGAGCGCCATCTGGTGGCCGATCGGCGGATCGCCCAGAGCAGAAACAGGAAATGGAAGCTGGTGCTCATTCCAATTCGGTCCGATCACTCGGTAATAGTCCCAGGACTCGAGCTAGACACAACGGATAGCAATCCGTTACCAATAACTCGATAAACAACATGATTTGGACGTATATACTATTATACAACCTGGAAATGGATCGCATATTTCTACATCCCATAATAGGAATATTTCTGTTCCACGCTCATCGCCCAACGCTATGAGGAAGCTACAGTAAGATTCAGCGTTATTTTTTAACGTGTTCGATACTAACTGCTCTAATGATCATATCACCCACACTAAATGAATCATCTAACGTTGGCCACGGAATTATAAACGACCCCCCCCCCCCATCCGGTCGACATCAGATGATCAGTAGTAACTTCTAGAAGCACGTCCATTTTAAATGTTTTATCTCGCGCAGATTCCTATCAAACTGTATTTGATCATCAATATAATGCATTTGGGGCTATAAATCACGTTCTGGAGAAAGCTGCAGAAAACGATAAAAACATACTTATACTTTAGACCGTATTTTAGTATGAATATGTGAATGAAAAAGTATAACGTTGCTACACCCTGAACAATAGATACTTGATGTTGAATGGGCCATAGTAATGTCAATTTAGCAATACAATTTAAAAAGTTATAGCCCTGCAAAGAAGGGAAACTTCTCCATAGACAAATAGAGCTGGCGGAGGATGGTATATTAAGAATATAAGCCTGGCGACCAAAGTGTTAATTTTTTGATCAATGATTTGTTTTGATTTTATATTGTTTGTATTTATTTACATGTTCGAAATAAAGATTTCAATTAATCAATCTCCCGTCCCACCAAAGCGCTGGAGGTTCTCACCGTGCATGAACTCAAAGAGCTTGTTGACCACCGTCTTGAGGAACTTCCAGTGGGCGCGCAGGAAGCGCGGGTACTGACCCACGATGTACATGATGTTGGAGGCGATGATGGCCTTGTTGTCCTTCCCTCGTTTCTGCTCACATAGACCCAGGAGGTCCTGGATGCAGGGAGGCACAAAGAGACCGTTAGTTAGTTTCTGCTCACATAGACCCAGGAGGTCCTGGATGCAGGGAGGCACAAAGAGGCCGTTAGTTAGTTTCTGCTCACATAGACCGAGGAGGTCCTGGATGCAGGGAGGCACAAAGAGGCCGTTAGTTAGTTTCTGCTTTTTATTTTATTTTTTTTACGCATTTTTTCATTTGAGCATAAAATAGACCGCAGCTAAATAGACAGTCAAGATAAGGCATAGAACATTAAATCACATAGTTTTTCATATTAGGATCTAACATCTTAACCTCTTAAGCCCGACAGGTCTGGTACCGGACCCAAGCCATAAAGACCATAATCCTGTCAAAACAGCAGTCAGTGTATATTTTCAACAATACGTTTGTTTACCAATAGGTTAAAGTGTTATTAATGAAGGAATTGTATTCAATAGCTAATAAACAGGAAATAAATGCGAGCGGCCATCTTGTTGTAGTCATTATGATGAATGACACTCCGGTCTTTCAACGTTTTTGAGAAATTCAATGAATTTCAATACCCAGCTCAAGCCAGCAAATTACTTTGTGGATGAATATTTTTAATTTCTCTTATTTTTCAGTATTATCTACCACAAAACTGAACGTTATTGGCATAAATTAGAACGCAGTTCGTTTATCTACCTTTCTGTGAACGTTTAGCAAAAATCCGCGTTGCAACCCCGATTCAAAATGGGTTTTGCCCAGTCTCCATAATAGAAAATAACTGTATTTACAGTAATTTCATTCACGGTTCTTGCTGCACGCCTGGCGATACTAAATCCAAATTGAACTCTGCCATTGGAAAGAGTAGATTTGGCCCGATCCATAGATGTGCAACTTGGCTATAATAATGTCATTTATAGGCCCGATATTCTATAATAATATTTCAAATTGCATGTGTCCGGATGGCAGAATTCAGTACTGTATCTACAAAAACCTTCTGTTTTATCATCTTCCCTTTATTAATTTGCTTAGATATTTTGTACACATGATCTCAAGAAGGTGCTGAATGAGCTCAGTGGCAGTTTTTCATGTCTGGTCATTTTTAGCATGGTGTTATTCATCAAAGAAAAATCATAATTTATATTCTCCTTTGTTTCATCACAATTTACTCAAGCCTAGTAACAGACACAATATTTCTGACACTGGGAATACATTCCCCAATACCAAGAAGATGCAAATGGGACCTTGTAGAAGTGGAGCAATCTACATTTACTTAGGTATGTATTTTTAGGTGGATTTTCAGAAAATAGGGCTAGGGCTCAACAGGTTAACAGGCCTCTCTTACGGGTTGATTGTCACAGATACAATAAGACATAAAATCATGAAATCTGCAAGTGCTTCAGCAGTATTTTAGATGTGCGGAGCTAATGATGCTAATGATTGAGCATCGCCGTCGGTTTGTGTGATAGTAAAGGGCTAACCTTCTGTCGTGTGGCAGTGAAAGGGCTAACCTTCTGCCGTGTGGCAGTGAAAGGGTTCTAAAGTTGAATAAATAATGAGATCATGTTTTCTCCTGTGCTCCACCTTGATGACGGTGACCAGGAACCTCTTCTCGTCCTCCTCGTGCATGGCTCCACTGATGGACCCGATGGCCCAGCAGAGCGTGTTGAGGTTCCTCCAGGACCCACTCGGTGCCGTTCACCTGGTGTGGAGCTTCTCCGTCATGATGCGCTCCGTGTCGGCGTAGTCCAAGTGGGTCAGATACACTACAGAGAGAGAGAGAGAGAGAGAGAGAGAGAGAGAGAGAGAGAGAGAGAGAGAGAGAGAGAGAGAGAGAGAGAGAGAGAGAGAGAGAGAGAGAGAGAGAGAGGAGAGAGAGAGAGAGAGAGAGAGAGAGAGAGAGAGAGAGAGAGAGAGAGAGAGAGAGAGAGAGAGAGAGAGAGAGAGAGAGAGGAGAGAGAGAGAGGAGAGAGGACGAGGAGAGAGGAGATGGAGAGGAGAGAGCAGAGACGGCTGGTTAACAGTGTAGAGAGTCTCTCATGTTCCTGTGTGTGAAGAAGCAGCAGCACTAACCAGCCCTAAGGCTGGTTAACAGTGTAGAGTCTCATGTTCCTGTGTGAAGAAGAAGCAGCACTAACAGCCCTAAGGCTGGTTAACAGTGTAGAGTCTCTCATGTTCCTGTGTGAAGAAGAAGCAGCACTAACAGCCCTAAGGCTGGTTAACAGTGTAGAGTCTCTCATGTTCCTGTGTGAAGAAGCAGCACTAACAGCCCTAAGGCTGGTTAACAGTGTAGAGTCTCTCATGTTCCTGTGTGAAGAAGAAGCAGCACTAACAGCCCTAAGGCTGGTTAACAGTGTAGAGAGTCTCATGTTCCTGTGTGAAGAAGAAGCAGCACTAACAGCCCTAAGGCTGGTTAACAGTGTAGAGAGAGTCTCATGTTCCTGTGTGAAGAAGAAGCAGCACTAACAGCCCTAAGGCTGGTTAACAGTGTAGAGAGTCTCTCATGTTCCTGTGTGAAGAAGCAGCAGCACTAACAGCCCTAAGGCTGGTTAACAGTGTAGAGAGAGTCTCATGTTCCTGTGTGAAGAAGCAGCAGCACTAACAGCCCTAAGGCTGGTTAACAGTGTAGAGAGTCTCTCATGTTCCTGTGTGAAGAAGAAGCAGCACTAACAGCCCTAAGGCTGGTTAACAGTGTAGAGCAGGGGTCGCCAATTAGATTTGCCCACGGGCCAAATTTTCCCCAAGCCATTGTGTGGCGGGCCAATGATAAGTGAACATTTTTTAACTGTAAAAAAAAAAACGACATATACATGTTTGCACTGTCTTTTTTCTATTATAAAGTGCCTCTCAGACAGTGCATTACACATGAACAGATCAGTAATTTGATTTTAATGCAGGTGCTCGCATTATAAATCGAGATCAGTAGGGTGCATTTGATTTTAAGCACCACAGCGGGTGTATTATACATCGAATGTATTATTATTATTATTAAAACACAACACTCACCGGCATAATGCAGGCAGCCCTGCCCTGGACTTGATATTGTTTCTGCTTCGGTCCTCCAAAATCCATGTTAATAACATGTTAAATGTCCACTCGCGTTGAATGCCCACCCAACTTGAACACAGTTGCTTGCTCGTGTTGCCATGTCAACAAGCGAGAGTCACCGGTTGCTTATTGCAAGAGTTACCTGTTGCGATAAACCCGTATTTTAAGAATGACACCTGTTTATTAAAATAAGCTTTATAGGTCGTAAGCTCCTCTTCTGGCTCATCATATTTCCCCGTTGCATTGCAAAGAAGTTATTCAAAGACGTTTGTTTTGTTTTTGCAAACGTTCGCTCGCCGGCATCCCAAACGCAGAAGTGAAAGTGAAATTCCATTGGTTCTCCCAGTCCATGTGACCATTTCTAGCATTTCAATTGGCTATAGTGACAGCCATAGATATGATGAATAGATAGATACAGCTTCAAAAGACACTCTGGCGTCACAACGAGTGAATATTTCCTGCGCGTAAAATAAACATCATATTCTCAAAATAACCTGACGGGCCAGAAATTATTGCTGGCGGGCCCATTTCGGCCCGCGGGCCGCCTATTGCCGATCCCTGGTGTAGAGAGTCTCTCATGTTCCTGTGTGAAGAAGAAGCAGCACTAACAGCCCTAAGGCTGGTTAACAGTGTAGAGAGAGAGTCTCATGTTCCTGTGTGTGAAGAAGCAGCAGCACTAACCCAGAGTCTCTCTCATGTTCTTGTACAGGTTGATGGAGTCCGTGTCCTTCATGAACTCCCGGACCACCTCTCCCTGGTCGTTCTCCACCACCAGCACCTCCTCCGGCTTGGCCATGCGGCTCACCATCAGCAGACGCACCTGACACACGCCACACGGTCACAACAGAAGCAGCATCAGTTTGTGAACCCGGCACGCCGTTTCTCATGGTGTCAAATGTCACGGCTGCCGGGGGCGCCAGGGTGGCGCACCACGTCGTACAGCGCGCTGCGGTGCAAAACGCGGCGGCCGTCCCGGGTTCGACTCCCGGACCCGGCGACCTTTGCCGAATGTCTGTCTTCCCCCGTCTATCTCTCGTTCTTCCTCTCTCTCTCTCTACCGGACTGCCCGGTAGCAAAAACCAATCAAAAAGATCTACCAAAAACATTTAAAAAAAAATATATATATATATATTTATTTAAATGTCACAGATGCCATATTTGATACCAGACGTCAAAAGGAAAGGGGGAGCCGTGATGAGGTTAGAATTCTAAACAGAACATCATTACTTCCTTTTATTAGTGATATAAAGTGAGATTTCTAGTCATGTGTACCAGCCAGTCAGTCAGTCATCATGTGTACCAGTCAAGTCATCATGTGTACCAGTCAGTGATCATGTGTACCAGTCAAGTCATCATGTGTACCAGTCAGTGATCATGTGTACCAGTCAGTCATCATGTGTACCAGTCAAGTCATCATGTGTACCAGTCAGTCAGTCAGTCAGTCATCATGTGTACCAGTCAGTCAGTCATCATGTGTACCAGTCAGTGATCATGTGTACCAGTCAGTCATCATGTGTACCAGTCAGTGATCATGTGTACCAGTCAGTGATCATGTGTACCAGTCAGTGATCATGTGTACCAGTCAGTCATCATGTGTACCAGTCAGTGATCATGTGTACCAGTCAGTCAGTGATCATGTGTACCAGTCAGTCAGTGATCATGTGTACCAGTCAGTCAGTCATCATGTGTACCAGTCAGTCAGTCATCATGTGTACCAGTCAGTCAGTCAGTCATCATGTGTACCAGTCAGTCAGTCAGTCATCATGTGTACCAGTCAGTCATCATGTGTACCAGTCAGTCAGTCAGTCATCATGTGTACCAGTCAGTCATCATGTGTACCAGTCAGTCATCATGTGTACCAGTCAGTCAGTCAGTCAGTCAGTCAGTCAGTCAGTCAGTCAGTCAGTCAGTCAGTCAGTCAGTCAGTCAGTCAGTCAGTCAGTCAGTCAGTCAGTCAGTCAGTCAGTCAGTCAGTCAGTCAGTCAGTCAGTCAGTCAGTCAGTCAGTCAGTCAGTCAGTCAGTCAGTCAGTCAGTCAGTCAGTCAGTCAGTCAGTCAGTCAGTCAGTCAGTCAGTCAGTCAGTCAGTCAGTCAGTCAGTCAGTCAGTCAGTCAGTCAGTCAGTCAGTCAGTCAGTCAGTCAGTCAGTCAGTCAGTCAGTCAGTCAGTCAGTCAGTCAGTCAGTCAGTCAGTCAGTCAGTCAGTCAGTCAGTCAGTCAGTCAGTCAGTCAGTCAGTCAGTCAGTCAGTCAGTCAGTCAGTCAGTCAGTCAGTCAGTCAGTCAGTCAGTCAGTCAGTCAGTCAGTCAGTCAGTCAGTCAGTCAGTCAGTCAGTCAGTCAGTCAGTCAGTCAGTCAGTCAGTCAGTCAGTCAGTCAGTCAGTCAGTCAGTCAGTCAGTCAGTCAGTCAGTCAGTCAGTCAGTCAGTCAGTCAGTCAGTCAGTCAGTCAGTCAGTCAGTCAGTCAGTCAGTCAGTCAGTCAGTCAGTCAGTCAGTCAGTCAGTCAGTCAGTCAGTCAGTCAGTCAGTCAGTCAGTCAGTCAGTCAGTCAGTCAGTC
>NC_140171.1:4026814-4269086 GCF_963971535.1 Notolepis coatsorum
CAGAGCCTGAGGGAGGGGGGGGGACACACAGTTTAGCATGTAGTGCAGAGCCTGGAGGGGGGGGGGGACACACAGTTTAGCATGTAGTGCAGAGCCTGAGGGAGGGGGGGGGACACAGTTTAGCATGTAGTGCAGAGCCTGAGGGAGGGGGGGACACACAGTTTAGCATGTAGTGCAGAGCCTGAGGGAGTGACCACAGATCAGCTTGGTAGTTTATTTGCTCTTAGAAATGAAACAATACATTTAATAAAGTGAGTTAAAAGAATAATGACGTGTGGGCACCTGTATGTATCATCTTTATGTTTTTTTAGACTAAGTATGACATACCCGTACCTCTCTGGATTACCAGACGACTGCTCTACCCCGCAAACCACAAAAAAGTGGTTCAAGAATATTCTTGCCCGATGCATAAGAGGTTAAGATGTTAGATCCTAATATGAAAATCAAATCAAAACAACCTGTATCGTCAACATCACGCCTCCAAGAGGAGTTAACCGTGAACAACAACCTGTATCGTAAATCATAAATCAAATCAAATCAAATGTATTTGTAAGGCCCGACAACACACGTTAATGTCCCCATGGTCCGTACACGTCTTCTTTAAACAAGTCAAGAAGAAACATAACAATAAGTCAAGAACAGAACAAGAACACCATAAGGTCCAACAAATTTAAAATAAATGCAAATAAATGAAAGAATGCAAGCACTCCCAGACATACCCCACGCGAAGGTAAGGAAAAATCACTAAAACCTAACAATAGGGAAAAAACATCACGCCTCCAACTCAAGAGGAGTTAAGTAAGGGATAATGTATAGCTACGAGGTCATTATCGCAAAATAATTGACCGACACGTAGTTTAAAATACCGAGCCGCTTCGGCGAGGTGTTTTAAACGTCAGTGAAGGTCAATTATTTTGCGACAATGACCGAGTAAAGCTATACATTATCCCGCTTATTACATGGCTAACTTACTAACAATATACCTAATTCATTTGACAAATCGCAGTTGTTCTGTGGCTCTGTCAGCCCAAATAAAGTGATTATTATTATCGCGGGCAGCCTCTGTTCTGGCTCCGCTGTGTTCTGGCTCCGCTCGTCGCTCCGCCCCCTGTCATCGCCGGCAGCAGAACACCGGCAGTGTCTAATTGCACTGAAACAGTGTGTGTCAGTGGGCTTGATTGCGAACAGCTGCGCACAGCGGTCATTATTGAAAAAACAGCGGTCATTATTGAAAAATAATGACCGCTGTCGGGGGGCTATTGACCAATCACAAGCAAGCATTTCGGCGAATGTGAAAACGCCATGTAATAACCATGGATAACAACCTGTATCGTGAAAGATCCACACATAAGCATTGCTGCTGTTCTCTAATGCAGCCATCTAGTTTAAATACTCTACACCAGTGGTACTCACACTGAAAGAGCCATATTACAAAAACACCCTGTTCGCCAAGCCAACCAAACCAACGTCAGGCTACCAAATACCAATAGGTGATTTTACAAGCTACGAAAAAGCATCATCATGCTGTACCAGTAGGCTACTGAAATGAATGTATGACTTACCATAGCAACAGTAACTAGGCCTAACAAAAATAATGGTTTGGTTCCGGTTGCCGACCGACCCTGCCGATTTAGGTGCGACCCAATTTATTTTATTTTAGTTTAAATAAAAAAATATTAAAAATCATAAAGTTTCATAAAAATCTTAGTCAAACCTTTAGTATTATGGATATTAAACATGCTGGCAGAGTACATGCATCCATGTTGTCGTGAACATTTTAATTAAATAAAGAAATTACCCATCCATAGTCGCCGTGGGAAGAGATACAAAAAAAAATAACAAATACCTACCTACTCATGGCCTTAACTGACAACCAACAGGAACCAAACAACTTTTTTTTTATGCCCTATTGATACATATGGAAAAGTCACAAGCAGTGCATGACTATCGTCATTAATGGTTTCCCTGGCAATTCAAATAACTCAAGCGTCCCCGTCGTAGCCTAGGCTACAGACAGCCCGTGAGCACAAAGTCCATATGTGGTAAATGTCAAAATAACCAGTAAAGTCTATAACCAACTAGAGTAATGCAGTAAAGTTCATATTCATAACCAACTAGAATAATGCAGTAAAGTCCATAACCAAATATAATGATGCAGTAAAGTTCATAACCAACTAGAGTAATGCAGTAAAGTTCATAACCAACTAGAGTAATGCAGTAAAGTTCATAACCAACTAGAGTAATGCAGTAAAGTTCATAACCAACTAGAGTAATGCAGTAAAGTTCATAACCAACTAGAGTAATGCAGTAAAGTTCATAACCAACTAGAATAATGCAGTAAAGTCCATAACAAACTAGAGTAATGCAGTAAAGTTCATAACCAACTAGAGTAATGCAGTAAAGTTCATAACCAACTAGAATAATGCAGTAAAGTCCATAACCAACTAGAATAATGCAGTAAAGTCCATAACCAACTAGAGTAATGCAGTAAAGTTCATAACCAACTAGAGTAATGCAGTAAAGTTCATAACCAACTAGAGTAATGCAGTAAAGTCCATAACCAACTAGAATAATGCAGTAAAGTTCATAACCAACTAGAGTAATGCAGTAAAGTCCATAACCAACAAGAATAATGCAGTAAAGTCCATAACCAAATAGAGTAATGCAGTAAAGTCCATAACCAAATAGAATTTTCTCTCTCTCCCTCTCTCTATAGAAGTCTGATCATAGGTTTCACTCTCCTCAGTTATCATGCCACCTACAGTATAGATAGACACCATGGAATTCTAAACTATTTAGAATGTGCTGAACCAGGACGGTTGGACCCGCTACCCTCTCCACCAGTGGTGCCATGCTGAACCACGACGGTTGGACCAGCTAAACCCTCTCCACCAGTGGTGCCATGCTGAACCAGGACGGTTGGACCAGCTAAACCTCCTCCACCAGTGGTGCCATGCTGAACCAGGACGGTTGGACCCGCTAAACCTCCTCCACCAGTGGTGCCATGCTGAACCAGGACGGTTGGACCCGCTACCCTCTCCACCAGTGGTGCCATGCTGAACCAGGACGGTTGGACCAGCTAAACCCTCTCCACCAGTGGTGCCATGCTGAACCAGGACGGTTGGACCAGCTAAACCCTCTCCACCAGTGGTGCCATGCTGAACCAGGACGGTTGGACCCGCTAAACCCTCTCCACCAGTGGTGCCATGCTGAACCAGGACGGTTGGACCCGCTAAACCCTCTCCACCAGTGGTGCCATGCTGAACCACGACGGTTGGACCAGCTAAACCCTCTCCACCAGTGGTGCCATGCTGAACCAGGACGGTTGGACCCGCTAAACCCTCTCCACCAGTGGTGCCATGCTGAACCACGACGGTTGGACCAGCTAAACCCTCTCCACCAGTGGTGCCATGCTGAACCAGGACGGTTGGACCCGCTAAACCCTCTCCACCAGTGGTGCCATGCTGAACCACGACGGTTGGACCAGCTAAACCCCCTCCACCAGTGGTGCCATGCTGAACCAGGACGGTTGGACCAGCTAAACCTCCTCCACCAGTGGTGCCATGCTGAACCAGGACGGTTGGACCCGCTAAACCTCCTCCACCAGTGGTGCCATGCTGAACCAGGACGGTTGGATCCGCTACCCTCTCCACCAGTGGTGCCATGCTGAACCAGGACGGTTGGACCCGCTAAACCCTCTCCACCAGTGGTGCCATGCTGAACCAGGACGGTTGGACCCGCTAAACCTCCTCCACCAGTGGTGCCATGCTGAACCAGGACGGTTGGACCACAAATTAAATTTTGTCTTTTCTGACTAAACGACATGAAATGTGTCCATTTCTAACTTAGTGTTATCATGCCATAGGGGAAGGCAACAAGTGTAAGTGTGTGTGTGTGTGTGTGTGTGTGTGTGTGTGTGTGTGTGTGTGTGTGTGTGTGTGTGTGTGTGTGTGTGTGTGTGTGTGTGTGTGAATGCTCACAGACCACGTTACCGAGGCAACAAGGTATAAACAACATTGAGCATTTAACTTTTCCGCTCGTCTTCGTTCTTACGCAATAGCAAGCTGAACCAATGCCAGTGCTTCCTTTAACCCTTTCACTGCAGCACTACCAAACTGTTAACCCTTTCACTGCGACAATACACAGGTTAACCCTTTCACTGCCACACTACAGAAGGTTGACCCTTTACTATCACACTAGCGACGGCCCCGGTGAGGGGGTGGCCCGGGACGCGGCTCGCTCGGCGGCTCAGGCTCACCTCCATCAGCGTCTCCCGGAGGTTGGGCCTCTTCTCGATGAGCTGGCCGTGCTCCTTCAGGAAGGTGCAGAGGAACAGGCTGAGGTTCTGGATGAAGTTCTGCTCGTCGTCCTTCCCGTTGGCGTACGCCAGCCGGATGTTGGTGTTCAGCGGCAACATCTGAGGAGGAGACGGAGGAGTTCATAAACAGGCGTGTGTGTAGCAGGGCTGAGCCCCAAACGTTCGGACCTTTGTTCGTTACGTTGGCATTCGAATTCTAAATCAACATTCGAATTTTTTATAAAATAAATAAATATATATATATTTTTTTATATGTATATATTTTGTTATGTGTCTATTCATTCTGTTTAAACCAATGGGGTTTTTCTTCACAGTTGCAGATAAAGATTAGGCTACACTAATATTCAGTTATACAGTTATATTAAAGAAAGTTGATTTAAAAAAAATAAACTCATTTAATCAGATTAATCACTTTATTCAAATTGAGGATTTAGTTTGAGGATATTTATATATAAAAAAATGTATTATTTTTTTATTATTAAAAACGAAGGTTCGAACATGCGTTCGGAAAAAAAAACCTGACAAAGCTCGAAGCCCAAAAACAGGCTTCGGGGACAGCTCTAGTGTATAGTCAGCAGTGTAGTCAGCGGTGTAGTCAGCGGTGTGTCAGCAGTGTAGTCAGCAGTGTAGTCAGCAGTGTAGTCAGCAGTGTAGTCAGCAGTGTAGTCAGCAGTGTAGTCAGCTGTGTAGTCAGCTGTGTAGTCAGCAGTGTAGTCAGCGGTGTAGTCAGCAGTGTAGTCAGCGGTGTAGTCAGCAGTGTAGTCAGCGGTGTAGTCAGCGGTGTAGTCAGCGGTGTAGTCAGCGGTGTAGTCAGCGGTGTAGTCAGCGGTGTAGTCAGCAGTGTAGTCAGCGGTGTAGTCAGCAGTGTAGTCAGCGGTGTAGTCAGCGGTGTAGTCAGCAGTGTAGTCAGCGGTGTAGTCAGCGGTGTAGTCAGCGGTGTAGTCAGCGGTGTAGTCAGCGGTGTAGTCAGCGGTGTAGTCAGCGGTGTAGTCAGCGGTGTAGTCAGCGGTGTAGTCAGCGGTGTAGTCAGCAGTGTAGTCAGCGGTGTAGAGAGGAGACAGAAAAGATGACTTGATAACAGGCTTGTAGGAAGTAGCAGAAGGTTAACTCCATTAAACTCAGTTTACCAAAATATTTGGGAAAATAGATTTGATGACTTTTTTTTAAAAACACAAAATAATACTCCAAGGATCTAATTCATTGTCGTTTTGGATGACCCAGTTTAATAGGTGGCCTGTCATCAATAGGCCAGCAGGGGGAGCTGGGGATAGTTAACTGACCAATGTTAAGGTTGGGATGCGTGTGCAATGGCAGTTTTGCTGCCCCAAAAAATCGAAACGTGTAGTCAGACCCAGACCCCCTGTTCACTGCTCCTACACTGAGCAGTATAGACCTAGACCATCAGTTATATATATGTATCCCTGTGCGTGTGTATAGCTGTGTACCTGTATCCCTGTGTGTGTAGCTGCATACCTGTATCCCTGTGTGTGTGTAGCTGCGTACCTGTTTAAGCTGGACCATGGTGAGTATAGCTGCGTACCTGTTTAAGCTGGACCATGGTGAGTATAGCTGCGTACCTGTTTAAGCTGGACCATGGTGAGTATAGCTGTGTACCTGTTTAAGCTGGCACATGGTGAGTATAGCTGCATACCTGTTTAAATTGGACCATGGTGAGTATAGCTGCATACCTGTTTAAACTGGACCATGGTGTGTGTGTGTAGCTGCATACCTGTTTAACACTTTCTCTGCCAAGGACGCCTAAACTCGTCATTCCCCGCCATGCTAATTCTGCCAATGACGCCGTAACACGCCATTGAGATCAATATTTCAAAAATCTGTGATCACAATCATATTTCTCCCGCGGAGACTTGAGATCTACTGTTGATCCCCTCTCAACTCTCCAACGATTCAAGAGCGCCATCTGGTGGCCGATCGGCGGATCGCCCAAACCGGAAACTGGTGCTCATCCAAATTCGGTCCGATCACTCGCTATAGGTCCCGGGACTCGAGCTAGACACAATGGATAGCGATCCGTTACCAATAACTCGATAAACAACATGATTTGGACATATACTATTATACAACGTGGAGATGGATCGCATATTTCAACATCCCATAATAGGAATATTTCTGCTCCACGCTGATCGCCCAACGGCCCGAGGAGACTGGGGTGAGTTTCAGCATTTTTTTTTTTACCGTGTTCGATACAAACTGCTCTAATGATCATATCACCCACACTAGATGAATCATCTAACGTTGGCCACGGAATTATAAACACCCCCCCCCCCCCCCCCCCCCAATCCGGTCAACATCAGATGATAAGTAGTAACTTCTAGAAGAACGTCCATTTGAAATTCTTTATCTCACGCCGATCGCTATCAAACTGTATACAATCATCAATATAATGCATTTAGGGCTATAAATCACGTTCTGCAGAAAGCTGCAGAAAACGATAAAAACATATTTATACTTAGACCGTATTTTAGTATGAATATGTGAATGAAAAAGTATAACGTTGCTACACCCTGAACAATAGATACTTGATGTTGAATGGGCCATAGTAATTAGAGTTGTTCCGATACCGATACTAGTATCGGAAATGCCGCCGATACTGCCTAAAATGCTAGTATCGGTATCGGCGAGTACACGTAAATTCTAGCCTCCGATCCCATGATGTAATTTATCTCCTGCCGAGTCCTGCGGAGAGTGAGGATTATAAAATGAACATGTTTTAAAGTGTGATGCTGTGTCATTTTAACAGCAGATACACTTTCTTAAATTCCATTGTCCCCGACAGTGCGGTGTGACGGGGAGCTCGGACGGGAATCGGGATGTGTTTGGCTGGTGTTATGATAGCATTAGCTGGAAAGATAGCTAGTTGGAACAACATCCGCTTTTAACGTTACATCAAATCAGATGATCGCCTGTCCGTTCTCCAGGACCTAACACTGTCCGTGACCGTCTATCAACAATAATGCACCCACGGTGAATTGTATTTAAGTTAAGTAGCTACGGACTAGCGTTAGCTGACTATTACTAACGTTATCTTAATGTCGATGCGGGAAGGCGAGCTAGGTCAGTTAGCTTAGCTTGATAACGTTACCGTGTCTAAAGTTGGTGCTATTCACATAATCCAGCAATAATGGCTGCAGACCTGCAAGCAAAGTACAGCAAGTGCCAAAGGATAAGAGTCTGAGGCGGAGTTTCAAAAGAGAATGTTGAATATTTATTTTGCATCAAAAATCACAACATGAACATGCCACTAGCTTACAGACTGAATAGGGTATATCTGCAGAGCCACTGAGTAGCGAGTGCAACACCGTTTAATGTCCGTGTGGATCATTGGAGTAGGGTATATCTGCAGTGCTGCAGCCCATACTCATTGATTAATGATACTAATACAAATCTATACAATCACCTGTTGTTGAATAAATACCATACGTTCTAGTTATTACTAAAAAACAGTATAACAGTATCTGAAAAAAAAAAAAAAAAAGTATAATTTATATAATTTTTTTTTTAATTTTTTTTTTATGCACTGGTATTGGATAAATATCGGTATCGGCCGATACCCAAAGCTTAGGTATCGGAATCGGATCGGAAAGGGAAAAATGGTATCGGAACATCTCTAATAGTAATGTCAATTTAGCAATACAATTTAAAAAGTTATAGCCCTGCAAAGAAGGGGAACTTCTCCATAGACAAATAGAGCTGGCAGAGGATGGTATAATGATGTACATAAGCCTGGCAAAGAAAGTGTTAAGCTGGACCATGGTGTGTATAGCTGCGTACCTGTTTAAACTGGACCATGGTGAGTATAGCTGCGTACCTGTTTAAGCTGGCACATGGTGAGTATAGCTGCGTACCTGTTTAAACTGGACCATGGTGTGTATAGCTGCGTACCTGTTTAAACTGGACCATGGTGTGTATAGCTGCGTACCTGTTTAAGCTGGACCATGGTGAGTATAGCTGCGTACCTGTTTAAGCTGGACCATGGTGTGTATAGCTGCGTACCTGTTTAAGCTGGCACATGGTGTGTGTATAGCTGCGTACCTGTTTAAGCTGGACCATGGTGTGTATAGCTGCGTACCTGTTTAAGCTGGCACATGGTGTGTGTGTATAGCTGCGTACCTGTTTAAGCTGGACCATGGTGTGTATAGCTGCGTACCTGTTTAAGCTGGACCATGGTGTGTGTGTATAGCTGCATACCTGTTTAAGCTGGACCATGGTGTGTATAGCTGCGTACCTGTTTAAGCTGGGACATGGTGAGGGTGAAGAGGTTGACAAACTGCTCCTCGTACTGGTTGACGCTCACGCCGGCGATCTCCGTCAGGCACTTCAGTGTCACGTTACGGAACATGGGCACGTTCAGGAACTGAACACGTAAACAACACACAGGTTTAACACTTTAAAACCCTTTAAGGCTTCAGTTTAAGACCAAAAACACCAAATGTGTGCGCTAACGAAGACGCAACCTTTTATAAAAGAAGTTGATGTGCTCGATTTACATTTAGTCATTTAGCGGATGCTTTTATCCAAAGCGACAAATTGTGAAGGTAGGTAGGTAGGGTGCTAGCTAGAGCGCTAGGTAGGGTGCTAGCTAGAGCGCTAGGTAGGGTGGTAGGTAGGGCGCTAAGCAGGGCGCTAGGTAGGGTGCTAAATAGGGTGCTAGATAGGGTGGTAGATAGAGCGCGAGCTAGGGCGCTAGGTAGGGTGTTAGGTAGGGCGCTAGAAGGGTGCTAGGTAGGGCGCTAGGTAGGGCGCTAGATAGGGTGGTAGATAGAGCGCGAGCTAGGGCGCTAGGTAGGGTGTTAGGTAGGGCGCTAGAAGGGTGCTAGGTAGGGCGCTAGGTAGGGTGCTAGGTAGGGCGCTAGAAGGGTGCCAAGTAGGGCGCCGGTTAGGGCGCTAGGTAGGGTGCCAAGTAGGGCGCTGGGTAGGGTGCTAGGTAGGGTGCTCGGTAGGGCGCTAGGTAGTGTGCTAGGTAGGGCGCTAAAGGCCCAACAGAAAGCAGTGAGTTTCTTAACATAAACGAGTAAGAAGCGTGTTTTCCAAGGGGCTACTTCTTTGTCAACATGACCAGGAGAACCTGTGTCATTCTATTGGTTCATCAACATAACATGACCTTTTTAAAAAGGAAAAACACAGCAAAAACATTTGAATCTAAAGCAGCAGTCAGCTATTCTCACAGAGGTTGGAGGTAAAACACGCTGATCATCAGTAAACGTGATTGACCTCGTATTTAGAGTGGTATGGTCCTTTAAAGGGTATGATCTGTAACGCCAAACAGCCACCTCGATACAAAAAGAGCCCCGCTTGGAATTGCACTTTGTTTAAATTTTTTTGTGCGGGTTGGATTCGGATGGGGACGGGGGAGGGGCAGCTATTGCAATTCATATTATAAGTTACCAGACTCCAATCCAGACATCAAGACCAAAACAAAACATGTAAACAAAGTGCTACATTACACCAAGCGGGGCTCTGGAGGTCGCCATTTGACGGCATTACAGATTATACCTTTAAAACATTGACGAACGCTCGGTTTTCTACCACCATCAAAACTGTGTGAACGCTCACGGACCACGTTACAGAGGCAACAAGGTATAAACAACATTGAGCGTTTCACTTTTCTGTTCCTCTCGTTCTTACGCACTAGCAAGCTGAACCAATGCCAGTGCGCCTTTGTTAAGAGGGTGGTCCGCGCGCCCAGCGGCCGCTTCCCCCACAGGAAGTGACACGGATACGGAGCGCCGTGCAGCAGCACAGCGCACGCCGTCCTCCAATGTAGGTCAACGTGAGTTTATAATTAACCAAAAGAACAGATGTCTTCACGAATGTACCTTGTAGACCAGAGTGCTGATCAGCTTGGTCTCGAAGATGTAACCGAGAGGGATCCAGTTCAGGAAGCGAAGCAGGGTCTCCAGCGTGGCGTGGACCAGGGGAGCATTCTGGGAGTTTTCCTGACGATACCCATACAGTAGATTTGTGAGATCAGAGACTTGACTCAACTGACCGTTTTATAAAGTATTTCCTCAATAATTAAAAAGGTACAAATTTATTAAACTTTCGACTTACCATGACAAACTGACAGAGCTGGAATATCTGCGAGAACTCGTTGCACATGCTGGAGGAGAGACAGGAGAGATGAGTGACGCGTCTCGCTGCAGGGTTCCCACAGACATTGCAAAATGAAATTCCAGGACTTTCAAGTGCTTATCTAAGCACTATTTTCCATTTTAAAAAGGGCATTTAAGTTACCGGTAAAAGAATACAATTTACTTTTGAATGCTGTTTTTTATTGAAAAGAAAATCAGATCCAATATTCATGGCTTAAACCAATTTCCGACAATTAGTTACAGCTTAAAAAAATTATATTTCTTGATTCAGAACTATTTTATCATGGATGAACAAAACTTTCAAAGGGAATGGTTGATTTGAATTTCAATGACTTTTTAAGGACCTTGTTAAAAAATGGGCCGTTAAGGAATTCCAGGCCTTGACTTTTTTTTTTAATACAAAAATCAAGCACTTTAAGCACTTCAAGGACCTTGTGCGAACCCTGCTTCATGGACTCATACAGAATGTTTAGAATGCCCCGTTTGTCCTCCATGTTGGAAGAGACAATGGTTGCCATGTGTTAATATAAAATGGTAAATGATGCATTTATATATAACTCTTTTATCCAAAGCACTTCCTCCTCACACTCACCCGTTCACTCACACATTCACACACCGATGGCGGAGGCGACAATGCAAGGTGCCAACCTTCCAATAACCAGACGACCGCTCTACCTCCTGAGCCACTGTCGCCCCTGGCAACAATGCAATGCCCTGGACAGGCTGCAGTATGTGCAGAACTCCGCTGCCAGGGTTCTCAACACACCAAGCCCTGGCAGCACATCTCCCCCACACGGTCCCTCGCACACCGGCTCCGATACAAGATCCTTGTCCTTGCATACAAATCCCTCCACTACCCGTCTGACCTCCTCCACCCCCTGGTGGAGGCTGCGATCCTTAAGACACACAGATCTACTCTCCATGCCCCACACCCACCTACAAACCTTTGGGGACTTCAGCGCAGATGGCCTCTAGTCGTCTCCCTGTCAATCATTGTTACTATTGTTTTATTCAGGTTTTATTGATTTTTTTGCTTTATAAAGCGTCCTTGGGTTTCATGAACGACTATATAAATCCAAGCTATAATTATTATTATAATACGAGACATATATCAATACAAAAATTATAATCCCATTAGAATACTACAGGTGAAATGACCAGGCAAGCATGATGTCATTACAAAAACAAACAAAAAACACCACAACTGGAATGCCCGTCAGCCAATCATATTGCCCGGTCAGTAGTAATGCTGTATAAGGTCCTAGGCCTAACGAAATAAATTGTTTGGTTCCTGTTGGTTGTCAGTTAAGGCCATGGGTAGGTAGGGAATTTATTTTATTTTTCCCCCAAGGCGACTATGGATAGGGAATTTTTTTATTTAATCAAAATGTTCACGACAACATGGATGCATGTACTCTACCAGCATGTTTAATATCCATAATACTAAAGGTTAAAATACAAAGACTACTACAAAAGTACAATATGCAAAGGTAGTAGTATTAAAAATGCCACCCCTAAATACTACTCACTAAACATCCTGACATCACGAGAGCTGTGGAAATATTGTGAAATACTTGCTTTTTATATATTCTCATTATTGACATGGACTGCACTTTTTTACTAAGATTTAATTAAACTTTATTGATTTTTTTTTTTTTTTTTTTTTTAATTATTATTTTTTTGCAAACTCATCAAATAAAATTGGGTCGCACATAAATCGGCAGGGTCGGTCGGCAACCGGAACCAGACAATTTCTTTTGCATGGCCCTATACATCCTGTAGCGGTCAGCACAGCAGTGACCATTGTTACCTGTCTTTGAGATGCTTGGCCTTGACCTGAGTCATCTGCCCGCTGGAGAAGTCGAACACCTCCTCGCTGAGCAGCTTGAGGATGATCATGTTGTTCTGACAGAGGCTCTCGCTGGTGCGGCTGGCTCCCACGATGTCGCTGATGAAGGTGGGCCAGTGCTTAGGCCACTCCTGCTTCAGGATCTACACCCACACAGATTTACACACGTTATTTATTTTATTAGCTATATCCATTCATTTTTCATCCATCCAGCCTGATGTTATCATTGGGAATGGGTCTGAGCTCGCAAAAGGGCAAATACTGCCACCTACGCCTTCCAGCCGGTATTGCACTCCATTAGAAATGGTGTAGTTTCGGGCGGCTAGGTGGTGTAGTGGGCAAGGCACTCGCCACCAGTGTGGAGACGCTAGGATTCGCGTGTTCGAATCCAGCTCGCCACATTGTTTTCAGTTTAGCTGGTCGTCCGCAGTAATACACATTGGCCGTATTACGGGGAGGGAAAACTGAAGGGTGGGGATCGAACGTTGTGGACAGCGACTCCTACAGGTCGGTTGGTGCGCCTGCGCAGTAGAATCAGGAAGTGTCGGGGGCAGCGTGAGCCTCCCACGCGTTACTCCTCGACACTGAGAGATCGAGCTGCGCAGGTGAAAAGATGCGACTGCTGTTACCTCAAGTACCGGAGGGGACTTGTGCTATGTATGACTTAGTCCACATTGCAGCCGGCTTGTGGGAGGCAAGAAACAGCGTTCGTGACAGGGAAGGGTTGAATTGGATGATACGAAATTGGGATGGGAGAAAATATAGAAAAATGGGAGAAAAAGTGGATCAAAAAAAAGAAATGGTGTAGTTTCTTTTCTGGGCCGATCTGAACCGTGCGGGCGGGGTTTCAATACTCCGGCAGGACGAGCGTTTACAACGTTACAGCTTCGATAATCAGGCGAAAAATGACAACGTGATAAGTGTATTCCACTAAAACGCTATTATCGCGTCTTTTCCTGGGATTACTAAGAATCACCAAAACTATACTCATATTCAAAACGGTATAAAACGGAAATGTACGGATGAAAAAACTGTTTTGTGCATGTTGACTAGAAGCAACTCGCTGATAATCGACAGTGTTATTAGACCCATAGCTATAATATAAGATATATTTTAAACACTCGCCAATTTCACAGTCTCCCCATTGATTAAAGCACTGGCGTTCTAGCCAGAAGGTAGACAGCGACCCCTGGCGCTGGATGTGTTAACAGAAACACACATTACTAAATAATAATGAGTGTCCGTTAGGGTTGGGCACCGAAAACCGGTTCTAATAGGAACCGGTTCCTAACTTCCGGTTCTGGAACATATTTGCATTTTTTTTTTTTTTGTTAATTAATACCCTAGTTACAGTACAGCAACCTATCAAGTCAACTGAAAATGTGAATAGTATAAAAAAAAAGATTAAAAAAAAAAAAAATCTCCTGCGAAATAAGCTGTGACCTGTTTTGACCTGCACCCCAAAGAATTGGAACCGATAATCGTTTAGAACAGGAATCAATATGGAGAATCGGAATCGGAACCTGAATCGTTTACAGTGTCCGTTTACATTTACATTTAGTCATTTAGCTGACGCTTTTATCCAAAGCGACTTACAAGTTCTGTGCGACAAGACAGCAAGAAGGGTATAACTCTATCAGCTGAGTAACAATGTTCATCAAAGTGTTGCGTGTTACAGTGTAGGTTAGTTTATTAGGACAAGTGCATGACATTAAGGTTAGTCGGGGTTAGATTTTTTTTTTTTTTTTTTACATAATCGCATAATTAAACGCTTGGTTTCTACTATTATCCAAACTGTGTGAACGCTCACGGACCACGTTACCGAGGCAACAAGGTATAAACAACATTGAACGTTTCACTTTTCTGTTCCTCTTGTTCTTACGCACTAGCAAGCTGAACCAATGCCAGTGCGCCTTTGTAAGAGGGTGGTCTGCTGAATGTCACCTAGTAAGTAAGTAAACTCTTTAAATGGACTGCATTTATATAGTGCTTTTTTCCTAAGCGCTTTACAACTCATGCCTCACATTCATCCATTCACGCACAGAGTAAGGCTGGGCGATAAAACAATAACGATAATTATCACGATATATTTTAATAATCGATAATAAAAATATCGATAACTAAAAATAACAAAAATAAAAACGTTGTATTGTGACCTGCAACAGGGCAGCTTTAAAACCAGAGACAGTGGGCAGACTTGTCTTTCTTGCAACTTTATTTGGCTTTGCTTGTCCACATGACATTACTGACCAAATTGAGATTTATTTTGTTTGCTTTCTAATTTAAAATACAGTTTGAAACTGTCTGTACACAGTAGGCTATGTGTGCTAGCAGAGCTAGTCTCCAGTCACGAGTCACGGTGCACATGTGCGGTGGTTTGTCCACCAAAAAAGCGCCAAAAGATAGAAAAGAAACTAGCAGAGCCAGAACTGTTCAACTCCCCTGGAGCCACAGCCAGCAGAGAAGCTTGTTTACTTTCACTTTCAAAACCAGCTGCAGCCTGAGAACTGGAGTGTGAGGGGCTGTAACACTAAAGATGGTGGCAACGACAAAGAGTTGCTGCAAAATAAACATACATTTGTTGTTTAAATAATATAATTTTTTAATACTAATAAAAATATCGATAATTATCGATATCGAACGATATGACATTTTTTATCGTGATAACATTTTTGGCCATATCGCCCAGCCCTAGCCTCACATTCATCCATTCACGCACAGAGGCGGAGGCGATCAACGCCAGGCTCCGAGCTGCCTACCTGTACAAGGATCATGTTGAGCTTTGCGATGTAGACTCCCTCTTTCTGAAAGACACGGATTACAGGAAAACAGTGGTGAGTTTCCTGAAGGACAGCGGCACAGAAGTCATGCTGATCATCCATGTCTGTCCAAAGAGCAGTGTTTTGGAGTGGCTGGGTAGTGTAGAGGTCTATGGAGTGGCTGGGTAGTGTAGAGGTCTATGGAGGGGCTGGGTAGTGTAGAGGTCTATGGAGTGGCTGGGTAGTGTAGAGGTCTATGGAGTGGCTGGGTAGTGTAGAGGTCTATACACAGCAGTGGCTGGGTAGTGTAGGGGTCTATGGAATGGCTGGGTAGTGTAGGGGTCTATGGAGTGGCTGGGTAGTGTAGGGGTCTATGGAGTGGCTGGGTAGTGTAGAGGTCTATACACAGCAGTGGCTGGGTAGTGTAGGGGTCTATGGAGTGGCTGGGTAGTGTAGGGGTCTATGGAGTGGCTGGGTAGTGTAGAGGTTGTTGCGCAGTGAAACTCGGCATAAAGATGTTTTACAGCAACTCACCTCCACGCTGGCAGGATCAGAAGACGTCTTGATTATCAACCCGACGACATACTTCTTGATTCCTGAAAACACGTGGAAATGTTTACATTACAGTATGCATTAACACTTTGAGTGCCACGGACATGTTTTGTAGTTCATGCCGCCAGTTGAATGCCAGCAACGCTATATAGCGTTTGTTTGTCGTATTTTTTTTTATTAGCGATTTGAATTCATATTTCATCAATCGAGCCTCACGCTAGTGTTGCACTCTCTCTCTGAGCTCCATTGGGAAAATACCGCCCCCTATCGTCTCTCCCTGTGTAACTGCACCCCATTAGATTAGACTGATGAAGGGGGGGGGGGGGGGGGGGCAGTTTCCTAATTTTTCTTTTCCGTCAAGCCAACTGAAGGCAGGCCTGTACACTGCGATGATATGATCGCGAATTGCCCCTTTAATTGGCCGTTGCGATTGGTAAATATTATCTGGGGGCGGGCTTGCGAGTAGTGCTTTCAAGCCTTGCATTCGCATTTCACTCCTAAATTATCCAAGGCGTGTGATGACGCCACTCACGCGAGCTGTCAGTGCGACACAATGTCGTGGTGCTATGAAAGAATCTGTCGGCAATGAATGAACTTACTGCGATCACCGATAGCCTGAGTGAAAAAAAAGATTTGCGCGGAGTGAATCTGGGTCACGCTATATACTTGGAACTTGTAGTCTATCGTGCGATTAAAGACTATGTCCCTATCTGCGTAGTCTATACATCCAACACCAAATCCCATAATTCCTAGCGAAACGAAACTGAATATGGCCGCTTCCTTTAAATAATAATATGGCTCTTGCTCCGCAAGAACAACGGAGTGGATAATGGATATCAGTCAATTTTATGACAACCACGTCCGATGTGGAGAGATGATAAGATGATGATGATTGACGTGATGATGTGATGATTGATTGACGGGGACACGGAAACTTCTAACGTTCAGGATCAGCCATGCATTACGTGAGTACCCCACTATTAGGACGTGAAATACTGTCTACTTAAATTGACACCGCGGATCAATAAAGTATCAACCTATCTATCTAATAATGAGACGATATGCAAATAATATAATACTAATAATAGTCGGTTCCCCGTATATGAAATGAAATGACTGCTGGTAAAATCACTGTTTATTTCTCGTTTTGCATAGTATTACATTCCACTTCTATAAACAATCAAAGTCCTACCGTAAGAGCCTCATACGGGTCAATTAAACCTTTTTTATTCGTCTTTCCTTCGAGCTAAGTTGGACTGAACATTTCACTGTCAAAAGCGCAAATGTAAATAAGGTTGCGTTGCAACAGTTTTCAAAATAAAGGTCATATATACAAATACCTCTCAATTCTTATATAAAAAAAGTCCCGGATATACATAAACATTAATTGGCATAGATCTCTATAAACGGCCCAACACATTGATCACTTTAGGCACACACTGAAACCAGTAACATCACAAATATGAAGCAGGTAATTACCCATACAAATAATAAACCTTTCATGAGGTTATTTACAATAATAATAATTCATTTGATTTCTAAAGCACTTTTCATTGTGAAACAAATGTATGCAGAGTTTCTTCTCCTCCTGATTAATGGTGTGTGTGTGTTGTGATGATCTCATTCAAGGAGCACTACACAAGCGCGCGCACACACACACACAGTTTGTTGTTTTTGTTCTATTAGTGATTTACACACTCTCAGTTGGTTCATTATAAAAGATACAAACCTGAAAACAAACGCACTTAAATGTTAAATAAAAGGACCACAGTAATGAGGCAGGAGGAACATATTTTTTTTAATAATGGTAAAATTGTTATTAAAAAATATTTTTTGCCCCTAAATTTCTCATTTAGGGGCAAGTGTGCCCCTAGTGAAAAAGCTTAGCGTACAGCCCTGGAAGGATCCAAGTGATCGCCGAGCCGCAAAACAATGTGGAATACATATTTACAGTACCCAACGCTGAATCAATAAACGCGATCGATATTTGGAATGGCGATCAGGAATTGGAATAATCTTTTTGGAGAACATCTGATCTGAGGTAAGCAATTTATTTTACCAGTCTTGGGGTAATCGGATCTATTTTGACCTATATATCAGCGTGTGCCCTATGTGTGTGTGTGTGCGCGCTGATCAGGAAATGAGAATATATTTTTCAGCTCGCTTATATAGCGTGCATAAGTACACATACTATCGATAATCTAGCGTTTATTTGAAAACGATTCATAAATAGGCCGAAAAATGACAACGTTTTTTGTGTATGCCAGAATATTCCAGTAAAGGGCGTTTATCACGGAATCTATATATTTTCCAGAAAAACGAGGGCTTTTCAAAATGCTATAAAACGGAAATGAACCAATTAAAAAACAATCCGTTTCGACAATGTTGACTGCAAACAAGTCATTGATAAACAACGGGCAGATTAGACACATAGCCATAATTTAAGACAGAGATTATGCGTTCACAACGCTATCATTGAAGTGGGTGCTGGCATCCAACCACATTTGACCATGTTAACAAGTGGCAACCAAAGTGTTAACAGAAACACACTCATTACAAAATAATAATGAGTGCGTCTGTTTACATAATCACATAATTGAATGCTCGGTTTCTACTACAATCAAAACTGTGTGAACGCTCACGAACCACGTTACCGAAGCAACAAGGTATAAACAACATTGCGCGTTTCACTTTTCTGTTCCTCTTGTTCTTACGCACTAGCAAGCTGAACCAATGCCAGTGCGCCTTTGTAAGAGGGTGGTCTGCTGAATGTCATCTATAGCACCGTTAACGTCCATGTAAACACAGCCCCGGGGTACAGAAACGGCAGCAGCTCATTAGTGGCTTAATGTCACCATCATTACCTTCACACTGATTCCTGGGAAGAATCTTCCAGCGGGTTTTGATCACCGTCTCCAGGATCTGTAGGGCGTAGTACTGGAGGGAGGAATGAGAGCATTAGGGGCTTACCACAGAGAAAAACATCAGAAATACTCCTCAATAAAAAGGGGCTGTCTGTCCTGCACTAAAGAAACTCTTAAGTCTGGGCGGCTGAGTGGCGCAGTGGGCAAGGCGCTCGCCACTAACACAGGAGACGCTGGGTTCGAGCCCAGCTCTCGGCGTTGCTACCGGCTTGGCTGGTCGTTCATACTAACACAATTGGCAAGTGTTAGAGGGTGGGAAAGCCGGGGGGTGGGGATTTGACTTTGTGGACAGCGACTCCTACAGGTCGGTTGGTGCGCCTGTACAGCAGAGTCAGGAAGTGACGGGGGCAGCGTGAGCCTCCCACGCGTTACTCCTCGCCACTGAGAGCTCGAGCTGCTGCGGTGAAAAGATGCGACAGGCTGCCTCCTCGTGTACCGGAGGGGACACGTGATGCAAGGCTTCTGTCCTCACTACAACCAACCTGTGGGAGGCATAGTCTAGCAACGTTCAAGACAGAGGAGGGAAGAATTGGATAAATACGAAATTGGGATGGGAGAAAAATTGAAAATGGGGAGAAAAAGTGGATAAAAAAAATAATAAACTCTTAGTCTTGGTCAATTCATTGATTAGTTGATGTCAAAGAAATGTCGCTACATGCAATCACACAGGAGGGCCATAGGCCTAAAAAAATAATGGTTTGTTTCCGGTTGCCGACCGACCCTGCCGATTTAGGTGCGACCCAATATAGTTTATGAGTAAAAAAGAAATAATTTTTTTTTTTTTTTTTAAGAATAAAGTTTCATATAAATCTTAGTCAAACCTTTAGTATTATGGATATTAAACATGCTGGCAGAGTACATGCATCCATGTTGTTGTAAACATTTTAATTAAATAAAGAAATTCCCTATCCATAGTCGCCGTGGGAAAGAATAAAATAAAATAAATTCTACCTACCCATGGCCTTAACTGACAACCAACAGGAAACTAACAATATTTTTTGTTATGCCTCAGAGTGTGTGTCTTGGATGGGGATGTGGTGGGGATTGACGTGGTGGGGATTGACGTGGTGGAGATTGATGTGTGGGGTGGGGTGTTTGGAAAACTGACTGTTCCGGGGGGGGGGGGGTTCACAATACCTTCAAGCAACTGAAGTATTGGTATTAAATTTCTCAGTCTAAAGAGATGACCTTGCCCCTGGCAAGCCTTCTAGTGATCCATTGTTAAAGCGCCTCAGAGTGAATCTCTTCCAGTAATGAAGGACACTCTTATCTCAGTTTTTGGATGAATCCCACTCATGATAAACGACTAATATGTGATTCTTCTTGCAGGGAGTGCAGAAACATCTGCACTCCTATCACAGATAGCTGATAAATGACATTATTAAATGTAGCGTAATACTAAAACAAACTAAAAGCTCAAGGACTCCTATAGGAGCCAAAGCACTCATGAGTTATACCTTATTTCTATTGGCTTAGTTGCCTACACTGTTAAAGTCTACATTTCAGAATACAATGGGGCTTAGCTGTATATTTAGGTTATTGTATTATTATATGAATGTTTATTTTTATAACCTTACATTGAAACGGCATTAGGAATATTGATTGGATTTAGATAAAGTAATTGAACAGTCTTATTTGTCATAGGGCCTAACAAAAATAATGGTTTGGTTCCGGTTGCCAATCGACCCTGCCGATTTAGGTGTGACCCAATTTATTTAATGAGTTTAAAATTTTAATTTTAATTTTTTTTACAATAAAGTTTCATAAAAATCTTAGTCAAACCTTTAGTATTATAGATATTAAACATGCTGGCAGAGTACATGCATCCATGCTGTTGTGAACATTTTAATTAAATAAAGTAATTCCCTATCCATAAGTCGCCGTGGGAAAAAAATACAAATAAAATAAATTCCCTACCTACCCATGGCCTTAACTGACAACCAACAGGAACCAAACAATATTTTCTTTTATGCCCTACCAGAGAGGTGCTTCTCCTTCAGGAAATAACTCATTCAGCATGGAAAACGAAGCATTCAAAAACTACTACTAATCAACTCTTTCAACTAAAGTGAACTTTATATTCGAACACCAAAGTGACTCCGGTGCTTCTGAGGGCAGCGCCGCTAGCGCCCAAAGCCACAGAGAGACCTGCTACAGCTCCACGCAGAGGTACATGTGGGCTAGGGCTGCACAATTAATCGATTTTAAATCGAAATCGCGATTTGGAATGATGCAATTTTTTTTTACATTTATTTAACCAGGAAGTGATAGGAATGTGATTGCAAGCTATAACACTGAAGAAGGAATATGTAATTCCGAAACATGTTTGTTTCAGGCTGCCATTAAATACTTGAACCTGAGAGTGCTGGTCTAGCTTCACTGCTTCTTTTTTTATATAATACTTAATGGGATTTCAGCACCCAGTCGAATCTTGAGAGCGCGGTCTAACTTGACATTTAACCAGGAAGTCCCATTGAGATACAAGATCGGTTTGGGAGAGGGAGGTAAGGGGTTTTAGATTGCGTGTTGTGAAGGTTAGACTTCAGAGAGGGAGAGTAAAGTACAGAAAAAAAGGTACCTTTGGGTACCGGTATCGATTCCCAGGTAAAAAGAAATATTTTCAGGCTCGGTGTCTTGAAAAGACCCATGCGTAGGCCAGATGCAAGCCGCATTTTACAATAAACCTCTGTGGGGCTGCTTAAAAAAAAAGTATAATCGCAAATTTAATCGCAATATCTGTCAGAAAAATCGCAATTAGATTATTTCCCAAAATCATCGTGCAGCCCTAATGTGGGCCTTAAGACCGATGAATGGACTAAGAAGGGACAGTACGTCTGATAACTAGGGATGCACCGATACCGGTCTGATACCAGGCTAAAATAGGTCTGAGAATTTGCGAGATACTAAAATCTGATAGTCAGAGAAACGCGTAGATCATGGCTGAAATCAAAGCAAAGTGACTTGATTTGCTGCCTTTCTGACACGTTAACTCTCTAATGGAGTAAAATGTTATATCTGAATAGTTTTTGTCCAATAACCCCAAAACGACGGTCCATGTCTATACTGTTCGGCCGATACCCAAAGGCCAGGTATCGATATCGGTATCGGGACAGAAAGCCGTATTGGTGCATCCCTACTGACAACCAACTTAATAAGGTCATTGGGTGGTGCATTTCCCCCCAAAACACCTTACAAGTTTCTAGCATAGGTGGCCCCAATGGGAACTGACCCCATAAAGATCAAGTACAAAGTATTACTTGCTTATTGTGGAATGGTAATGTCATGAGTATCACTTTTTCATTTATTTGTTTTGCCATAAAAAAAAAGTGTGCACACCCTTTCGAAGCACAGCCAACTCTCAGTATGTCTCAGGCCCTGTTTAGACGGAAACACTAGCAGGTGAATCCGCAAAAATATTTTTTCGGATGTGCCTTTCGTTTATACGGAAACGCCGTTTTTACGGGGTGAAACCGTAAAAAAGTGAGACCACCTTCCAGGGTGGAATTCCTAGAAACGATAAACCTTTGCGCTCTCATCTAAACTGTCAAACCGCATAAAACGATGACGAAAGGGTTGTCAAGGCTCTCGTCGCGCGTACTGCTTACATCACAGGCATGCGCCAGTAGCCTAGAAGCGTAAACAAAGCATGTCTGATTCTATCCATGGTGATCACCTGAAGGCTACATTGGCAGTACTTTTAAATACACAAGAATCTGTCCCGCGGCTATCACAACTATTATGACTGGACCCACTGTCTGTGAGTGACTCTGCTTTGGTCCAATCACATTCCCCACCGACAGTCTGCGAATCAGAGGCAGAGTAGGGCGGGTCTTCACAGCACGTCATGTGACATATGCGCCAATCGTGTGACAGCGGGGCTCCGTTGTCTCGAGTTGTTACAGCCTCGTCTGCACGGAGAATTCCATCCCAAAACACTAGTCTAAACGCAAAATTAAAAGTGAGACCGCAAGACGACTTTTGCGGTTTCTGTTCAGACTCTCTCCGTCTAAACGTAGCCTCAGTTCAGTGAAAGGAGACGTCAAGTTAGTATCATAACAACATTTGGCTTTCAAATTCAAACAAACTAATGAGCCCAGTACGACGCTACGGGAGGTTAGCGCTGGCTAACTGAGAGCCCAGTATGACGCTACGGAGGTTAGCGCTGGCTAACTGAGAGCCCAGTACGACGCTACGGGAGGTTAGCGCTGGCTAACTGAGAGCCCAGTACGACGCTACGGGAGGTTAGCGCTGGCTAACTGAGAGCCCAGTACAACGCTACGGGAGGTTAGCGCTGGCTAACTGAGAGCCCAGTATGACGCTACGGGAGGTTAGCGCTGGCTAACTGAAAGCCCAGTATGACGCTATGGGAGGTTAGCGGCAGCGCTGGCTAACTGAGAGCCCAGTACGACGCTACGGGAGGTTAGCGCTGGCTAACTGAGAGCCCAGTACGACGCTACGGGAGGTTAGCGCTGGCTAACTGAGAGCCCAGTACGACACTACGGGAGGTTAGCGCTGGCTAACTGAGAGCCCAGTATGACGCTACGGGAGGTTAGCGCTGGCTAACTGAGAGCCCAGTATGACACTACGGGAGGTTAGCGCTGGCTAACTGAGAGCCCAGTATGACGCTACGGGAGGTTAGCGCTGGCTAACTGAGAGCCCAGTACGACACTACGGGAGGTTAGCGCTGGCTAACTGAGCCGGCAGGTGATGAATACATAGTCAGGGTTGCAGTGGATGTGAACTTGAATGAACTCAATTGTAGCAAACTAGTTCCACTAAGTGTTTGTTTGTGTGCTAGCTAGCTGATATCCTTTACAACTACTGACAACTGCAGACTGACCATCAAGGTAACCCGTGTATATTATGCAATATTTCAAAGGAAGCACGGCTTGAATCTGTTGATATCCGGGGGGATAGACATCAAAGGGCTTCAGTCATCAGCTCTAACATTTTGGGTTGTTCATTTTATGTCAACAATTTTCTATGTTTAAAAAATGCAACAAGATTGAAAAACAAGATTTTCATTGTACTATTCTAATACTACTACCTACCTATCTTGCTAATATGTCTCTATACTATTATGAACAACACTCAAGCTAGTTGCTATTTGATGAACAATCCCACCGACCCTTAGCTGCCTGAGATGTACCCCTCCTGGTGACAACATGTTGTTCACAATCTGTAAGTCTCTTTGGATAAAGGCGTCAGCCAAATGCCCAAATTGTACTATATCTTTAACCCCCGACAGACACTGGGGTGCTGCTGTCGAAGGGTCTACTGTACGCATCAATCCAGTGAACAGGAAATCGTCCTCGGTGAAAGATTCTGACTAAGGGAACAGAAAGGAGTGTCTTTTCTGTGGATAAGGCAGAACAGCTGTGTGTGTGTCGTACTTTAGTCTTCATGTTCTGCGAGAACTCCAGGATGGTGTCCACCCTGGTCCAGGCGTCCGGGTGGTCCTTCAGGTTGGTCAGCACCTCCTGGGCCATCCGTTGCTGAAACAGATACACAGTAAAGCCTTTTTATCGTCTGCATTTACTTTGTAGAAACTAACCCTGGAATGCTGTGGTGAGCGATGAGGTTCAGTTTACAAAACGGTTAAAAGGGGGAGACAGTGGGCGCCCTCGTGGCGCAACGCATAGTGCCTCACACACCTACGCGGCCGCCCCGGGTTCGCCTCCCGCTCCCGGCGATATTTGTCGCACGTCTTCCCCCCCCACATCTCCTCCCGTTCCCCCTCTCCTCTATCGGCCCTGCGTGACCAGAAAAGCTGTAAAAATGCTGAAAATTATAATAAAAAAAAGGGGGGGGGGGGGGGGGCGACAGTGGCTAAGGAGGTCGTCTGGTGATCGGAAGGTTCCCAGTTTGATTCACGCTCCTCCCGTGCTGTGTGTATTATACTGTTATGTTATGATATTCTGATATACATTTGTGTAAAATAAAAAACGAAATACATATTTTTTTGGGGCGGCGGTTCGAACCCATTAATTAAGATTTGAATGCCAACGTAACGAACAAAGGGCCGATATTGTACTATGTATGATTTCATATGATTAGGAATGCGGTATGTTGTATAGTAATATGTTTGATAGAAAGTATATAGTGACTGATTTTTAATACCACTTGGTTGCTCGTCTGTAAATGCACCATTTAGAGTGTCTTAGGGTGGTTTAAAACTAAGCAGTATTAAATGTAAACCTCTCTTTAAATCTCAGTTCAGTTTTTTTTAATCCAAACCTAGATGAATCTTAAATTAACAGTGAAGTACTGTTATGGCATCAGTATTTGTATCTCTATTGAAATGTGTCAGACAATACGCATCTCCATTTACTACACACAGGAACCAGGGATGCACCGATATCGGTCGAATACAAGGCTAAAAGAGGGTATCGGAGAATTTCACCCAATACTAAAATATGGTCCATTCCATTTCTTACGTAGAATGTTTGATTTATAGCGGCTAAAACACATTTATAAGAACATTTACAGTGAGACATGCTTGGCACAAGGGCACCAAGGGAACTCGGGGGCCTCCCATCAAACAGCGAGCTCTAGGCAAAATAGCCCCTCTTCATACTGTACTTTTTAGCTACCGTTTATATTGTATATCGTGTGTGTATATTGTGTCCAATATGTTACTTTTTATGTTTATATTGTCAAGATATTTTTATATACACCGTGGGAAGGGGGGAACGTAATAATAAAAAAAATCTGTATGTCTTGCACATTATGGCAAATGACAATAAAGTTTACTTTTTGTTTTGTATTGTTTTGGTCTGATGTGTGGGTTGGAGTGGGGATGAGAGAAGGGCTGCTATTGCTGGCCACACCTCAGGCTTTACCAAGAGAGGTCTGCAGAAACTCACACTATAATATATATATATATATATTTATAATACAATTAGGGATGCTCGATATTGGCTTTTTTACCGATACCGATATACCGATATTGTCCAACTCTTAATTTCCGATACCAACCGATATATGCAGGGTCCCCCCCCCCCCCCCCCAAAATGGAATAATTTCAGGTAATTAACATTACATATCTCTTGTTGTGGAATTAACACATCATTATGCATACTTTTGACAATAAATAAAATCAGAATTTGTTCTTACTTGGTTGCCTGGGTAAATAAAGGTTATAGAGATGTAAAAAAAATAAATAAATAAAAATTTTGAAAACCGATATCGATATTTTCCGATATCACATTTTAATGCAGATATCGGCCATCCCTAAATACAATGTCATATATATTGTTATATTATGATTAATTATTTAGATTATTTAATTTATTGTCATTATACAGCACAAGTACAGTACAACGAAATGAAGCTTGGCATCCAACCAAAGTGCAAATGTAACAGTAAAGTGCAACAGTAATATACAATGTACCAATTTCAAGATTCAAGAGATTCAAGAGATGTATTCGTCACATACATGAACGAGACATATAGTGAGATCATGATTAACCCCTTGAGCCCGATCGGCCCGGTACCGGGTAGAGATTTATTTCATGTCATAAATAGATCAATACAGTCTGTATTAATTCATGTTGTTTCTTTTTCAAATGTAGCCAAGAGTAAAGACCCTAACCCTATGAAAACAGCAGTCAAAGTGTAACTGTACTTACAGTAGATTTCATTCACGGTCTTTGCTGCCCTGTAACGGACGCCTGGTGATATACTAAATCCAGATTGGAAATAGGAGACGTGGCCCGATCCATAGATGTATGACTTGGGCATAATAAGGTAATTCATTTATCTATATTTTGTCTTTATTCTATATTCATATTTCAAATTGCATGTGTCCGGGTGGCAAAATTCTGTACTGCATCTACAAAAAAAAATGAAAATCATCTGCCCTTTATTGCTTTGCTTAGATTTTTACTAGTACACTTGATCTCAAGAAGGTGCTGAATGAGCTCAGTGGCAATTGCTCACGTCTGGTCAATGTTAGCATGGTGTTTGTTATTCACAGTCAAAGAAAAAAATAATTATAATTTATATTCTCCTTTGGTTCATTACAATTTACTCAAGCCTAGTAACAGACACAATATTATATCATATATATTTCTGACACTGGGAATACATTCACTGGGGTCCATAGATGTCCTATACCAATAACATGCAAATGGATCTTGTAGAAGTGGAGCAATCTTCCATTTACTTGGGTATGGTCTTTTAGGCCAATTTTCTGAAAATATGGCTAAACTTTAAACCGAGTATAAAACATATAAATTAGTACTACTGAGGAATAGTGCTAATGAGGTGTATGTATTGTATAGAGTTGTAGTATTAATATGTACAGTGATACAGGTATAAAGACAGTGTGGTAGTAAGTCAGCAGCAGCGTATAATAGAGTAAAGCTTGTTACCATTTGACGAACAATGCCACTGACCATTAGCCGTCAGAGAGGTACCTCTCTTGCTGACTTGCTTGAATTCGCACATCACTTTTGATAAAAGCGTGAGCTAAATGTAAAGCCATTATCTCAGTCCACACTGTTCAGTGAAAGCGATGAGTCGGATTGGTACCCAGTATCGGCTGATGATGATACTGAAGCCAAGGTGTAGTACTCTGAGAAAGCAGCGTGGGTGCATCCCTAACATTTAGAGAGCTCTGATGAACTGCACATGATGAAGTGGTTCTTCTCACCTGGGTTCCAATGTCATAGTACATGGAGTTGACGACATTGTCCAGCAGGTTGATGTCCAGTTTCTGACTAAAGTCCAGCAGCTGTCTGGCTGTATGATCTGCCAACATTGTCATTTCTGCCGGCATAGAGCTATAGCAGGGGGAGGGGGGAGAGGAGGGGAGTAAACGAGTTCATAAGGTTACCATTCATTCACACAGTCAGCAGGTAGCAAGTTGTTTGTGACACAATGGATGTGTTGGGAGCTAGCCGGGTAGAATGAATGAACGAATGAATGAAAACTTTATTTAACAGATTGCAGAATGGGTACAATATACAGTACGGCTCAATACACACAATTGTTGAGGGGATGCAGACCAGAGAAAGACTTTTGTCTTGTTTACATCAGGCCCCCCCCCCCCCATTTTCAATTCATAGGGAATCGAAGCTACCTCTGACAACACAGGCTAAACCGTAAGCTACTGTGGGTGGGAAAACAACGCCCCCACGTGTCCACCTCTAGTACTGCTGCAACAACCCCTCCCTCGAACAGTTGGCTGGGAGTCTCTTTTTAACGAGAGAGAGGAAAGAGATCCGCGCAAGTCAAGCACTTGGCAATAAAACACACTGCTAGTAGCAAAAACATGCAAGTTAGTAACCCGTACAGTCACTTAAAGTCATGTTTTGTAAGTCTCCTCTTTACAAAAGCAAACCACAACCATTCTAATAACATTAACTGGGCAGCAGAGATGCGAGGAGCAGGTCATGCTAACCAGCTAAGCTAACACTATTAGCTTGAGGTGATAATGTTTTTTCTTCTTGGTCAAACTTACCTGATAGGTGTTCGGGGTTTTTTTGGGCAAAAAAAATAGATGGTCTTAGCGTTATTATATATAAAAAAAACAAAATACCGTTATTCCCAACGCGTTGACTTTGATGAGAAGAAACAAACTTATCTCATGATAATAATAATAAGGAGAATCCTCCACGCTGCTGCTGCCATCCAACTGGGGCTGGTTTACAGTTAGCTTCCCCGGCTAACAAGCTAACAACGTTAGCCTCCAAAGAAAAAACCAACCGTTAATAACTGGATATTATTTATTACTGTCGCTGTTCGGTCAACGGGCGTGTGGAGAATGCATTCCCCCAAAAATACTCGCCGAAAGAATAGCCACCGACGATAATCTATGATGATGATGATGATAAAAAAAGAAAAGTCGCTGCTAGGATAACAGCTAACAGAGCTAACGCTGCTAACGCAACGCAAGTCAATGACGACTCGGTGGCTAACCCCCGAGCTAAAGCTAAGCTAACATAGAATTAACAGCGAGAGAGGAGTTACACTGCCAATTCCGGGGTCATAATAAAAAAGAGTCTTGAGTTTTATTTTCTCTACTCGCACATATGATAATAACGTTGGATATAAGCAGCAGGCGTGTGGTTGTTTTAGTTTGTTAGTGCAGAGTGTTGCTTCTCCTCCTCCTCTCTCTCAGCGACTCATGCTTCGAACCCGAGACCGGTTGGAACCGGTTGAGACCGGGCTGTTCCATCTCTTCTGGGTGTCTCTGCGGCCCGTGTGGCGCGCGCCGCGGAAAATTTTTGGACCGCGCGGCACGCCCTCGCGAGCCTCTGATTGGCTGGCTGCGCGCGCGTCGTCCCGCCGTCGTGTCATGGGCTCGTTGCACCCGTCAATCACTCGGACTTGAACTTCTGCTATTATGGCTCTGCCCCCTACCCCCAGTCAGAGCCCATGCGGTTCTGTTTGCCCTTGGGAGGGGAGGGGAGGAAGAGGGGGGGGGGGTTACAGAGATTATTATTGGGAGTCCCTTTATAATTAAATTCTTACAAGTCAAATGTATATACTCTCTTTTTTTAGACTATTTTTGTATCACAAACAGTACTGTATTTGTAAATCTGGTATGTCATAAATGTCTAGATGTAGCAGTACTGTCTATCTGTATGTCGTGTATGTCATATATGTTACGAACGATGAATTGAAAATGGGGGGACCCTGATGTAAACAAGACGAACGTCTTTCTCTGGTCTGCATCCCCTAACAATTGTGTGTATTGAGCCGTACTGTATTGTACCCATTCTGTAATCTGTTAAATGAAGTTTTCATTCATTCATTCATTCATTCATTCATTCATTCATTCATTCATTCAGTCTCTTATCTATATGAACTATGTACCACGATGGCAGCCCCGCCCGATACCGTATAAACTCTGAACTCTGAACCCCATTGCCTATACTCTATATAGGCTCTGTTACCCATATACTGTACGAACTCTGAACTCTGTTGTCTATGTTCAATGTACACCTGCTGTCTCCACCTGCCTTACTGTACACATAACTACCTACCTCAAACTATAGACTACCCATATAACTACCCACATAAATGTATGTCTTTCATCTATCACCCTGCCGCCCATACCTGTACCTCCCCACCCTCATTCTGCCATGATGTCCAAATGTTCCCAAGGGGATCAATAAAGGCACATCTTATCTTGACTCTGTATGATAGCATGTAAAATAATGCTCTATATACCATACATATATATTATTTATATATTCATATTTACAGTATATTTATCCACATATTTTCTGTCTGAAATTAATATACTTGCATATAATCATTTTTACATACCTGTATATACTATGTCTATATATCTGTATAAATCCATTACCTACTCTTACTAGTTATACCGCTGGCCAGTATGACTTACTACTACCATAATAGTGTTTTTAAAAACAAAACGTTGGAGAGAACAGCAACTCAGGAGACACTAACACACTGAACAAGCCGGCGAGGAAGGCTAGTTCCGTAGAGGGAGTCGAACTGGTCAAACTAGAGGTGGTGGCAGAGAGGAGGAGGATGAGGAATAAACTGGATGCTATACTGGAAAACCTCTCCCACCTCCTCTATGAGGCGCCAGCTAAGATGAGGAGGACGCTCAGCCACAGACGTATCCCCCCCCCCACCACGACACACCACATACCGCCTTGGCCAGTCCTTTGTGTCAGTAGCCATCACGCTCCACAGCCATGGGCACGGACTGCTGCCAATTTGGCTGGAGAGCTAACGGCTGGAGAATTTGAGAACTTTTAGGACTGTCTGCCTGACTCTTAATACTAATCACTGCACAGACTCTGGTGCAGTCTGCTACTACGTTATGGACCATGAATACTATCATCATTATTATTACTGACTGATTGAATCCTGCCATCCCACTACTATTATCATTAGTATCACCATTACCACTATTACTACTGCGTGCTATCGCTGTGTTCTATGGTTATTACTATAATTATTGCTATTAATACCTCTTCTGCTTGTACCCCCCCCCCATGCTGCTATGATACCTGCATTTCCCCAACAGGATTAATAAAGTAACACTTGACTTGACTTGATATATATATTATATATATATATAACTAGTAATTGATCATACTGCAAGTTTCTCCAGACCTCTCCTGGCAGAGTCTGAGGTGTGGCCACCAACAGCAGCCTCCCCCCCCTGTCCCCACTCACTCAACTAACCCACACATCAGAAAGGTTTTCGCCTAGAGGGGGCGCTGTTTGACGGCATTACAGATGTACCCTGTCTTACACAGTGTAGCAGTGGACCCTGTCACACGCCACCTATAAGTGTCTTTTTCTACAGGGCTCGCCGACACAGAGAGACAGGCAGAGATGATGGTGAAGACAAACGGCTTTATTGAAGAGAGTGGAAAGATGTAACAAACCAGGAGCACCAGCTGTCAGCGGTACCTCCGGCTTGGTCAGTCGTCCCTATACTAACACAATTGGCAGTGTTAGCGGGTGGGAAGCCAGTGGGGTATGTATCCTGGTCGTTGTAAACAGCGACTCCTACTGGTCGGTCGGGGCGCCTGTTCAGCAGGGAAGGGATCTGGGGGAGACGGTGTGATCCTCCCACGCGTTACACTCCCCCGGTGGGAGTCCTCGCTGTCAGGTGAAAAGAAGCGTCTGGCTGACTCCAGAGGAGTATCGGAGGAAGGCATGTGGTAGTCTTCTCCCTCCCCAGGGTGACAGTAGGGGGCAAAAGTGCGCAACGACCAGGAAGGGAATTGGCATAACGACTAAATTGGGATGGGAGAAAAATACGGAAAAAAAGGGGGAGAAAAAGTAGATAAAAAAAACAAAAAAAAACAAGAGCAGATGTGATGTCATGACACAGGCTCTGCTCAGTGTGTGAGAGGATGTGATGTCATGACACAGGCTCTGCTCAGTGTGCGAGAGGATGTGATGTCATGACACAGGCTCTGCTCAGTGTGTGAGAGGATGTGATGTCATGACACAGGCTCTGCTCAGTGTGTGAGAGGATGTGATGTCAGAAGCAGATGTGATGTCATGACACAGGCTCTGCTCAGTGTGTGAGATGATGTGATGGCTGATTTAACCTGTGCTGAACACTGATTACCTCAATGTGCAAAAGGTGCACAGCCACACCTGATCCCAGGTCTGATTAGCTTGACCCAGGACAGGTGTGGCTGCTCTAACCAGGTCTGATTATCTTGACCCAGGACAGGTGTGGCTGCTCTAACCAGGTCTGATTAGCTTGACCCAGGACAGGCGTGGCTGATCCCAGGTCTGATTACTGTAGCTTGACCCAGGGGCAGACGTGGCTGATCCCAGGTCTGATTACTGTAGCTTGACCCAGGGCAGGCATGGCTGATCCCAGGTCTGATTACTGTAGCTTGACCCAGGGCAGGCGTGGCTGATCCCAGGTCTGATTACTGTAGCTTGACCCAGGGGCAGGCGTGGCTGATCCCAGGTCTGATTACTGTAGCTTGACCCAGGGCAGGCGTGGCTGATCCCAGGTCTGATTACTGTAGCTTGACCCAGGGCAGGCATGGCTGATCCCAGGTCTGATTACTGTAGCTTGACCCAGGGCAGGCGTGGCTGATCCCAGGTCTGATTACTGTAGCTTGACCCAGGGCAGGCGTGGCTGATCCCAGGTCTGATTACTGTAGCTTGACCCAGGGCAGGCGTGGCTGATCCCAGGTCTGATTACTGTAGCTTGACCCAGGGCAGGCGTGGCTGATCCCAGGTCTGATTACTGTAGCTTGACCCAGGGCAGGCGTGGCTGATCCCAGGTCTGATTACTGTAGCTTGACCCAGGGCAGGCGTGGCTGATCCCAGGTCTGATTACTGTAGCTTGACCCAGGGCAGGCGTGGCTGATCCCAGGTCTGATTACTGTAGCTTGACCCAGGGGCAGGCGTGGCTGATCCCAGGTCTGATTACTGTAGCTTGACCCAGGGCAGGCGTGGCTGATCCCAGGTCTGATTACTGTAGCTTGACCCAGGGCAGGCGTGGCTGATCCCAGGTCTGATTACTGTAGCTTGACCCAGGGCAGGCGTGGCTGATCCCAGGTCTGATTACTGTAGCTTGACCCAGGGCAGGCGTGGCTGATCCCAGGTCTGATTACTGTAGCTTGACCCAGGGCAGGCGTGGCTGATCCCAGGTCTGATTACTGTAGCTTGACCCAGGGCAGGCGTGGCTGATCCCAGGTCTGATTACTGTAGCTTGACCCAGGGCAGGCGTGGCTGATCCCAGGTCTGATTACTGTAGCTTGACCCAGGGGCAGGCGTGGCTGATCCCAGGTCTGATTACTGTAGCTTGACCCAGGGCAGGCGTGGCTGATCCCAGGTCTGATTACTGTAGCTTGACCCAGGGCAGGCGTGGCTGATCCCAGGTCTGATTACTGTAGCTTGACCCAGGGCAGGCGTGGCTGATCCCAGGTCTGATTACTGTAGCTTGACCCAGGGCAGGCGTGGCTGATCCCAGGTCTGATTACTGTAGCTTGACCCAGGGCAGGCGTGGCTGATCCCAGGTCTGATTACTGTAGCTTGACCCAGGGCAGGCGTGGCCGCTCTAACCAAGGCACAGCTGGCAGCGTGGCAGCACCGCCCGCCCGCTGTACACCTTCGTTATCCCACCAAGCAGACTACATTTGACTATAGACCACTGCACTTCCACGTTACATGGAGCGAGTGGGGGGATCAAATGAATGAATGTTGATTAGAGCCTTGACATTAAAGGGGAACTATCTTATAAATTGCCTTTTTGAGTGTTTAGCATTGTTTCCTAGCTATGTGAACTTATATTAATATGATCTATGTCTCAAAATTCTCATATTGGTGCATTCTTCCAATTCTCCTCTCACAATATTCACCCTCACTGAACTGAGTCATCTGAAAATGTGCCTATATGTGATGTCAGAGAGACACAGCTGCATGTTAATGTTGAGATACAAGATGAGCTGCACACAGTGGCACCTGCACCTGCACCTGCAGCCCAGGCTCAAAACGGCTCGAGATCTTGAGGTAGAAAAATGCTGTTTTTGAGGACTTGATTAGAAATACAAAACAATGAATAAAAAAAATATATATATTACAGAGGTGTTCCATAGACTCACAGGAATTGTGTAAAAGTGCCCAAATAGTGAAAGAAATAGTAAAATAGTTCCCCTTTAAGTGGTTGCAGCTATGGCTGTGGGGGTGCTGGAGACATGATCCGATATACTTTTATATACGCCTGAGTCTCCTGAACACAGAGAGACCAGTCCCAAGTCGAGCGGTACTTTCTCGGCCGAGCTATAGTCGCGTTTATGCGTTGCGGTGGTCTATAGAAACAGAGTTTCTTTGTTAACCTGCCAAAGTGTCTGGCAGGACAGAACAATTCACCAGCCAGACAAAATATACCAGCATTTGGCTGGTGTTAATTTCCCAAACTTACCCATAATGCCGTATGACGCAGCCAGGAAATAACACACACCCTTTCCGGTCGGCCGACACTAGGGTCATCAGCGTTTTTATTGGGGGTCATCTGGGGTATGAGGGCCGACGTTCCACTCTACTGGTTAATAAAGAAAACACTGGAAAGCCGTAAATCAACTTGTGCTGTCAATCGATTAAAATATTTAACTCGATTAATCGCATGATTGTCCATAGTTAACTTGCGATTAATCGCAAATTAATCGCATTTTTTTCCCTACCTTAAACAGATCTTTTTCAAGTTCCAAGTTTTAATACTCTTATCAACATGCGAGTCAACAAATGCTTGCTTTATGCAGCCATTTAACACAAAAGGATGACCCTCATGCATTGCAAATTTGCATCAAATTCAAAACAGAGTGATGCACAAAATAACTTAAAAGAAAATAACTATTTAAAACAATTAATAAAGTGTGCATGAAATAATAGGGGAAAGAAAACGTTAGGAACTTGTTACATTCACCCACACAAGGGCTGAGTAATCACCCCCCCCCCCTCTCTCTCTCTCTCACACTCTCCCAGCTCTCTTTCTCTCTTGCCCCTTCCTCATCTCTCTCACCCCCCCCTCTCTCTATATCTCACACACACACACACACACACACACACACACACACACACACACACACACACACACACACACTTCAGAAACAAACATAGTATCAATGAGAGCATCAATAATACACCTGAGTGAAAAAAAAAATATTTTTTTCTTAAAAGTTAATCGTGAGTTAAAAAAAATAGTGGCGTTAATAGAATCGGGCGATAACGTTAATACCGCGTTAACTTTGACAGCCTTTCGATACACAAATGTTCTAGAATGTTTGGTTATGACATCATATGGTGACATCACAACGGTTCTAGAATGTTTGGTTATGACATCATCACAAATGTTCTAGAATGTTTGATTATGACATCATACTGTGACATCATAGAACATTCTAGAACATTTGTGATGTCACAGTATGATGTCATAATCAAACATTCTAGAACATTTGTGATGTCACAGTATGATGTCATAATAGTACATTCTAGAACATTTGTGATGTCACAGTATGATGTCATAATAGTACATTCTAGACCATTTGTGATGTCACAGTATGATGTCATAATCAAACATTCTAGAACATTTGTGATGTCACAGTATGATGTCATAATAGTACATTCTAGAACATTTGTGATGTCACAGTATGATGTCATAATCAAACATTCTAGAACATTTGTGATGTCACAGTATGATGTCATAATCAAACATTCTAGAACATTTGTGTATCTATTCAACAATTCTCAGAAGATCTCATTGTTTGCATCTTGAGACAGGACTGAACAGATAGACTAACCAATAGATTGAAACCTGCATTTCTCAACCAAGGTGCCTTGCCTACCGTTTTGCTGTGGAAAGGTGAGTATCCACAACGGCTAGCTAGCTGTTCTACTTGAATACTGAATGTTAATATTGAATCAGACAATATTGAATACTGAATGTTAATATCAGACCATATTGAATACTGAATGTTAATTCAGGTTGACAGTTGACATCATTTGACAGTTGACAGGGGGCTGGAAAGTTGATTTAAAGGGGACATGCATTATAAATGCCTTTTTTCTGTGTTTTGCATGGTTTTATAGTAATACAGATTAGTATCAATGGGTCTGTGTCTCTAATTACCATATTGACTCATCATCAGTCTAGTCTCGAGTTCACGAGATCTTCCCTCACTCAACTAAACTGTTCTGATTTATCGGTTTCTGTGACGTCGACATAGCATTGATCTGCAGTAACGCCCCCTCTATGGTTGCAGTGCAGTGTAACCCGACACTTCCTCAATCAGGTTTTCACAGGCAGAGAACGAGCGGGAGAGAGATAGAGAGAGAGAGGGACGGCGGGAGGGACTGCAGAACTGTGTGTAATGTGTGTGCGCCATTTCTCTCCCTCGTCGGGGACACACACAAACTTGACTGCGTGTGTGTCGGGGACGTAGGCATAGTGTAACCCAACACTTCCTCAACAGGGTTTGACAGGCAGAGAACTAGCGAGGAGAGGGAGGGAGAGAGACAGAGAGGGACGGTGGGAGGGACTGCAGAAGTGTGTGTAATGTGTGTCTTTCTCTCTCTGTGTGTCTTTCTGCCTCTGTCTCTGTGTCTGTCTGTCTGTCTGTCTGTCTGTCTGTCTGTCTGTCTGTCACTCTCTCTGTCTCTCCCCCAATTAAACTGTCCTACTCTACATCACCAGCATGTTTCGCAGCAAGTCACTTGTTGTTTTTGTTTTTTAATTCTAGCTTTTTCAGCTCCACCATTTCTTTTTTTTCAGTGTATAAAAAATTTGAAAGAAGGAAAGATAGCCTACTGTTTGAAATTCTCAGTTGCTAGATTACTGCTTCCCTCTGCTGATCAGCTCTTCCACCTTAGAGCTATCTCCAGGCAGCCTCACGTTGTTCACTAAGCACAACATTTGACGACAAGGGCTGTCCCTGACTAAGGATTTGGATAGTCGACTTTGATTGGCCGAAATTAGCCGATAGTCGACTATGAAAAAAAAAAAGTATAATGTTGACGAAAGGCTTCTTGTCCTCTGCAAAAGCATGCAATTGGTCCACTGATGGATACATCTTGATATTTGTCTAGTCTAGTGTGTTCATTAGACGGGTGAAATCCTCTTTCAGTGCCTCTGTGCCTGTTTTCTTAGGCAGATTCGTCCCGAACGTCCCGATGTCCAGTCTGGGCCTGGATGGATATACGAAAATGTGAGTCTCTCTCTCCCTCTCTATCTCTCCCTCTCTCGAATGCAGTGAGCGCTCCGTAATATGATCATGATCATTATGATCGACTGGAATAAAAAATTATAATAATAGGTTTACTACTTACATACTGTAGTTGTCTCCTTAACACATTAACTGCCACAGAGTTTGATCATCTTATACCATTCTCTGCCAGCACTGTAAGTCTATGGAGATGTTCACCTTCTTTGCAGGGCTATAACTTTTTAAATTGTATTGCTAAATTTACATTACTATGGCCCATTCAACATCGATTATCTATCATTCAGGATGTAGGAACGTTTTACTTTTTCATTCACACATTCATACGAAAATACCGTCTAGAACAGGGGTAGGCAACCCTAGGCACGCGTGCCTGCATAGGCACGTGGGGGCATTTGCATAGGCACAGGGGGCAGCAGTAAAAAAAAAAAAAAAAAAAACGTATAGTTTTTTTCTTCTTTTTTTTGCTCTGAAATATTATAGTGAAATATTTTGCACTGTTGTCGTATTTATCTTGTTGAAATCCTCCCACAGGTTCTTTTTACTACCACATATTTAATTGAGACCCTTTATTTGTTTATTATTTCAATTTAGCTGGAAATACATTGCTACATCATTCAGTAACATTTGCAGAGCCTTATAACAAAAAAATTATTACGGTCACCATTGTGACCAGTGGGATTAATCAACAAATTTTATTATTTATTTTTCTATTTCATTGAACATTGCACATGTTAAAAGCAATTATTTTTTTCAAAATGTGAGTATTACCAAGTCAACTTGTGTTCTTAAAACAATGACAATAAACATAGTTTTATTAGGTTGAAATAATAATATTGTTAATAATAACAATAACAATAATGATGTAATAATGTAAAAATGATCATTAAAAATACCTGATTATGAGAAAATAAATGTACGATGCATGGAATATTGTTGAGGCACACTAGTTACAACTATATTTCAAACAGGCACTCCATGTCAAAAAGGTTGCTGACCCCTGGTCTAGAATATAAATATGTTTTTATCGTTTTCTGCAGTAATTCCTAGAACGTGAGATATAGGCATAAATGCATATATAGATTATCAAATGCAGTTTGTTGCCGATCCACACTATATTAAAAATGTCAACTGTACATGGTCCTAAACGTTATGACTGATCATGTGCGGGTGAACGGAGGGGGGGGGGGGGGGTCGTTTATAATTCCGTGATCGTCGTTAAATGCTTTATGTAGTATGGGTGATATATAGATCAGAGCAGTTTGCATGGATAATAATAAACAATCAGGCTGAAAGTAACGTCAGCCTCCTCTTACCGTTGGGCGATGGATTGGCAGAATTCGCATGAACTTGAAACCCGTTGTACGACGTGAATGGCGCAGGATGTGTTAATACTGTAGTTCATTAATGTTACCTAAATGTCATAAGTGAATTATATAGAAACAACTCACCAAAATTGATTATTGCACAACTGATTTGACAAAGAAAATCCAACTCCCCTGCCCCCACACCCTCCCTTGCCTGACCATGGCATTTAGTGGAATTATGCTACTGCTCTAGGGGCTGAGCCCCCCTAAAGGTCTGATGCTAGAACCGCCCCTGGTAAACATCACCCTGTTTAAAAATAATCCAGTATTTTTTCCTAGATCGCGAAATAAGACGCGTTATATGCATTATGCCCAAATCGTTCTGGTTGATCGCCTGAAACCCCAAATAACTGCTATCGTGTTTGTCGAGCATGTTTTAGGTCCGGTAAAATACAACACTGAACGGTACGAAGCATGTTTTACGTAAGAAAATACCAGCAGCTAAGATAGACCTTACCTCAGTCAGAAAATACTCCAAAATGAATAAATGGCGATCGCAATTACTCCACCGATTGCTATGTTGTGATCAAGCCCATGCCCAAGCCCATGTCAGTTCCGTCACCAAATCCGCCTTCTTCCACCTCAGAAACATATCCAGACTCCGATCATCACTTTCAGACTCCACAGCTGAGACCCTCATCCATGCCTTTGTAACCTCCCGCCTGGACTACTGCAACGGGGTCCTGTCCGGGGTCCCAAGCAAAACCCTGGACAGGCTCCAGTATGTTCAAAATTCAGCTGCCAGGGTTCTAACCCGCACCAAACCCTGGCAGCACATCACCCCCACCCTCATCCACCTCCACTGGCTCCCCATCAAATCCTGCATCACCTACAAAACCCTCCTGCTCACCTACAAAAACTTCACGCTCTGGCACCTCAATACCTCACTGACCTCCTCCACCCCTACACTCAGTCACGGTCCCTACGATCCACGGACACTGGTCACAAGTAAATGATATTTTTTATATGAAAGGGAATGAAGTCCCACATAACAGTGGCAATATGGGCAACACAATCAACCCACTTAACAGTGGAAATGGCAGAAAGACCAACACAACCCACATTACATTTTGTCATTTAGCTGACGCTTTTATCCAAAGCGACATACAAGTTTTGTACAACAAGACAGCAGGAAGGGTACAACTCTATCAGCTGAGTAACAATGTTCATCAAAGTGTTGAGTGCTACAGTGTAGGTTAGTATCTACACAGGTCAGTGGAAATGGCAACCCACCTACTTCACAGACAGTGACAGCCAATTCATGCTATTTCACAGAGAATGGGCTACTGCAAATTTGTAAGGCAAACACATACTTTCAGTATCTTGTTGACTTGCTGCTTATACTGGTATGGGATGTAGGTCAAAATATCAAACGTTTTCAGACGTTGAATAGCACGCTCCACATGAATCCTCGCCCTGTTATTAATTTACTCCATTGTGAACTGTCCGTCGACAAGAAATGTTGGGATGTTCAGTGACACTCCCTCAGGCAAAATGTCACGAATAGTGAATCCCTTGTCTGCCATCACCATGTCACCTGGTTCTAGCTGTTGGAGTACTCCGCAGGCAGCTGTGATCGCCTTGTCTGAGGTACTTCCACCGTATAGGTCACTGGCAAAGGTTATAACACCATTGGGAGCCACACCGATCAGAGCCTTATGTGTGGTGCGTCCTTCATAATGACTGTACAGATGACCCTGGGTGTCCAGTCGTTCTGCGTTTGAGACGGCCACTTCGGTGCAGTCGAGCACAATCCGACAGTTGGGAAATGGCTGGAAGCAATTTGGCATGGATGTTTGGTTCTTGAATCTGGAGGGGATGTTGTTTTCCATCATGCCGACATACAAAATGTCATACAGAGCACTGCTGATGGTGGTGAAGATGTTGGTGACTGTGGCACGGCAGCAATTAAACCTCGTAGCGAGGTCTAGGTTGCCACAATTCAGTCTGAGCTTCATCAGCGTCAGGAGTAGCTGATCGATTAGAGGCATAATTGGGACATTCCAGTCAAAGTAATACTGGAGATCAAATTTTGATAGAAGGGCTTCCAAAAAGAGGACAGTTGCAGTATCTGGCAAGCCAGTGTAATAGGTGACTCTGTCGGGGTGGGAGGAAATTTGACTGAATGAAAATGTTTGTTTTTGTTTCTCCAATTCTTTTTTCAATTCGTCATTTTCTTTCTTGAGCATCTCGTTCTCAATTTCAAACACCACAGGCACAACACTTGACGTACTACTAGGGGTCTGTGTAGCAATGTCAAGGTTTGGGCCTGGTTCAGCTCTTCCTTCATCCTCCACACTCGCAGGGAGCATTGTTTTCCCCCGTTTGGTGGTAATGGGATGGACGGGGAAAGCCTTTCCCTCATTCCAGGCAAACAGTGTTGGCCCAGCAGCTTTGCCATTGGGAAAATGCCACCCACAGACCCATGAGTTGTAGTTTGGGGTGAAGTCATCTCATCACGCCTGCAAAAAGAAAATAAATGTAATTGATTGATTTAATCTGTAGTCCCTGGCCAAGATGTCTCGAACGTTGCTAGACTATGCCTCCCACTGGTCGGCTGCAGTGAGGACCAAGCCTTGCATCACGTGTCCCCTCCGGTACACGAGGAGGCAGCCTGTCGCATCTTTTCACCTGAACAGCGCGATCTCTCAGCGGCGAGGAGTAACGCGTGGGAGGGACACGCCGCCCCCCTTGCTTCCTGATTCTGCTGTACAGGCACACCAACCGACCTGTAGGAGTCGCTGTCCACAACCTCCTATCCCCACCCACCGGCTTTCCCACCCCTAACACTGCCAATTGTGTTGGTATGAATGACCAGCCAGGCTGGTAGCAACGCCGAGGGCTGGGCTCGAACCCAGCATCTCCTGCGTTAGTGGCGAGCGCCTTGACCACTGCGCCACTTAGCCGCCCCCATTCTGCAATCTGTTAAATAAAGTTTTCAATCAATCATTGATTCAGATCAAACTTACCGTATCAACTTCAGCCACCTTCTCTTCTCCTCGTCATCGGGAGGGAAGCGTCTGCGACGCGTGCAACTTCTTCTTCTTCTTCTTCTTTGGAGTTAATGGCGGGTCGCAACCACAGAAAGGCGCATACCGCCACCTACTGTACAACCCAGCAACTGGAGCGGATAAGGCAAGAAGAACCCGGCAGCGTGAATACTTTACCCAAGGCAGTTGTTCTTCCGCGTTCGGTTTGCGCGCCCTGATTGGCCTCTCATACTATCACTCAACTGTCCTCGCCCATTTCCTCGTATCGAAACTAACTATCACTCAACTCACTATCGTTAATATCTGAGATGAAAACATCTGAGATGAAAACACCACGTTATTTATATTGATGTGACGCCGATTGATATGAAGAGATGAAAACACTACGTTATTTATATTGATGTGATGCCGATTGATATGAAGAGATGAAAACACTACGTTATTTATATTGATGTGACGCCGATTGATATGAAGAGATGAAAACACGACGTTATTTATATTGATGTGATGCCGATTGATATGAAGAGATGAAAACACTATGTTATTTATATTGATGTGATGCCGATTGATATGAATAGCGCGTTACGTTAATATCTGAGATGAAAACACTACGTTATTTATATTGATTTACATTTACATTTAGTCATTTAGCTGACGCTTTTATCCAAAGCCACTTACAAGTCATCAGGAAGGGCACAACTCTATATCAGCTGAGTAACAATGTTCATCAAAGTGTTGAGTGCTACAGTGTAGGTTAGTTTATTAGGACAAGTGCATGACATTATTATTGATATTGATGTTATGCCGATTGATATGAAGAGATGAAAACACTACGTTATTTATATTGATGTGACGCCGATTGATATGAATAGCGCGTTACGTTAATATAGAGAGGCGAAAACAATACGTTATGTATATTGATATGTGATGTCGATTGATATGAAAACAATACGAGGAAATGGGCGAGGACTAAGCTAGGCGCAACGCGATTGGGCGCTGAGAGGCCAATCAGGGCGCGCAAACCGAACGCGGCGGAAGGACAACTGCCTTGGGTAAAGTATTCATGCAACCCGGCAAAGAAAAGAAAACAATAATGAAAAACCAACAAGGCCAGAACAAACAGAACAAAATACCCCACCCCAACATCACCGCCCTATACAAACCTAATAATAAAAATCTAAATAAAACCTAAAACACAAACAAAAGAAATGAACTACACTACTTCCTGATCCATTCGTTACGTCACTTCCTTCGCAACAACCACGCGTCGGCGTCGCTAAGGAGCGCACTTGGACTGAAGCTGTGATGCGGTTTGTTTCTATACCGGCTGCTAAGTTAATTTATTATTGAGAGCAATATTAAAAGTTTAAAATACAGGAGTGAGGTGTGTGTTGGGGGGGGAGGACAGGACACTATGGCGCGGGACACTATGGCGAATGCTCACCGGACAAATGTCTTGGTCACGTCATGTCTGAAGACGCCGGTAGACCCGCTCACCAAGGCGCCGGCAGCGCTGTACGAGCGAGAGCGGGTCCTGCCGTGTTCAGCCGCGTGCATAGACCACGAGGAGGAGGAGGTGAGTCTGATTGATGGATTGATTGATTGATTGATTGATTGATTGATTGATTGATTGATTGATTGATTGATTGATTGATTGATTGATTGATTGATTGAAAATTGTATTAACAAATTGCAGAATGGGTACAGTACAGTACAACTCAATACACACAATTGTTAAGGGGATGCAGACCAGAGAAAGACTTTCGTCTTATTTACATCAGGGTCCCCCATTTTCAATTCATAGTGACATTTATTTATGACAGAATGAATGAATGGATGAATGAATGAATGAATGAATGAATGAATGAATGAATGAATGAATGAATGAATGAATGAATGAAAACTTTATTTAACAGATTGCAGAATGGGTACAATACAGTACAGCTCAATACACACAATTGTTAAGGGGATGCAGACCAGAGAAAGACGTTTGTCTTGTTTACGTAGGTATAGGTATTTATTTAGACAACAAAACATAATACAGATCATTACATCACATATTTGCTTTTGTCAAGGATATAGGAACGAAAAAGCCAATGACTTATTTACATCGTTGTCCCTGGAAGTCAAGGATGCTTGATATACATACACATACAACTCATTACAGAAATATTTCACAATCATTACATTTGATAGCAATAATGGCACACAATCATTAATTAATACAAACATGCTCATTTGTTGAGACATGTTAAACTATAGCCTTGAGTCTGTGTATCTCAGAGCGCCCTGAGGGGAGAGGGCGGTGACATACACATATACAGTACTGCTAGACATTTATGACATACCAGATCTACAAATACAGTACTGTTTGTGATACAAAAAGGGTCTAAAAAAGAGAGTATATACATTTGAGGGGGAAGAAACTGTACATTGGAGGAGGTTGGGTAGGTGGGGTGGGGGGGTCACAATACATATCATTGTTGTTGTTGTTGTTGTTTATTATGCAGTGTGGTGTCTGTGTGCGGCAGACAAGGCCGGGTGCGTTCTTCTACTATTTATTCCCTGCACTCTGAATATTTCATGGATTATTACAGATGTTGAGATGCATGATTTGAGTTTTGCAACCCTTACATTTCCTTGCTTTAATAACGAAGTAATTATTGTTTAACCTATACTTTAGTCTATGTCCTTTATAAATAAAATACACTTTTTTTTACCACTGCAATTTAATTACTTTTGTACTTTTTTGTTTTTACTTTTGTAAATGTGTATTTTATTTAAAGGACGACAATACATATAGATGGTTGTTTGAGGGTGATGTAGATTTCGTTCCTATATAGTGTGACAGTATATGTTTCAGTTCAGTTGTCAGGTCAGCCTGCCTGCATGTGGTGGGAAGGGATTTAACCTGTAATTTGTTGCCCCGACTATAGGCCTATTTTTGGCCTCCCGCCTTGACTAGATTACCGCACGTCACGTCGTGGATTCATAATCCCGAGAATGCGTTCAGTTCCCCCTGGACACACAACAGTATACTACTTCACTGGTCACTGGTCGTTGATCCGTCGGTCGATCTTCCAAGACCGAGACAATCCAATAAAGTCTTTGTTCTGCCGTCTATCCGAGGCGTGACAATAATAGGAGCAGACACGGGGGGGTGTGTCCGTTCAGGACCTTCTCGGTCCTTCAGCCATATGTCATGTCTGTCGAACTGCCGTAGGCAGGCGATAATAAGCTTAGACCTAATTATTCCTCCTTACCTCCTTCCTACCAAGCTTGACTTACTCTAATACATCCTGTCGTTGTTAAACTCTTCCATCGACTATAGTTGTGACACTGCCCAGCCTCAATAGAATAGAAATACTTTATTCATCCAGAGGGAAATTTGGCTCGTAGTCATATAGTAAACATTTAGGTATAGACAAAAACAAAGTCACGAATAAGAATAAAATAAGCCTAAGAATAAAATACGATCCGGGATATACATTCCCTATGTAGCCTATATACATTCACTATATAGGCGGCACGGTGGTGTAGTGGTTAACACTGTCGCCTCACAGCAAGAAGGTCCAGGGTTCGATTCCCGCTTGGGGACCAGGTTTCCATGATGCCAGGTACTCAGGTGAGGTATCTCCCAGGCCTTTCTGTGTGGAGTTTGCATGTTCTCCCCGTGCTCGCAAGGGTTTCCCCCCGATAAGATAAACCCAATGGAAAAACATGCACAACAGATCGCTAACGCTGTGGCGTCCTTGACGAAGACGGACAGGAGCACTTGGATTGATCCCCGGGGCGCAGCTCACGTTGACGCCTGTCTGCTCCCGGCTGCCCATGGGGGGGGGGGGGTGATGGGAAAAGGGAAAAATATATGAGTATAGTAATATAGTATATAGCAGCGTAGAATAATATATATTAACATATTGTATAATACTGTACCAATATGGTGTAGTAGTATAAATAGTATGATTTAGTTATATTATAATAAAATAAAAATTATAAAATTATAGAAGTATAATATAGAATAATACATTATATAAATGTATAACATGTGTGTGTGTGTGTGTGTGTGTATATAAATGAATTAACCTAAATATGTAGTTTGACTGATAGATACACAAAATGGGTTTATTTATGTTGATTTAATTTAGTTGTGTTGATGTTTCCATTTTTGCAAAATGGGTATATTCTGTTTGGTCTTACGCAATAAGTCTATCGGTGTGCTGTATGTGTGTAGGGGCAGGTAAGAATTTTTCTTCTTCCTGTTCCTTTCGGCCATGGTATTTGGTGGAGTATATATATATGTACAGTTGGACTGTGGTAATTCCATGTACGAATAAATAAAAAATGATGATGATGATGATGATGACATACCATTTCTCCAGAACACACTAGCATTATGGGGAATGCACTCACAGTCTTCTCCAGAGTCAGACGAGAAGATAGAGACCAATTTCCTCTCTGTGCGTTCAGTAGAAAAGCTATCAGGCTGCTAGTTAGCCTAGCTTAGCACAAATGAATGGAAGTGGATACGGACCAGCTAGCCTATAGCTTAGCACAAATGAATGGGAGCGGATACGGACCACAACTTGGAAAAATGATAACGTGTCTCCAATACTATGTTTTGAATTCCTGCATGTGGTGGGGCTACCCTTTTGTTTTGGATCATGGAATCTACTTTAAATGATCTAGATGGGGGGGAAATAGCATAGCCTAAAGATTTATAAAAGTAAAATATATAAGTTATATCCTTCTTCTTACAGTGAATAGGGTTTTGTATGAATTAAAACCAAACCAAAGAATTACATCTAAATACCTAGTGAACTAAAAACCATGGTGATACCTAATTTTGAGCATTTTTGCATTTTGTTTGCATTTTATACTTTAGTTTTGTATATTGTATATTTTGTAGTTTGGTCTTTATTCTTTTACCTTTTGTTTTTTACTGTATGAAGCACATTCTCAGGAGGCTCATACAGAACCAAGCATTTCACTGTAATGTACATGTAGCTCCCTTATATGTGACAAATAAAATAAAACTTGAACTTGATAATGGTCTGGAAAATCAACAACAACATTAATAACAACAACAGCAGCAACAACAACAACAGGTGAAATGTAGCCTTGCACGCCATACAAAAATTGTGAATAGTTCACAACGACAAAATGTCTCCCTGCTGTAGCTGAAACACTTTTTTATTTACATTTAATCAATGAATCTGTTTATTTACATTTTTCAATTTACATACTTTATAAAAAAAAAAATGAATAGACAATTAAACATACACACCACTCCTGACCTCCTCCATCCTACCACCCCTTACTGCCCCAGTTCAACCACCTCCTCCATCCTACCACCCCCTACTGCCCCAGTTCAACCACCCTCCTCCATCCTACCACCCCCTACTGCCCCAGTTCAACCACCTCCTCCATCCTACCACCCCCTACTGCCCCAGTTCAACCACCTCCTCCACCCTACCACCCCTTACTGCCCCAGTTCAACCACCTCCTCCATCCTACCACCCCTTACTGCCCCAGTTCAACCACCTCCTCCATCCTACCACCCCTTACTGCCCCAGTTCAACCACCTCCTCCATCCTACCACCCCTACTGCCCCAGTTCAACCACCCTCCTCCATCCTACCACCCCCTACTGCCCCAGTTCAACCACCCTCCTCCATCCTACCACCCCCTACTGCCCCAGTTCAACCACCTCCTCCACCCTACCACCCCTTACTGCCCCAGTTCAACCACCTCCTCCATCCTACCACCCCCTACTGCCCCAGTTCAACCACCCTCCTCCATCCTACCACCCCCTACTGCCCAGTTCAACCACCTCCTCCATCCTACCACCCCCTACTGCCCCAGTTCAACCACCTCCTCCATCCTACCACCCCCTACTGCCCCAGTTCAACCACCCTCCTCCATCCTACCACCCCCTACTGCCCCAGTTCAACCACCTCCTCCATCCTACCACCCCCTACTGCCCCAGTTCAACCACCCTCCTCCATCCTACCACCCCCTACTGCCCCAGTTCAACCACCCTCATCCTACCACCCCCTACTGCCCCAGTTCAACCCCCCCTCCAATCCCAGGACACCTAACATTACTTCCCTCACACCTTAAAAACATGAAGAGTAAATCATAAAAAAAAGAAGAGTAAATCATATTTAGCACAAAAGAATGATAAATTAATAAATAATACTGTAGTACGAACAAACAAAGTAAAGGTAAATAGGTAAATAAATTAAATATACAAAATTATAATAAAAAGGAAGGGGAGAGGGGGGTAGCTGTAGTTCAGGCCCACATCACTCCTCTAGTATCAGGTGTGTAGCTCCACATCACTCCTCTATAGTATCAGGTGTGTAGCTCCACATCACTCCTCTATAGTATCAGGTGTGTAGCTCCACATCACTCCTCTATAGTATCAGGTGTGTAGCTCCACATCACTCCTCTATAGTATCAGGTGTGTAGCTCCACATCACTCCTCTAGTATCAGGTGTGTAGCTCCACATCACTCCTCTAGTATCAGGTGTGTAGCTCCACATCACTCCTCTATAGTATCAGGTGTGTAGCTCCACATCACTCCTCTAGTATCAGGTGTGTAGCTCCACATCACTCCTCTAGTATCAGGTGTGTAGCTCCACATCACTCCTCTATAGTGTCAGGTGTGTAGCTCCACATCACTCCTCTAGTATCAGGTGTGTAGCTCCACATCACTCCTCTATAGTATCAGGTGTGTAGCTCCACATCACTCCTCTATAGTATCAGGTGTGTAGCTCCACATCACTCCTCTATAGTATCAGGTGTGTAGCTCCACATCACTCCTCTAGTATCAGGTGTGTAGCTCCACATCACTCCTCTAGTATCAGGTGTGTAGCTCCACATCACTCCTCTATAGTATCAGGTGTGTAGCTCCACATCACTCCTCTAGTATCAGGTGTGTAGCTCCACATCACTCCTCTAGTATCAGGTGTGTAGCTCCACATCACTCCTCTCTAGTATCAGGTGTGTAGCTCCACATCACTCCTCTAGTATCAGGTGTGTAGCTCCACATCACTCCTCTAGTATCAGGTGTGTAGCTCCACATCACTCCTCTAGTATCAGGTCTGTAGCTCCACATCACTCCTCTAGTATCAGGTCTGTAGCTCCACATCACTCCTCTAGTATCAGGTGTGTAGCTCCACATCACTCCTCTAGTATCAGGTGTGTAGCTCCACATCACTCCTCTAGTATCAGGTGTGTAGCTCCACATCACTCCTCTAGTATCAGGTGTGTAGCTCCACATCACTCCTCTAGTATCAGGTGTGTAGCTCCACATCACTCCTCTAGTATCAGGTGTGTAGCTCCACATCACTCCTCTAGTATCAGGTGTGTAGCTCCACATCACTCCTCTAGTATCAGGTGTGTAGCTCCACATCACTCCTCTAGTATCAGGTGTGTAGCTCCACATCACTCCTCTAGTATCAGGTGTGTAGCTCCACATCACTCCTCTAGTATCAGGTGTGTAGCTCCACATCACTCCTCTAGTATCAGGTGTGTAGCTCCACATCACTCCTCTAGTATCAGGTCTGTAGCTCAAACTTGGCTCAAGATTCTTTCAATGAGAACCTTGTTTTTTCTAGTTCTAGAGCCTGTGTAGGACCTCCTTCATCCAGCTGCTTAAAAGTCAGTACTCGACACACAATGCATAATGAAACTAACGACTAAGATGGCTAAAATTACATGCAAGCACAGAAACAAAAAAAAACCCAAAAAAAAACACTTTAAATACAATTTAAGATTATTTTTAAAAGTGAAGAGGGGAGAGAGAGGAGAGTAGGACTTTCTTTTTAACTTCAAACCACCGTCGACCTTTTCAGATGGAGTACGAGGATTCGGGGTCGGAGTATGAGGACACGGACGCGCCGGGCAGCCCCCCCCCTCCCCCTCCCCCTCCTCCTCCTCCTCCTCCGAGGGACCACCGGGGGGCGACGGGGGGCGAACAGATCGACCTGCGGGACATCTTCTTCTCCAACGAGGAGTACTACCGCAAGCTGGAGGCGCTGAAGCGGGCCCACCTGCGCACCATGGCCGAGCTGGAGAGCATGTACCGCGAGAAGCTGCAGCTGAAGGGCGCGGCCCCCGCAGACGCGGCGGCGGCGGCGCAGGAGGGGCGCAGCGGGTGAGCCTGTTCCTCGTTATTTCATCCTTTTGTGTATTAGGGGTGTTCGATATTGGCGTTTTTTTTTTTTTTTTAACCGATATCCGATATACCGATATTGTCCCAACTCTTAATTTCCGATAGCGATATCGACCGATACCGATATGTGCGGGGGTTTCCGCCCCCCAAAAAAACGGAATAATTTCAGGTAATTAACATTACATAATAATAATACATTTTTATTTGTAATGCGCTTTACAATTGTGGAGCAAATCTCAAAGCGCTACAATTAAAAGAACATAAAAACGAGCAAGAATAGATAGATAGATAGATAGATAGATAGATAGATAGATAGATAGATAGATAGATAGATAGATAGATAGATAGATAGATAGATAGATAGATAGATAGATAGATAGATAGATAGATAGATAGATAGATAGATAGATAGATAGATAGATAGATAGATACTTTATTAATCCCCTTGGGGAGACAATAGAGCAATAAAAAAGGACAACCAATACAACAAACAAACAATGAAGGTCAGCGCTGAGGTACAAAGTTGTGATGACTTAAATAAATAAATGGTGAGCACTATTGTCACGTCAAATAAAATCAAATTGCTATATAAAATTACAGTATACAAATTTAAAATTAATTTAAAATTAATTAGACATTGTCCCAATGGGGGGGGGGGGGGGGGGTGCGGGCGCGCCCAGGTCATGAGAGAAAGAGAGAGAGAGAGAGGGGGGGGGGGGGTCACATGGTGTTGAACAGTCTGATGGCTGTGGGGACAAAGGACAGCCTGAACCGCTCAGTCCGCGAGCGCGGCGATATGAGTCTCCTCTGTCCCGTCAGGGTGTGATGGAGAGGGTGGCTGCTCCTCTGTCAGGGTGTGATGGAGAGGGTGGCTGCTCCTCTGTCAGGGTGTGGTGGAGAGAGTGGCTGCTCCTCTGTCAGGGTGTGGTGGAGAGGGTGGCTGCTCCTCTGTCAGGGTGTGGTGGAGAGGGTGGCTGCTCCTCTGTCAGGGTGTGATGGTGGAGAGGGTGGCTGCTCCTCTGTCAGGGTGTGATGGAGAGGGTGGCTGCTCCTCTGTCAGGGTGTGGTGGAGAGGGTGGCTGCTCCTCTGTCAGGGTGTGGTGGAGAGGGTGGCTGCTCCTCTTTCCCGTCAGGGTGTGGTGGAGAGGGTGGCTGTCATTGCTCATGACGGCCTGCAGCTTACTCCGTGTGCGCCTCTCCACCACAACCCCCAGTGGGTCCACCCTCCTGCCCAAGGACTGAACCAGCCTTCTTCACCAGCCTGTCCAGCCGCCCGGTGTTCTCGGCTGACATGTTGCCTCCCCAGCAGACTGCAGCATAAAAAACGATGCTTGCCACCACCGACTGGTAGAACATGTGCAGCGTGTCACTGCACACACCTCAAACCACCTGAGCCTTCTCAGAAGAAACAGCCGGCTCTGACTGGACGACCAGTCCAGTTTGCTATCCAGGTGCACACCTGCAGGAATTTGTAGGACTCCACCATCTCGACGTCTTTCCCTCCTATGTTGACTGGATAAAGGGGGGGGCATACATCTCCTGAAGTCTATGACCATCTCCTTGGTCTTGGAGGTGTTCAGAAGGAGGCCATTTTCCTCACTCCAGGCACCGAAGGCTCCCGCCAGGTCCCTGTACCCCCTCTCCGAGTCCTGCCCACTCCTCACACACGGCACAATAGCTGTGTCATCAGAGTATTTCTGGATGTGGCAGGACTCACTGTTGTAGCTAAAGTCCGATGTAGCTAAAGTCCGAATAAAGGAAGAAAGAATAAACAATAGGCAAAGACTAAAGCTAGCCAGGAGTCAAAATAACAGTAAAACTAGTAGCAGAGTAAGAGAAACATAGAATAAATAAAACTGGTAAAAGAACATAAAATGCGTGGAGCAAAAAATTTGATAAAAGGTCAACAGAAGGCTCTATTAAAAAGATGAGTTTTGAGGCCCTTCTTGAAAGCATCCACAGTCTGTGGTGCTCTCAGGTGGTCAGGGAGAGCGATCTCCCATTGTGTCCCATTGTACCTCTCCCCCAGAGTTTGGTCCTTGGGCGCATATCTCTTGTTGTGGAATTAACACAACATTATGCATACTTGGCGGCTACATGGTGCAGTGGGCAAGGCGCTCACCACGAATGCTGGAGACGTTGGGTTCGCCTGTTCGAGCCCAGCGCTCCACATTGCTTTCAGTTTAGCTGGTCGTCCGTACTAATACACATTGGCCGTATTAGGGGGTGGGAAACTGATGGGTGGGGATCGGGCGTTGTGGACAGCGACTCCTACAGGTTGGTTGGTGCGCCTGCGCAGTAGAATCAGGAAGCGACGGGGGCGGCGCCCCTCCAAAGCGCAGACCCCTGACGCTGAAAGATCGCGCTGCGCAGGTGAAAAGATGCAACTGCTGTTACCTCGAGTACCGGAGGGGACTTGTGCTATGTATGACTTAGTCCACATTGCAGCCGGCTTGTGGGAGGCAAGAAACAGCGTTCGAGACAGGGGAGGGTTGAATTGGACGATATGAAAATTGGGATGGGAGAAAAATAGAAAATGGGAGAAAAAGTGTATAAAAAAAAAAAACATTATGCATACTTTTCACAATAAATAAAATAAGAATTTGTTCTTACTTGATTGCCTGGGTAAATAAAGGTTAAATGAAATTAAATTAAAGTATGCATAATGTTGTGTTAATTCCACGACAAGAGATATGTAATGTTAATTACCTGAAATTATTCCGTTTTTTTGGGGGGGAAACCCCGCATATATCGGTATCGGTTGATATCGGTATCGGAAATTAAGAGTTGGACAATATCGGTATATCGGATATCGGTAAAAAAGCCAATATCGTCGGCGGTCAGGTGGTGTAGCGGAGATTGCGCTCGTCACCTATGCAAGAGGCTGCGGTCTCGACTCCCGGAGTCAGCATTGCCTTGGCTTGGGCTGATCGCTATACTAACTCGTTTGGCTGAGTTAGGGGGAGGGAAGCCGTGGGTGGGAAACTGGTGTTGTGGACAGCGACGCCTACAGGTCAGGTCTTGGCGCCTGCTCAGCGGAGGCAGGACTTGAGGAAGGCAGCGTGATCTCTCACGCGTTACACTTCACCAATGAGAGCCCTCGCTGCCAAGTGAGAAGAGAGCCACTGTCAGTGTCGGAGGAAGCGTGCGGATACTTCAGGGTTCCCTTGTACCGACCAGTAGGAGAACATGCGCACAACAACCAGGTAGGGGAGGGGGGGGGGGGGGAATTGGCACAACGACTAAATTGGGACAGGGAGAAAACAGAAAAATCGGAGAAAGAGAGATAAAAAAAAATTTAAATAAAAAAAGCAAATATCGAACATCTCTAGTTCTCACGTTAATGGTTTATTGCAGTTCTCTGGTTACAGCATACAAACTGGGTGCATCACCTCTGGTTGTTCCCAACTAACTGCACCTGATACTGTTAACTAACAAGAGAGTGCACGCTGGGTGCCACACCCTCTTATACCTTTAGCCGAGGCCAGCCCCTGCACTCCAGCCTCTGTCACCCCGCGGCTTACGTGACCAATAGCGTCACTGCCAGCCCGAGATGAGTGAGTGCTGAGTGACAGCTCGACTGACCAATGACCCCCAAACTCAGGATCGTTACAGTATTATATCTCAGTAATCTTTGTCCAATGACCCCAGAATGACGGTCCAAGTCTATACTGTTCATTAAAAGTAATGGATCAGATCGTTACTCGGTATCGACCGATACTCAAAGCCGAGGTATCGGTATTGGGACTGAAAAAGTCAGACCGTTAGTTTTCTTTGTATATTCAGGCTATATTCAAGTACTGATCATGTTTTCCCCCCACATTGAAACCACAAATGTATAGATTTTATTTAAATTATAATTTTTTTTACTTTGATCAGTCTTTGAAATTAGTTTACTGCCGTTTTCATTTAATCAAACAGGCCACTGCAGATCAGTTGACTGAAAGCTCAGTATGTTTCATTAAATGAAAACAGCATTGATCTACGTATGCGTAAGTCTTTTTTGAGGAACTATCGTTACCTCCAGCACCTCAGCAGACATCTTGGTGAGGGCAGACATCTTGGTGAGGGAAGACATCCTGGTGAGGGCAGACATCTTGGTGAGGGCAGACATCCTGAGGGCAGACATCTTGGTCAGGGCAGACATCTTGGTGAGGGTAGACATCTTGGTCAGGGCAGACATCCTGGTGAGGGCAGACATCCTGGTTAGGGCAGACATCTTGGTGAGGGCAGACATCCTGGTGAGGGCAGACATCTTGGTGAGGGCAGACATCCTGAGGGCAGACATCCTGAGGGCAGACATCTTGGTGAGGGCAGACATCCTGGTGAGGGCAGACATCTTGGTGAGGGCAGACATCTTGGTGAGGGAAGACATCTTGGTGAGGGAAGACATCTTGGTGAGGGCAGACATCCTGAGGGCAGACATCTTGGTGAGGGCAGACATTCTGGTGAGGGCAGACATCTTGGTGAGGGCAGACATCCTGGTGAGGGCAGACATCCTGGTGAGGGCAGACATCTTGGTGAGGGCAGACATCCTGGTGAGGGCAGACATCTTGGTGAGGGCAGACATCCTGAGGGCAGACATCTTGGTGAGGGCAGACATCCTGGTGAGGGCAGACATCTTGGTGAGGGCAGACATCCTGATGGCAGACATCCTGGTGAGGGAAGACATCTTGGTGAGGGCAGACATCTTGGTGAGGGAAGACATCCTGGTGAGGGCAGACATCTTGGTGAGGGAAGACATCTTGGTGAGGGCAGACATCCTGAGGGCAGACATCTTGGTGAGGGCAGACATCTTGGTGAGGGCAGACATCTTGGTGAGGGCAGACATCTTGGTGAGGGAAGACATCTTGGTGAGGGCAGACATCTTGGTGAGGGCAGACATCTTGGTGAGGGAAGACATCCTGGTGAGGGCAGACATCTTGGTGAGGGAAGACATCCTGGTGAGGGCAGACATCCTGAGGGCAGACATCTTGGTGAGGGCAGACATCTTGGTGAGGGCAGACATCTTGGTGAGGGAAGACATCTTGGTGAGGGCAGACATCTTGGTGAGGGAAGACATCTTGGTGAGGGAAGACATCTTGGTGAGGGCAGACATCTTGGTGAGGGAAGACATCTTGGTGAGGGAAGACATCTTGGTGAGGGCAGACATCTTGGTGAGGGCAGACATCTTGGTGAGGGCAGACATCTTGGTGAGGGCAGACATCCTGGTGAGGGCAGACATCCTGGTGAGGGCAGACATCCTGGTGAGGGCAGACATCTTGGTGAGGGCAGACATCTTGGTGAGGGAAGACATCTTGGTGAGGGCAGACATCTTGGTGAGGGAAGACATCCTGGTGAGGGCAGACATCCTGAGGGCAGACATCTTGGTGAGGGCAGACATCTTGGTGAGGGCAGACATCTTGGTGAGGGCAGACATCTTGGTGAGGGAAGACATCTTGGTGAGGGCAGACATCTTGGTGAGGGAAGACATCTTGGTGAGGGCAGACATCTTGGTGAGGGAAGACATCTTGGTGAGGGAAGACATCTTGGTGAGGGCAGACATCTTGGTGAGGGCAGACATCTTGGTGAGGGCAGACATCTTGGTGAGGGCAGACATCTTGGTGAGGGCAGACATCCTGGTGAGGGCAGACATCCTGGTGAGGGCAGACATCTTGGTGAGGGCAGACATCTTGGTGAGGGCAGACATCTTGGTGAGGGCAGACACCCTGAGGGCAGACATCTTGGTGAGGGCAGACATCTTCACAGTAACAGAGTGTCTGTCTCTCACCAGGCCTCCCTGGGTGAACACCAGCCCAGCATCACAGTAACCGAGTGTCTGTCTCTCACCAGGCCTCCCTGGGTGAACACCAGCCCAGCATCCCCTCGTCTTCCCCTGAGGAAGTCCCAGTCCGCCGTGGAGCTCAGCCGAGTCCCCGGACAGTCGGACGCATCGGGTGACGAAGGAGGCGCCGTGGAGGAGAAACCCCCGCTCGCCTCTCCCAAGGAGCACATCAAGAACATGTGGCAGGACTTCAAGCTGTCCCCGCGTGTCACCCGCCGGCCGTCCCTGTCGTCCCTGCGGAGCCCGAAGAGAGCGGGCGGCGAGAGGAGGAAGAAGAAGAAGGAGGAGGAGGATCCGTGGAGGCACCGGGTCACCGTCCCGAAGCCCTTCCAGATGAGCCTGCGCGACGCGGAGAGACGGCGGCGCGACGTCAAGACGCGCTCCGAGGTGGAGCGGGAGAACGCCGAGCTGCGGCGGCAGCTGGAGGAGCTGACGGAGTGCCAGAGGAAGTTCCGCGCCAGCCCCGTGCCGGCGCACGTCCGCCTGCCGCTGTACGAGGAGCTGCGGGAGCGCGGCGAGGAGCGGCGGCGGCGGGCGGCGCGCGAGCGGGAGGAGGAGAAGGAGCGCGGCGTCCAGAAGCCCTTCCACTTCCTGGAGCGGGAGAGGCTGAAGAGGGAGGAGCGGGAGGAGCGGCTTCGCCGCCTCCAGGCCGCCGCCGTCGAGGACGCCACCAAGCCCTTCAAGGCCAAGCCTGTGCCCAAGGCCGTGTGCAAGGCCGTGTGCATGGCGGCGTCCGGCGAGCAGATGAAGGAGGACCACTTGTACCGGGCCATCACCATGCAGATGAGAGCCAAAGAGATGCTGTCCAAGGCCGCGATGCCCCCCAGCATGCTGGCGCGCCGGCTCAGCGAGCGGAGGAAGGCCACCAAAGAAGACCCCTCCGCTTCCGACGGGGAGCGCAGCCCCGCGGCGGCCGCCGCCCACAGGCCCAGGGTAAACAAGGAGGTGCCCGACTTCGACGCCAGCTACAGGCGGTTCCAGAAGCACCTGGAGAGGCGGAAGGAAGTGAGGCCGGTGACGGCGTGCGAACCCTTCCAGTTGAGGACGTCCCGGATCCCCGCGAACCGCCAGCGCCTCCTGGCCGAGCTGGAGGAGGAGGAGCAGCGGCGGCGCGCGAGCTCCCGGAGGGCGGCGCACTGGCCCTGCGTCAGCACGCCCGACTCCAGCCTCTGCTCCTCCCTCTCCGGCAGCGTGGAGATCCTGCTGCCCGCCAAGGTCACGGACGCGGCCGTAAAGCGCCAAGAGGCCGTGAGGTACCCGTCACACACCCCAGGAGTCACACCCCGATTTGTAGATTAAGCTACTGAGAGCGTCAGAACCCAGACACTGTGTTTAGATGTAGCGATCCTCAGAGCTGACGTGTCTTGTTTGTGTACACACCCCCCCCCCCCGGTGGATTAATCACTGTGGACCTCCCTCCCATTCATCCCAGTTTGTGTGCAACCCCCACACCTGTACAGTACTAGTGTCTATCTCTCTGTCCCAACCAGACCTACTCCAAGACTGTGTCTATCTCTCTGTCCCAACCAGAGCTACTCCAAGACTGTGTCTATCTCTCTGTCCCAACCAGACCTACTCCAAGACTGTGTATCTCTGTCCCAACCAGACCTACTCCAAGACTGTGTCTATCTCTCTGTCCCACCCAGACCTACTCCAAGACTGTGTCTATCTCTCTGTCCCAACCAGACCTACTCCAAGACTAGTGTCTATCTCTCTGTCCCACCCAGACCTACTCCAAGACTGTGTATCTCTGTCCCAACCAGACCTACTCCAAGACTAGTGTCTATCTCTCTGTCCCACCCAGACCTACTCCAAGACTGTGTATCTCTGTCCCAACCAGACCTACTCCAAGACTAGTGTCTATCTCTCTGTCCCACCCAGACCTACTCCAAGACTGTGTATCTCTGTCCCACCCAGACCTACTCCAAGACTGTGTCTATCTCTCTGTCCCAACCAGACCTACTCCAAGACTAGTGTCTATCTCTCTGTCCCACCCAGACCTACTCCAAGACTGTGTATCTCTGTCCCAACCAGACCTACTCCAAGACTAGTGTCTATCTCTCTGTCCCAACCAGACCTACTCCAAGACTGTGTATCTCTGTCCCAACCAGACCTACTCCAAGACTAGTGTCTATCTCTCTGTCCCAACCAGACCTACTCCAAGACTGTGTCTATCTCTCTGTCCCAACCAGACCTACTCCAAGACTAGTGTCTATCTCTCTGTCCCAACCAGACCTACTCCAAGACTAGTGTCTATCTCTCTGTCCCAACCAGACCTACTCCAAGACTGTGTCTATCTCTGTCCCACCCAGAGCTACTCCAAGACTGTGTCTATCTCTCTGTCCCAACCAGACCTACTCCAAGACTGTGTCTATCTCTCTGTCCCACCCAGACCTACTCCAAGACTGTGTCTATCTCTCTGTCCCACCCAGACCTACTCCAAGACTGTGTCTATCTCTCTGTCCCACCCAGACCTACTCCAAGACTGTGTCTATCTCTCTGCCCCACCCAGAGCTACTCCAAGACTGTGTCTATCTCTCTGTCCCAACCAGACCTACTCCAAGACTGTGTCTATCTCTCTGTCCCACCCAGACCTACTCCAAGACTGTGTCTATCTCTCTGTCCCAACCAGACCTACTCCAAGACTGTGTCTATCTCTGTCCCACCCAGACCTACTCCAAGACTGTGTCAGTAATGCAAGACTGTTTAGCTGCGTCCCGCCCCGGTCCAAACAAAGTCCCCCCCTCTCTCCACAAACCTTCCGCCACCTGTGACAGGATAATTGTCTCCTTGAGTAGAAAGGTACTGGAGCAGAGGAGGAAGGCCGAGGAGGAGGAGGAGGCGTGGAGAGCGAGACAAAAGCAGAGGGAGAAGACGCTGCAGAAGGTGGTGTCGAAGCGTGCCCAGGCCAACGACCCCCATCAGGCGCTGTCTCAGACCAACCAGTCCAAACTCAAGGAGTTCAGGTACCCGCCCTCTCCCAACACAACGACAACGACAACAACAACGACAACAACTGAGACTTGTGTTCCTGTTGAGGACCTCCACTCACCCCCCCACCACCGCCAAAATATCACTGTGTTCTTACTTTTGATTTGAAAATGAATGAATTATGTAGTTGAATTAATGTTACTCCATACATCACCTGTAACCTTTTATTTTCAAAGAGACACGCCGAAATTATGTGAAATCTCCAGAGTCAGCCGGATAGCTTTCTACTGAACGCACACAGCGAGGGAACGTGTCTGACTCTGGAGAAGACGGTGAGCGCATTTCCCATGATGTTGGCGCGTTCCTTTAACTGCTGAACACGGCCATCATACCTGTAGGGGCCAACATGCCAATCTACGCCAGGATACGTCTCTTGAACGCGCTCACAACACGTTGACTTGGGGCTGTCTTGTTACTCACTGTTTGATGTTGTTGATTGTTGCATCTTGATGTGTTCGAACCGCTTGATTTTATGGAAGCAGTTGCGTAAAAGTTTCAAATAATAACGGGGGCAAACAACGAAACGAGAACAGGCTCCAGACTTGAACTAAAAGGTTTCAAAACAAACGGGTGCAGCAAGAGGGGTTCAAATAAACTCAAAATGATTCTAAACAAAGTCTTTCATTCAATCTGCGCTGTGTGTGTGTGTGTGTGGAGTGAGCGAGCGAGCGGTTGAAAATCTGTATCTCTTCTGGCGTGCTTCACACACAGCTGTGCCCTAATTAATAGAGGACCATGGTGCCATTTTTCGAGACGACCAGTGGGGGCGCCATTTAGTCAAAACTATTAAATCAAATGAAATGGCTCCTACAATGCCAATATTGCTCCCTCACAATTGATATAGTATTTGTATATTACTCAAGGGGCAATTGCTGTTTTCCATGTGATATTCAACTTGTTCGTTGTCCTGAGAGTAGCCTGAAAGAACCAGGTGACATTGGAATGCATGGTTTGGCGATCTGGTAACTCCAACTGTTAGTTAGTCAGTCAGTTGCAACCATTGGCACGGTTTGAAAATCCTCATCTAGCTCCCTGAAAACATTATTCTCCAGAGTCAGACAAGAAGATGGATACCAATTTCCTCTCTTGTGCGTTCAGTAGAAAGCTATCCGGGCTGCAAGCTAGCCTAGCTTAGCACAAATTAACGGAAGCGGATACGGACCGGCTAGCCTAGCTCAAAACTCCGGGAGAGGTGTTTTTTGGCCAACAGCTAGGCTAGCTGGTCCGTATCCGCGTCCATTCATTTGTGCTAAGTTAGGCTAGCTTGCAGCTGGATAGCTTCCGAGCAAGGTTTGAGCAAAACCGTCTAAAGCAAAAAACGAGCCTCCCAAAAGACTTTATTTAACCCTTTCACTGCCGCACTACCAAACAATTCAAAACTGGCCCCTGTAAATGTCCTAACCCAACCCCCTCCAATGTACAGTAATTTACCTAGTATGGTTTTGTTAATATTCCAATGTACAGTTTTGCTTGTTTGTACAGTGTTTCCCCCCCCCCCCCAACCCCCTCCAATGTAAATTACCTAGTATGGTTGTCAATATCCCAATGTACAGTTTTGCTTGTACAGTTGTACAGTGTTTCCCCCCCAACCCCCCCCCCCCCACACAACCTCCTCCAATGTACAGTTTTTACGTCAAATGTATATACTCCCTTTTCTGGACTCTTTTTGTATCACAAACAGTACTGTATTTGCAAATCTGGTATGTCATAAATGTATAGATGTAGCAGTACTGTCTATCTGTATGTCATGTATGTCATATATGTCCTGATGAATTGAAAATGGGGGACCCTGATGTAAACAAGACGAAAGTCTTTCTCTGGTCTGCATCCCCTTAACAATTGTGTGTATTGAGCTGTACTGTATTGTACCCATTCTGCAATCTGTTAATAAAGTTTTCAATCAATCAAACGGTTAACCCTTTCACTGCAACAATACACAGAATGTTAACCCTTTCACTGCCACATGACAGCAGGTTAACCCTTTCACTGCCACACTACAGAAGGTTAACCCTTTACGGTTACCGTCGGTAGTACAAGATACAAGATACAAGATTCCTTTATTGCCACACAACCAGGTTGGTGGTATTCTTGATCGGTACAGAGTGTAATAGCTCTACATTCTACAATACATGAAACTGGAACATAGATACAAATGGATACATAATACAAGTTCAAGTTTCAAGTTTCTTTATTATTTGTCATACAGAAATACAGAATACTTTGCATGAAATGTTTCTTTCTGTTTTGTTCCTGAGAGTGTGCTAGAAGATAATAACAAGATAGTATAAATAAGTATAATAAGTCTAAAATAGAAGTCAAGTACGTAAACAAGTGTAAACAACAAAATTGTTCAGTATACCTCTATATACACAGTATGTACAGCTGGTACAAAAATTGTGAGGTATAGCTTAGCTTGTGGTGCCACCTTGTGGTGGTGAGGTGCAATAAGGAATAAGGAATGAGAGATGTGCAATTTCCTTACCAATAATATAAATATAAAGTGTAAAGTGTGGTAAAGTGGGTGCTACAGTGTGTTGTTTATTTAAAGTGAGTGTGTGTGTGCTGTGGGTGTGTTGATGGCCTGTTATTGTTCATTGTTCAATCATTGTTCATTGAGCATCCTGATGGCCTGGGGATAGAAGCTCCTTCTGAGTCTCTCTGTGCTTGCCATGAGACTCCGGTATCGCTTGCCTGACCGCAGCAGTTCAAAGAGGCAGTTGTTTGGGTGGCTGGAGTCTTTGATTATTCATTTTTTTTTTATCCACTTTTTCTCCCATTTTCTATTTTTCTCCCATCCCAATTTTCGTATCGTCCAATTCAACCCTCCCCTGTCTCGAACGCTGTTTCTTGCCTCCCACAAGCCGGCTGCAATGTGGACGTGTAAGCCATACATTGCACGAGTCCTCTCCGGTACTCGAGATGGCAGCCATCGCATCTTTTCAGCGTCAGGGGTCTGCGCTTTGGAGGGACACCGCCCCCGTCGCTTCCTGATTCTACTGCGAAGGCGCACCAACCGACCTGTAGGAGTCGCTGTCCACAACGTCCGATCCCCACCCATCAGTTTCCCACCCCCTAATACTGCCAAATGTATTGGTACGAACGACCAGCCAAACTAAAAGCAATGTGGAGAGCTGGGATCGAACCCAGCGTCTCCAGCATTGGAGGTGGGCGCCTTGCCCACTGCACCACCTAGTCGCCCAGTCTTTGATTATTCTCTTAGCCTTGCCCATGCACCGCTTGTTGTAAATGTCTTGGAGAGTGGGAAGCCCACCTCCCAATTGTGCGTTCGGCTGAACGGGCCACTCTCTGTAGTCTGCTTCGGTCTTGTGCAGTGCTATTCCCAAACCAGGAGGTGGTATTGCCAGTCAGGATGCTCTCTATTGTACATGAGTAGAAGTTATTGAGGATCTTCTGACTCACGTTGAACTTCCTTAGGCGCCTAAGGAAGTAGAGGCGTTGTCGTGCCTTCTTGATAACACTGTCAATGTGTGTGGTCCATGTCAAGTCCTCAGATATGTGGACTCCGAGGTACTTAAAACTGTTCATTGCTCCACCTGCCGGCCAAATCCTCCCCCCTGACCGACCTTTCCATCACAATCGAGAATGCAGCTGTGACCGCGTCCCCGACCGCCAAGAACCTTGGTGTTGTCCTCGACCACCAGTTGAACTTCTCTGCTCACATCGCAGCGACAACCAGAACCTGCAGATTCCTCCTGAGCAACGTCAGAAGGATCCGCCCCTTCCTGACAAAAGAAGCCACCCAACTCCTCGTCCAATCAACAGTCATCTCGTGTAATCAATATGTATTTATTTAGGTGGCAATCAAGCCCACACTGTACACCTGGCATGCCGCATGGCAATTAACTGCAGAGGCCAGTGATTGACAGCTGTCACATACATTCATATTATCCACACGTCATATAGTATGTCACACGTAAACCTCTGACCTGGCAACATAGACCTCAGTAGAAGTTATTGTAATGAGGTCCATGATTTAACAGTTATTAAGAAAGTCCTTCTTCCTGTTTCAGATTGTATTCCCCTGTCACGAACGCTGTTTCTTGCCTCCCACAAGCCGGCTGCAATGTGGACTAAGTCATACATAGCACAAGTCCCCTCCGGTACTTGAGGTAACAGCAGTCGCATCTTTTCACCTGCGCAGCTCGATCTCTCAGTGGCGAGGAGTAACGCGTGGGAGGCTCACGCTGCCCCCGACACTTCCTGATTCTACTGCGCAGGCGCACCAACCGACCTGTAGGAGTCGCTGTCCACAACGCCCGATCCCCACCCATCAGTTTCCCACCCCCTAATACGGCCAATGTGTATTAGTATGAACGACCAGCTAAACTGAAAGCAAATGTGGAGCGCTGGGCTCGAACTGACGAGCCCAGCGTCTCCAGCATTTCGTGGCGAGCGCCTTGCCCACTACGCCACGTAGCCGCCCACAAAACACTTGTTTTTTAATACAAATCGGCTGTCCACATTTCTGAGTTCCTGAAATCAGTGCAGGAGAACACGTTCCGCCCCTGTGGGCCGTCCCTTCGCAACATGCAGCTCACCCACCCGCCAAACATCACATGACAGAAACAAGAATTATTGTTTAACACATTGAGTGCCACGCCCCTTCCGGGAAGTGCATCTGGCCTTGCCGTCCATTAACCCCATGTAATCGCTCACCTTGTTTGTAGAGCTAAACCTATATTTTATATTATAGCTCTATGGGTCTAATAACGCTGGCGATTGTCAGTGAGTTGCTTCCAGTCAACATGCAAGAAACAGATTATTTTTTCATCCGTACATTTCCGTTTTATACCGTTTTGAATATGAATATAGTTTGGGTGCTTCTGAGTAATTCCAGGAAAAAGACGCGATAATAGCGGTTTTGTGTAATTCACTTATCACGTTGTAATTTCTTGCCTGATTATCGAATCTTCCTGAAATCAACGCTAGATTATCATTATTATGTCTCCTCGTGCATACATGAAATGGGCCCTGGAGCGCGGCGCTTCCCCCCTCCCCTCCTGCACCCAACGGTAAACAGCCACACACAGATAGCTTCAATCGCGGGAGAAAGAAATATCAGATCAACGCAAGATTGGATATATAGAGTCCTTACCTGGTCTCTGATGTAATGCAAAAAGAATAATCCAATTATCTGATCGCCATTCCAGTTATCCACAGCGATCCTGTCTCCGACGTTATTGGGCATTGCACATAAACGGGCGGGCGGGGTCAGTTGTCCAAGCCATCCCTACAAGCGCGTGTTTTGCCGGAGTGTTTAGAACCCGCTCCCACGCCGCAAGTCGGTAGAGAAAAGAAACTACACCGTTTCGAATGGAGTGCAATAGCGGCCGAAGGTGTTAGAGGGCGGTATAAGACCGTCTGCCAGCTCAGACACACTCAGAACAGTATGCACAAGGTGCACCGCTGAATTATGAATGGCAATAGCGAATAAAAGAAATACCGCGAGAAAAACGTAGATCTACGTGAACGGCACCCAAAGGGTTAATGTCAACCATTGTGTGCCGAAGTGCTCTATCCCCGTCTCCGAGGGATACAGAATGTCAACACACATCTATGTTGCGGTCAAATCCATCATCGCTAAGCAGTCAGAGTCAAGTATCGACGACTCTGTGGCTTCGTCAGAAGAGAGAGGCTGAGAGCTGCTCACGTGGGGGGGGCGTTGGAAATAAAAGGTTTGATTCTGTCTGTTTGATCCAGGAAACAAGACCTCCAGCGCAGGAAGGAGTACCGACAGGAGATCAGGGAGATCCATGAGAGGGTCCAGGGGAGACCGCTGCTGCTGGAGCAGGTGGCCCAGGTGAGAGGAACGACCTCCGCAGCCTGACACCACCTCTGACACGACCTCTGCAGCCTGACACCACCTCTGACACGACCTCTGCAGCCTGACACCACCTCTGACACCACCTCCGCAGCCTGACACGACCTCTGACACAACCTCTGCAGCCTGACACGACCTCTGCAGCCTGACACGACCTCTGCAGCCTGACACGACCTCTGACACGACCTCCGCAGCCTGACACGACCTCTGACACGACCTCCACAGCCTGACACAACCTCTGACACGTCCTCCGCAGCCTGACACGACCTCTGACACGACCTCCGCAGCCTGATACGACCTCTGACACGACCTCCGCAGCCTGACACCACCTCTGACACGACCACCGCAGCCTGACACCACCTCTGACACGACCACCGCAGCCTGACACCACCTCTGACACAACCTCCGCAGCCTGACACCACCTCTGACACGACCTCTGCAGCCTGACACCACCTCCGCAGTCTGACACGACCTCCGCAGCCTGACACGACCTCTGACACGACCTCTGCAGCCTGACACGACCTCTGACACGACCGCAGCCTGACACGACCTCCGCAGCCTGACACGACCTCCGCAGCCTGACACAACCTCTGACACGACCTCTGACACGACCTCCGCAGCCTGACACGACCTCTGACACGACCTCCGCAGCCTGACACGCCCTCTGACACCACCTCCGCAGCCTGACATGACCTCTGACACGACCTCCGCAGCCTGACACCACCTCCGCAGCCTGACACCACCTCTGACACGACCTCCGCAGCCTGACACGACCTCTGACACGACCGCAGCCAGACACGACCTCCGCAGCCTGACACGACCTCCGCAGCCTGACACGACCTCCGCAGCCTGACACCACCTCTGCAGCCTGACACCACTTCTGACACCACCTCTGACACGACCTCCGCAGCCTGACACCACCTCTGACACCACCTCTGACACGACCTCCGCAGCGGCGGCTTCAGTTTCAGACGTGTGGATATCGGTTAATTACATTTACATTTAGTCATTTAGCTGAAACGCTTTTATCCAAAGCGACTTACAAGTTCTGTACGACAAGTCATCAGGAAGGGCACAACTCTTATCAGCTGAGTAACAATGTTCATCAAAGTGTTGAGTGCTACAGTGTAGGTTAGTTTATTTAAAAGTGCATGACAATAAGGTTAGTTAGGGTTAGAGTTTTATTTTATTTTAATCTTTTTATTTCAGATAATGGTTGAAGAAGTGCGTCTTTAGTCGACGGCGAAAGATTGGACGGGTTTCGGCTGTCCTAACTGGGGTGGGCAGTTCATTCCACCATTGTTATGGGAAAAGCTCTTCTCCAGAGTCAGACAAGAAGATGGGTACTGGTTTTCTCTCTGTGCGTTCAGTAGAAAAGCTATCCGGCTGCAAGCTAGCCTATCTTAGAAAGAAATGAATGGAAGCGGATACGGACCAGCTAGCCTAGCCGTTGGCCAAAAACACCTCTCCCGGAGTTTTAAGCTAGGCTAATTTCCGTTCATCTGTGCTGAGCTAGGCTAGCTCACAGCCGGATAGCTTTCTACTGAAACGCATGGAGAGGAGGAAATCGGTATCCGTATTCTTGTCTCACTCTGGAGAAGACAGTGAGCGCATTTAGTGGGCAAGACGCTCGCCACTAATGCAGGAGATGCTGGGTTCGAGCCCAGCTCTCGGCGTTGCTTCCGGCTTGGCTGGTCGTTCATACTAATACAATTGGCAGTATTAGGGGGTGGGAAAGCCGGTGGGTGGGGATTGGACGTTGTGGACAGCGACTCCTACAGGTCGGTTGGTGCGCCTGTACAGCAGAATCAGGAAGTATCGGGGGCAGCGTGAGCCTCCCACGCGTTACTCCTCGCCGCTGAGAGATCGCGCTGTGCAGGTGAAAAGATGCGACAGGCTGCCTCCTAGTGTACCGGAGGGGACACGTGATGCAAGGCTTCGTCCACAACGTTCGAGACAGGGGAGGGTAGAATTGGATAATACGAAATTGGGATGGGAGAAAAATAGAAAATGGGGAGAAAAAGTAGATACAAAAAAAAAATCCTTTTAGGGAGGCCTTGTGGCGCACCGCATTGTGCCGCGCACACCTAGTTCGCCTCCCGCTCCCGGGGGATAATTTGTCGCATGTCTTCCCCGCCTCTTCTCCCGTTCGCCCTCTCCTCTGTCGGCCATGTCTGATCGGGGAAAAAGCTGAAAAAACGCAAAAAAAAATTATCTTAAAAAAAATAAAAATAAAAAAAAACTTTTAACACACTATCAGTGCCACTGGTTAACATGGTAAAACATGGTTGAATGCCAGCACCCACTTCAATGATAGCGTTGTGAACGCATAATCTCTGTCTTAAATTATGGCTATGTGTCTAATCTGCCCGTCGCTTATCAATGACTTGTTTGCAGTCAACATTATCGAAGCGGATTGTTTTTTTAATCGGTTCATTTCCGTTTGATAGCATTTTGAAAAGCCCTCGTTTTCTTGAAAGTTTCAGGAAAATATAAAGATTCCGTGATAAAGGGCATTTACTGGAATATTCTGGAATACACAAAAAACGTTGTAATTTTTTGGCCTATTTATGAATCGTTTTCAAATAAACGCTAGATTATCGATAGTATACGTGTACTTATGCACGCTAGAGAAGCGAGCTGAAAAATCTATTCTCTCATTTCCTGATCAGCGCGCGCGCACACACACACACACACACACACACACACGGGGCAAACGCTGATATCTTTGTGAAAACAGATCCGATTACCCCAAGACTGGTAAAATAGATTCCTTACCTCAGATCAGATGTTCTCCAAAAAGATTATTCCAATTCCTGATCGCCATTCCAAATATCGATCGCGTTTATTGATTCAGCGCTGGGTACTGTAAATATGTATTCCACGCTGTTTTCCGGCTCTGCAATCACTTCGATCCTTCAGATGGCTTGCCGGAAAAGTTAAATGAAGAAACTGGACCCCCCCCCACCAGTCTAATCCAATGGGTGCAGTTACACAGGGAGAGACGATAGGGGGCGGTATTTTCCCAATGGAGCTCAGAGAGAGGTTGCTGGACTAGCGTGAGGCTCGATTGATGAAATATGAATTCAAATCGCTAATAAAAAAAAACGACAAACAAACGCTATATAGCGTTGCTGGCATTCAACGGGCGGCATGAACTAACGACATAAAGCGTCCGTGGCACTCAAAGTGTTAAAGGGGACTTTTGATGGAAAACGGCTTCACTTAGTCATTGTGTGGATGTGGCTTCGTTCTGAAGGGGTATCCAGGCACTGGGGGGGGGGTGACGCGGTCGCTCTTGCCGCTTGGCCAAGTCTTTACATCAACAAGCCTAAACAAGCTGTTCGGAATACACAAGGGGGGGACACAAGCAATGACTCAGTTTTCACTAATCAATTAGCCGGGACAATCGCCTAAATGTCCTGCCAGTTTGTAACGGTTGTTTCTACTCCTGGGTGTAGGTTAGCCAGACGGGGATGGGAGTAATGTTTCTACTCCTGGGTGCAGGTTGGCCAGACGGGGATGGGAGTAATGTTTTTAGGCGCCACCAAATAAAATGTATTATTATTATTATTATTACTACAGATGAACGCCAAGCGGGCTGCGGAGAAGCGCTACGCGGAGGCCCTGCGAGACTGTGGCCTGAGTGAGGCCTTCGTCAGCAGCAAGGTGCAGCCGGCCCGGGGGCCAGCCAGCGGAGCGGCCGCACGCAAGGCCTCCTCCTCCTCCAACGACTCCTCCAGACCGAGGTAGACGAGCACCGAAAGAGGCATTTTGCTGATTTGTTTAAAAACCCGAAATCCTGTCCTTAGAGACGAATATTATTGTATTGTCAAGGCAACTGGAATCTGACTTTTTGCATATCCCTCCTAGTTACACATTCACACAGTCCTCATATCCCTTCCCACTCACTCACTCACTCACTCACTCACTCACTCACCCACCCACCCACCCACTCACCCACCCACCCACCCACCCACCCACCCACTCACCCACCCACCCACCCACCCACCCACCCACCCACCCACCCACTCACCCACCCACCCACCCACTCACCCACCCACCCACCCACCCACCCACTCACTCACTCACTCACTCACTCACTCACTCACTCACTCACTCACTCACTCACTCACTCACTCACTCACTCACTCACTCACTCACTCACTCACTCACTCACTCACTCACTCACTCAACCACCCACCCACCCCTATTTTCCCCTATTGCCCCCTTTCCCTAGCTTTCTTGATTGTGAAGCGACCTTGAGTTTCCTGAAAGGCGCTATAGAAATTTGATTTATTATTATTATTATTATTATTATTATTATTATTATTATTATTATTATTATTATTATTATTATTATTATTTGTGTGTTTCAGTGAGAAGGGGGACGCGGCGGCGGACACACCTGTCCACTACAGGAGGGTCTTCCTGGACGAGGACGGAGACGTGGACGCAGAGCGGAGGGACACCAGGAAGGAGGAGGAGGGAGACGCCGCCGATAAGGCTCACGGAGGCAGCTGCGAGGGCGAGGGCGCTGGACATTACTCTGATGATGATGATGATGATGATGATGATGATGATGATGATGATGATTACCAGTACTCAGACGATCATGAGACTTACTCTGATGACAGTGAGCATGATGGGGCCCAGCAAGAGCAGCAGCCGCAGCAGACATTCAGCAGCACAGTGTAAACAGCCAGGCCTCTGAAGTGGTCCGCACGCGGCGAGCGACCGACGTCGCCTGGCGATGCGATCGTCTGTCGCTCAACGACAATCGCCTGGCCCCCCCCGCGGCCCCCCACACCAGATCCGACCGTCGCTCTGTCTAGCTGGGGGTGTGGTTACTTGTTTCCCCCCGGAGGGAGATATCAGAGGACGGACCGGATGTTAGGTTGTCGTCGTATTAGCAGGTAGCTGTGTTGTGCATTACGAGGGGACTAAACCCATATTGAGCTGGAATTAAACCACCTATACGAATACAACCTCTCCTCATTCTTCCTGACATTACTGCATGACTGATCGCTACAATACGTTCACTGCCACCGATTGGACAAGTAATGTTATGCACCTGCTGAGAGAGAATGTTTTTTCACGGAAGACGCTGTTCTGTTCTCAACCATCATTTTCTTTGGACAATAAACCTTATAAACCACATCAGCTGCAGCCTGGACATTAAACTCTGTCAACATCCACAACTTCTTTTGTTACCCGAGTATAAAAACATCTAGTAGGTTGTGGTGGATTTTGACGTCTCCAGGGATGCTTAAGTAAAATACAGAGACAAGCGATTGGCCTTATGAGCGTGCAAACCACCACAGGTTCTCCACGGGCAGTCCAAAACAGCGTCACACCGCAAACCAGGTATTCTGAAATAATGAAACAGGAGCTAAAAGACAGCCGGAATACTTGCGTTAAATGAACACAGGTTTATTGGAGAAGAAAATATATATATACAGTACGCCCGTACGGACGGACTTTTAGTCTGTCAGAGTGCATATCACAGGTCTGTCAGAGTAAAAGTGACAAAAAGCAAAAGTGTAATGTGTTATAACAGTCAAATAGAGACGCCTTCTTCGATGCATTCTTAGAACTCTGGGAGGCTCCAAAAAGGGGCTTCTAGCAGGCGCCCTTGACAACCTTATCAGGCCAGATGAATGGGTGCCCTGTCTTAAACAGAAATCCTGACTTCACAAAGAGAGAATGTGAAATTACACTTCACAAGGTGCATCGTGGCGCATTGTTCATTTATTAGTTAATGACAAGCGGCCACTATAGCTTCTCCAACTAACGTTATTTATTTAAATTATTCCTGTTAATAATAATGAACATAAGTAGCATGGTAATAATACGTAGGTTATTGATCAATGAATGTATTGATAAATTAATGGTGTAATGGGGGAATCAAACCAAATATATATGCTAGATCCCACTGCCCGGGAAGAACATGTTTACATTTATTGTTGTTTTTTTAGGTAGTGGGGGTGGTTAGGGACAGGGTCATAAACTACTTATTTTTTTTTACTCTTTATTTTGGTTTCTTTTTTCAGTTTATCCACGTACATTACAGTAAGAAGACAACCACCACCACTTAACAAACACGACATACATGACATAACAATAGTGTATGGGAGGGAGCTATTTTCATTCTTGGTTCATTTTAGTTTAAACTGTGGTGCTCTTTATTCGCCCATCAGCCTATATAGAGTCCACTTCAGCCAGCATCGGTCGTGAGACTTGGCTTTCGTTCTCAGAGAGTAAGTCATTTTCTCCATGGAGTGTATTTCCTCCACTATTTCCTTCTATGCCTCCTTGTCTTGGGGGGTCTCTTCGAGCCAGCTCCTTGTAATGGCCTTTTTTCCCACGAGTGACATGATCTTGAACAGATAAAAGTCTTCTTTGTGAATGATCTCCTCTGAGAGCAGGCCCAGGTAGACTATCCGGGGTCCATGGGAAATTCATAGCTTAGAATTTTATATATTTCCTGGATGACACTCTTCCAAAATATTTGTATTTTTTAGTACATAACCAAAACATTTGAGAGTGATTGGCATTCATCTGCCCACACTGTCTCCAGCAGGGTTGTTGCTCACCTAGTTGCTTATTTTTTATGTGTGATGAAAAATCTCATCACGTTTTTCCAGACGAATTCTCTCCATCCTCTAGAGCTGGTGGAAGTATGTTGCGTCTCGCATATTGAATGCCAATCATCCTCTGATAAAAATTATATTCAATTCACTTTCCCATTTCTTCTTCACATTCAATCTAGTTTGCTGCAGCTCAGATGTATCCCCTTGCCCCACTTTGCCTTTTATGTCTCTGTCTGTGTTTTGTGTATTTGTATGTTTGTTTTTGTTTTGCTGCCATTTTGGCCAGGTCTTGCTCGAAAAAGAGATCTTTGATCTCAAGTGACTACCTGGTCAAATAAAGGTTAAATAAAAATAAAAAATATATATGAGTCACAGTTATTACGGATTTGTAGATTTGTGTACATTTCAGATACTATTTTCACTGGGGTTTGTTTATATGCTGCCACCATCATTCCTACCACCCTGTTACCTCCTGCTGAAATCTTGCTCTTAATTTCAGAATCATAGAAGTGCCGTAACTGTAAATATCTAAACAGATTGTCGTTTCCCAAGTCAAGTTTCCTCGTAAATTCCTCAAAGGACATGAAAATGTGGTCTTCTAAAAGTGTACATATGGCTGTTATACCCCTGTTCTTCCATCTGTCAAATGTGTTATCCAGTACTCCTGGTCCAAACCTGGGGGTCTGAGAGGGCCATATCAAAGGTCTACTGTCTTCTTTTAATTTATATTTCCTGACCACCTCCCGCCAGGGAATGGTCCACTATAAAAGTGCCTCCCAGTTAGTTGGACTGTATGTTCTTTCCCCCTCCAGTCTAGCTTGAGTCTGGACCTGCTCCAGGTGTCAATGTCTTTCCACCTGGCCCGGTACACTTGGGAGCACCAGTACACAGTGTATCTCAGATGAGCAGCGTAGTAGTATTCTTTTAAATTGGGCAGGGTCAGACCTCCTCCATCTTTTACAATTTGCAGTGTTTTAAATTTGACTCTAGGCCTGCCTCCTGCCCATATAAACCTGGAAATCTGTTTATCCCATGCTATGAATTGGGAGTCAGGGACTTTAACCGGTAATGAAAGGAAGAGGTACAACAGCCTTGGCAGTACATTGATTTTGATCACCTCTATTCTAGAACGGAAATCCATCAGGAGCGTGGCCCATCTTGTCCAATCCTTCTGTAGTTTATTATTAATTATATTGTAATTTGCCGCTTCCAGTTTACTCATATCCTTGGTAATGATCACTCCCAGGTATGTTATTGATTCGGCTTCCCATTTCAATTTGTAGTTCTTCCTCATTATCTTACCGGGTGTGAAGTTAAAAGTGAGAATTTGGGTTTTGGAGACGTTCAATTTATATCCAGACATCCAGCCGTAGTCATCTAGAGCAGTCATAAGTTTAGGGAATGTTAAACCTAGATTTTGGAGGTATATGATGATGTCGTCTGTAAAAAGGCATAAACGATAGGTTATGAATATAACCATAGTTCTATGAGTATTAGTGACGCTCAGCGTCAATCTGCACATATCTCACTCCAGTGACGTGCACTGAATAAAAACTTCACAAATGCACCTTTACATACCAGCATCCGTCTGGCCACACCCCCATCTGCTACCTACATAAGCAGGGGTGGGGCCACACACTCACACACTCATCTCCTTCTCAATCATTTCACCACAAGGTAAGATCAAGGGCCGCAGTGACGTCTAGACGCTGAGCGTCACTAATACTCATAGAACTATGGTTATATTCATAACCTATCGTTCTATATCGTATTAGCTGCCGCTCAGCGTCAATCTGCACAACAGGAGCTGAGCGGGAGCTGAAGCTCGACAAATGTACCCCGCTGAGGCCCCCCACAACCATCAGAACCGGGGAGGACCGAGCCCCCCGACCCTCCCTAATGGAGGGATACCCTCCCTATTGGAGGACGGGAGGGAGACGGATCCGACCGTGCGAGCAACTCAACGCACAGGGTGAGCAGACCGTGGCTTGACCCCACGACTACGCACACGCACAACCCGCATGCCACCAGGGAACGAACGGAAGGAACAAACCTCGTTACCGCCCCCAAAATCACGGGGTCAAGAGCAACTCAACCCCGTGGCAAGGCCGTAGCAGCGGAGCGCGAAGGAAGACCCAGACCCAGAAGGGACTGGATCCCCCCGGAAAAAGGGGGCCCGGAGAGGCCAATGACGCCACAGCATCAAGACCTCACCAGGCGGTCACTAGTGACATCGCCAGCGTATTCGGACAGGGCCCATCCAAGAGCAGGCCCTTCCCCCCACTAGCACGCCGCCTGGCACACTGACCCTGGCATACTCAGGCAGTCAGCATGGCTGTAACTCGAAGCACTCAAGAGGCTACACTACAGCGGGAGCAGGCAGCGCACCGGGGAGACGACCTCCAGAAGAGGCCGATCCCTCAATCCAGGCAGCAGGCACTTGACCCGAGCCTGGAGCACTGCGGACGAGACAGGCGCCAAAGGGGTCAACTGAAAAGAGCACCCCGGCGGAAGGGGCGTATGCTGGCATTGTTTGAGTACCATGTCAAAGCCTCCACCAAAAAATCCCACTCTCTAGAGGGGCCGAGGCAGAGAAGGCTGACACGATTGGCAGACGTCATGAACGTGCAGGGGCACACTCAACCGGGTAACCCGGGAGTTGACTCCGCTCCAACACACCAGGGAATCAACCATCCTCTTCATGCGGTGGTTGTTCCTATAACCCCTCAGGAAAAAACTCCAAAACACACCTGCGGGTATACACTGGCTATACCGCAGTACAAGTGTTTCAGTTTTCAAAAAGGGGTTATCCCAGGCCTACGGGTCGACAAAAACGACTTCGGACCGGGATGTACACAGAGATGCCAGAGGAGTACTACAAAAACCACCGCAACAGCCCCCTCTCAGCCATGCGTAAGCGGGAGAAGAGAGGGGCGAAAAGAATGGAGAACGAACATCTCCATAATATCAAACCCTGTGACACCCGGGCCGACCCGGCATTTTCCCCCCTGAAAAAAGCACAAGTCCCTCAGGGTACCAGAACAGAAGATCTGCGTCCCCGGCGGACAACGGGTTAACTGACCTGGACCAGCGTGACCAGAACCAGTCCTGTGCCCTAATCACACCGACATCCCCACTCCAGGAGAGGGGGTAGGTACGCGTGTCGATCTAAAACATTATAGAGGGCGCCACCCAGACGGTCCTATTCGTACCGCGCTCAGTGGCCCACCCCAAGGGCGTGAGACCCCTCTACCTATGCTTTGATCTATTCCGTTAACATCCCCCAGATATGAACGAGAATTCGTCGAGACAAACCTAGTAAACTGGCGCTCGGAAGAGAAAAACTCCATCCCAGTTGCCCTATAAAAACGCAGTTTTAATAACGAGCCTCCTCGAGTACCGGAGGCGACACGTGATGCAAGGCTTCGTCCACATTGCAGCCGGCCAGTGGGAGGCATGGCCTAACAGCGTTCGAGACAGAGGAGGGTAGAATTGGACGATACGAAATTGGGGAAGGGAGAAAAATAGAAAATGGCGATCAAAAAAAGGTTATCACAACACATAAGTAAAAAATGTTAAGGCTTGTAGCTCCGAAATAAGGGATAAAGGATGTGAATGTTTATTAAAGAATGCTCGTTATTCGCTGGTGTTGAGCTATCTAGGACTCGTACATGTTTAAAAAGGTATGGTTTCAGAAAACAGCTAGAAACCGATCAACAATTTCCAATATCCGGTTCTAGCTGGATACTGGTGAAACAGTTTCGAGACACCTGGAAGTGTGGATTTTACATACGTTTTAAAAACGGCACTTTGAATCTGAAATCAGGTGGGCAACAACCCTCCCCCAGAGGGTTGATTTTCAATGACATCCTTTTAATGACACCGGAGCGAATGAGTAGATACAAGAGGAGCAACACATGAATGACAAATCAACACACGGGATAAACTTTGGACATGCTTTTTTATTTCCCGCCCGGTGATGCAGAAATGGCCACTCGGTCTCATTGTTTAAGTAGTCAAGCTAGCTAGCTAATGCTCACAACTCTAAGAGCCGTCCGAGTAGTCTTTGCTTTGCCCTCAGTGAGGGAGCAACATACACAGCTATTGTCATTTCAACATTTGTGTTCTAGTACCTCAAATGACCATGTTATTTCATTAACCCTTTCACTACCCACACTACAGAAGGGTTGACAGTGGAGTGGCAGTTTCTAGGTAAAGTGCTGTTATTGATCCCATGTGGCTCATCTGCCCTGTATCTGTCCGTTGCGATCTCTCTAAATTGGCCCCGGTCGTCATCAGAGAGCAGGGATGCCGGTTGGAGGAAGAGTGACGGGCAGAGCGCTGCTCAGGCTCCACCCAGGTATCCGCCTCCCATATGGAAGCCTATTTAACCCTTTCACTACCACTCTACCAGAGGGTTAACCCTTTCACAGCCACACTACACTGTTAACGGTCTGTAGTGTGGTAGTGAAAGGGTTAACCTTCTGTAATGTGGTAGTGAAAGGGTTAACCTTCTGTAATGTGGTAGTGAAAGGGTTAACCTTCTGTAATGTGGTAGTGAAAGGGTTAACCTTCTGTAATGTGGTAGTGAAAGGTTAACCTTCTGTAGTGTGGTAGTGAAAGGGTTAACCTTCTGTAATGTGGTAGTGAAAGGGTTAACCTTCTGTAATGTGGTAGTGAAAGGTTAACCTTCTGTAATGTGGTAGTGAAAGGTTAACCTTCTGTAGTGTGGTAGTGAAAGGGTTAACCGTCTGTAGTGTGGTAGTGAAAGGGTTAACCTTCTGTAATGTGGTAGTGAAAGGGTTAACCTTCTGTAGTGTGGTAGTGAAAGGGTTAACCTTCTGTAGTGTGGTAGTGAAAGGTTAACCTTCTGTAGTGTGGTAGTGAAAGGTTAACCTTCTGTAGTGTGGTAGTGAAAGGGTTAACCTTCTGTAGTGTGGTAGTGAAAGGTTAACCTTCTGTAATGTGGTAGTGAAAGGGTTAACCTTCTGTAGTGTAAAGGTTAACCTTCTGTAGTGAAAGGTCTGTAGTGAAAGGTTAACCTTCTGTAGTGAGGAGGGTAAACGTGGCGAAACCAGTGTTAACATCAAGAACCACGCAGGCGAGAGATGGGGAGTGTCAAAAAAAACAACAAGTGGTCTTTATTAAATTACACAACGTAACAACTATAGAGGACGTCTGGACACGCAGATCTCAACGAGCAGAGTCCCAGGGTCTCCTGCGGCACCAACAGGCTCACTAACGGCTCCTCCCAGACGGAGAAGATTTATCGGGTGTTGACCTGCGGGACGAGGACAGAAACCAATATTAAAAGATGCTTCGAGTGAGAAATACTTATTGTGACAATCGAAAGCCCACCTACAGTAAATAACCCTCATGTACAATGATTCACAAGGCGCCAGGGCTGTACAAGAGTTCTTAAAGGGGCACGTCACCCAAAAAAAACTACGCCAAACAACGATTTATTTTGCACATAATCTTTTGCACACGTTAATTTAGTTATTCAGAGTGGAATATGGCCACCAGCAACATTTTAATATGGCCACCAGTGATGTCATCTGGGACATTAAATCCTTGTGCCGTGTTAATTCGAGCTCTGTGAAAGGATGTAGAAAATACATCGTCTATCTTAGGGAACTGCTAGCTTAGCATTTCATGCTGCTATAATTAACATTAACAATTAGCATCAACAGTGTGAGATTATGTGCAAAATAAATCAGCATTGTTTTTTTTGGTGAAGTGCCCCTTTAAACACTTTCTGCCTGGGACCAATCTCCAACAGACCCCCCGCTAACAGACCCCCCACTAACAGACCTCCAACGATCCTCTGCTAACAGACCCCCCGCTAACAGAGCCCCCTAGATCCTCGGCTAACAGACCCCCCGCTAACAGAGCCCCCTAGATCCTCCGCTAACAGACCCCCCGCTAACAGAGCCCCCTAGATCCTCCGCTAACAGACCCCCCGCTAACAGACCCCCCTAGATCCTCCGCTAACAGACCCCCCGCTAACAGAGCCCCCGCTAACAGACCCCCCTAGATCCTCCGCTAACAGAGCCCCCTAGACCCCCCGCTAACAGACCCCCCTAGATCCTCCGCTAACAGACCCCCCTAGATCCTCCGCTAACAGACCCCCCCTAGATCCTCCGCTAACAGACCCCCCCTAGATCCTCCGCTAACAGACCCCCCTAGATCCTCCGCTAACAGACCCCCCTAGATCCTCCGCTAACAGACCCCCCTAGATCCTCCGCTAACAGACTCCCCACTAACAGACCTCCCTAGATCCTCCTCTAACAGACTCCCCACTAACAGACCCCCCTAGATCCTACGCTAACAGACCCCCCTCCGCTAACAGACCTCCCTAGATCGTCCGCTAACAGACCCCCCTCCGCTAACAGAGACCCCCCTAGATCCTCCGCCAACAGACCTCCCTAGATACTCTGCTAACAGACCCCCCACTAACAGACCCCCCACGATCCTCTGCTAACAGACCCCCCGCTAACAGAGCCCCCTAGATCCTCCGCTAACAGACCCCCCGCTAACAGAGCCCCCTAGATCCTCCGCTAACAGACCCCCCGCTAACAGAGCCCCCTAGACCCCCCGCTAACAGACCCCCCTAGACCCCCCGCTAACAGACCCCCCTAGATCCTCCGCTAACAGACCCCCCTAGATCCTCCGCTAACAGACCCCCACTAACAGAGCCCCCTAGATCGTCCGCTAACAGACCCCCCTAGATCCTCCGCTAACAGACCCCCCTAGATCCTCCGCTAACAGACTCCCCACTAACAGACCTCCCTAGATCCTCCTCTAACAGACTCCCCACTAACAGACCCCCCTAGATCCTCCGCTAACAGACCCCCCTCCGCTAACAGACCTCCCTAGATCGTCCGCTAACAGACCCCCCTCCGCTAACAGAGACCCCCCTAGATCCTCCGCCAACAGACCTCCCTAGATACTCTGCTAACAGACCCCCCACTAACAGACCTCCCTAGATCGTCCGCTAACAGACCCCCCTCCGCTAACAGACCTCCCTAGATACTCTGCTAACAGACCCCCCCTAGATCCTCCGCTAACACACCCCCGCTAACAGACCGCCCACTAACAGACTCCACCATAAACCACAATGAGCATCGACTTAGTCTGCGTTTCTTACCACGTCGTCAATCTTGAGGATGCAGCGGACCGTCTCGGTGGCCAGAGTCAGAGCGCTGAGGGACACCAACAGAGGCTGAACGACCAGCTCCTCCAGGATGTTGGAGATCCCACCCTGAGAGACGAGAGGCTTTTAGCATGTCTACTAACATACGCTGATGATATAGTATTGATATAAAACCATGTCTACTAACATACGCTGATGATATAGTATTGATATAAAACCATGTCTACTAACATATGCTGATGATATAGTATTGATATAAAACCATGTCTACTAACATACGCTGATGATATAGTATTGATATAAAACCATGTCTACTAACATACGCTGATGATATAGTATTGATATAAAACCATGTCTACTAACATACGCTGATGATATAGTATTGATATATAACCATGTCTACTAACATACACTGATGATATAGTATTGATATAAAACCATGTCTACTAACATACGCTGATGATATAGTATTGATATAAAACCATGTCTACTAACATACGCTGATGATATAGTATTGATATATAACCATGTCTACTAACATACACTGATGATATAGTATTGATATAAAACATGTCTACTAACATACGCTGATGATATAGTATTGATATATTACCATCACTCTCCTACTAAGATCTTAAAGGAAATTAGCGTATTTGCCATCTACCCTGGAGTTGGACAAGAAGATACATACCTTGTTCTTCTCTGTGCATGCAGTAGGAGTAGGAAGACGTTGGGAACTAGGCTAATGGAGGAACCTACTTCCAGTGACTGACGCTAAGCTAGGCTAACGGTGCACGTCTCCCTACTCCTACTGCATGCACAGAGAAGAAAAAAGGTATGTATCTTCTTGTCTAACTCCAGGGTAGATGGCAAATAAGCTAATTTCCCAAAATGTTGGAGTGTTCCTTTAAGCGATAGCAAATAAGCTAATTTCCCAAAATGTTGGAGTGTTCCTTTAAACGATAAAGGGGGGACACTACCCACCTTGCGGACATTGATGCCGGCAGTTTTCTCCCCCTGTGCGTGCCTGTTACGGAGCTCCGTGACGGTAGAGATGGGGTTGAGACCCGCGTTCTCCGCCAGCGTGGAGGGGATGACCTCCATGGCGTCGGCGTAGGCCCGCACGCAGTAGGCCTCCATGCCACCCAGGGTGCGGGAGTACTCCGCCAGCCGCAGCGCCAGCTCGATCTCTGGGGCTCCGCCACCGGCAATGAGAGCCCTGAGGAGCAGGTGGAGGGAGGGACGCATTAAAGGATCCGATTATTGTATTGTAAATGAGAGCTATTTTATTGTCGTTTATGCTGCTATTTTAATACATTCTGCCAGTTTGCACTCTGAAAACGCATCTCTTCACCTCAGCCTTTTTTTTTTATTGGTCTTTTTCCCCCTCCATTTTTCCTCCGATTTTTCTCCCATCCCAATGTTAGTCGTATGCCAATTCCCAATCCCTTCCTGGTCGCTGCGCACTTACCCCCCACAGTCGGATCATCTGGGAGAGTGGAGGCTACCACGTGCTTCCTCCGACACACGTCCAGCCAATCACCGCTTCTTTTCACCTGGCAGCGCGGATTCTCACTGAAAGGGCGTAGCGTGTGGAAGGATCACACTACCCCCCTCAGGTCCTATCCGCGCTTAGCAGGCGCCCCGACCGAACTGTAGGAGTCGCTGTTTACAACGACCCGGACCCACCCCGCCAGCTTCTCCCACCCTCTAATACAGCCAATTGTATTAGTGTGAACGGCCAGCCAAGCTGGTGACACCCCCCGGAGCTGTGAGCTGGATTCGAACAGGCGAATCCAGCTCACAGCTCCGGGGTTGGTGACGAACGCAATCTCCGCTCGGCCACCTAACCGCCTTCACCTCAGCCTTCTAACACAGTCTGCCACTGTGCACTCTAGAAACGTATCTATATAATAAATAAACTACTACTACTACTACCATCTCTTCACCTCAGCCTTCTACAGTCTGCCTCATGAACCCACCTCTTCTTGACCAGACAGCGGATGACACACAGCGCGTCGTGGATGGAGCGCTCGGCCTCCTCGATCACCAGCTTGTTGGAGCCGCGCACCACGATGCACACAGTCTTGCCGGGACTGGCACAGCCGGTGATCTAGACACACAGGGGGGGAGGACACGGGACAGATCGCCTTCAGTATCGTGAGAAACACCAGGGCCCCGTTCCTCGTACCTGGCTAACTGAGTTAGCCGGATCATTTTCAGGATAACTAAGTCAGACCTTTCGGTTCCCCGAAGCACTTTTGTCTAAATCAATATGGCAACAGATCAAAAAGTTTGAACCTGTTCCAGCGCAGGGTTTAGTTCAGTTAAACTGGATAAACTGGCCACGGCCGCGCAAAAAAATGCCAGCTCCCTTCCTCACAGATCCCATTATGAATTATGTTTTTGTGCTTAGTTTTTCTAGAGGGGGCTTTTGAAATGTAAAATAATAAGACCTAAAATGCCGATAATAAAATCATATTCAGCCTATGGATTTACTTTGTCCTAAATAATGCACGTCATAGCTATACGGCGCTCGCGAGTCGCGACACACACTATGTCTATGTGGTTATTTTAATAACTGAGCATTGCAAATGTGAATCCTGCAGGGATATTTTTAATGAATGAACTGGGGAACATTAGCCACAGTAACTAAACTGTTCCATATCAGTGAAGCAGCAGCAGCATCATCATCATCATCCGTACCTTGACCAGCTTGCCAGACCCGTCCAGGCTGACCTCCTCCGCCAGCTCGGCTGACCCCAGCATCTCCGGGAGGAAGTGGTCGATGTGGGCGATGGGCTTGGTGCCGAGGGTCTGCGGGGGGGGGGGGGGGGGGGGTAATTGGGGACACACACAAGGCAATTGAAATGAGTCTTTCCAACATGTAACGTAACAACATAACAACTAGGGGTGGGAATCACCAGTTTCATCACGATACGATATTTGCCGATATCACAAAGTCTGCCACGATACGATAGGATTCGATTCAGGCGACTGCGATCGATATGAGACGATATTATATGCCCATTTAACACAATCGGTAACATTTAGATAAACTCAAAAAAGGCAACGGAAATATCATTTGAGATTTTTTTTTTTTTTTTAGCTCTTCCAGACATTTAAATTAAAAACAATCTTATTTTTTTGTATTATCTTTCCCCCCCCCCCCTCCTTTTTTCCGTTTTTCTCCCATCTTAATGTTAGTCGTTATGCCAATTCCCAATCCCCTTCCTGGTCGTTGCGCACTCTACCCCCTACCGTCGGTCCGGGAGGGCTGAGAGTCTGAGACTATCACATGCTTCCTCCGCCACATGTGTAGCCAGCCCACCGCTTCTTTTCACCTGGCAGCGCGGACTCTCACTGGGGGAGTGTAACGTGTGGAAGGGTCACACTACCTCCCCCAGATCCTTCCCTCGCTGTGCAGGCTCCCCGACCGAACTGTAGGAGTCGCTGTTTACAACGACCAGGATACCCATCCCACCGGCTTTCCCACCCGCTGACACTGCCAATTGTGTCAGTATGGACGGCCGATCAAGCCGGAGGTACTGCAGCTGGATTCGATCCCACTGTCTCTGCGGTGGTAGACAGGCGCTTGGTCCGCTGCACTACCCGGCCGCCCTACAATCTATTGTTTTTAATACAAATAGACCTCCTGTTCACTGTAAAGTGCCACGTTTTGATATATTGAGCTTTAAACTTTAAGTAAATGTTTTTGGAACTCACAACACGCAACCTAAAACCCCTTCCTCTCCCAAACCGTTCCTATTATGTTGCAAGATGATCATGAATAAATGTATTATGTATTGTATTTTTTATGTTTAAATATCATCATCTGGATGGACCCTCAGCATACGTGGGCATAAAGGAATGGCGCCGAGGATGCAAAGCATGTTGGATGCATTTGACCCGTTGCGGGGGGGGAAGCAGCAGGGACTTATTTCGGGTCGCAAAATAGGCACAATATGTAGCCCTGCTCTGCTGTAATGTCTACACAGCGTTTCAGATGCTACTGCTATATCGCAATATGAACCGATCTTTTTTTTAACGTTGCATCGATCCTATTGGACAGAGGGTTAGGCTCCGCCCCCTCGACCCCCCCTTAGGCCATTCTGCCGCCCCGTCCGGATGCACTATGGTTCGACTGGCGACAGTGGATTTTTTTTTTTACCTTGCAGATGAATTCAATGTCCTCCCTCTCGATCTCCTTGATGACCATGATCTTCATCTTGTTGAGGAAGTGCAGGGCCAGGTCGCTCATAGCATCTCTGTGAGGAAGAGTATCAGAATCAAACCGGTCCACTTAGAACCTCCCTCTCCATCAGTATAAACCGGTCCACTCAGAACCTCCCTCTGCATCAGTATAAACCGGTCCACTCAGAACCTCCCTCTGCATCAGTATAAACCGGTCCACTCAGAACCTCCCTCTGCATCAGTATAAACCGGTCCACTCAGAACCTCCCTCTGCATCAGTATAAACCGGTCCACTCAGAACCTCCCTCTGCATCAGTATAAACCGGTCCACTCAGAACCTCCCTCTCCATCAGTATAAACCGGTCCACTCAGAACCTCTCCATCAGTATAAACCGGTCCACTCAGAACCTCTCCATCACTATAAACCGGTCCACTCAGAACCATCAGTATAAACCGGTCCACTCAGAACACCTCCATCAGTATTAGTCTGTTAGTATCTGAGCTGAACACATTGTGAGGTTTTGATGGAAAGATGGAAGATGATGGCTGAATAGAATAGAATAGGTACAGGTGGGTAATAAATAGATAGAATAGAATAGGTACAGGTGGGTAATAAATAGATAGAATAGAATGGGTACAGGTGGGTAATGATTAGATGGAATAGAATAGGTACAGGTGGGTAATGATTAGATGGAATAGAATAGGTACAGGTGGGTAATGATTAGATAGAATAGAATGGGTACAGGTGGGTAATGATTAGATGGAATAGAATGGTACAGGTGGGTAATGATTAGATGGAATAGAATGGGTACAGGTGGGTAATGATTAGATAGAATAGAATGGGTACAGGTGGGTAATGATTAGATAGAATAGAATGGGTACAGGTGGGTAATGATTAGATGGAATATAATGGGTACAGGTGGGTAATAAATAGATGGAATAGAATAGGTACAGGTGGGTAATGAATACCAGCCAAATCATGTCTGATGGTGAGATTGTCTCCTCTACTAGATACTTTAGCAGGTTTCTTAATTCCCATTATAGATTTCAATATTTGGCTGGTAGAATTATGCACCCAATTTATAAAACAAACAGCCACAGGCTTCCTGTCCCATGGAGGAATATGGAATATTTTCTAGATTTGTAATCAATATTAAAAGGTGCCATAGATAAAATGTCCATGTAGAGTAATAATATTTTTTATTTAATACATCCACAGAGCTTTGTAGAAAAGTGTGGAATAAAAGTATTGCTTTCACCCCCAAACATTTATTGATCATTTTTTTTTTTAATGTTGGCGGGTACAAAATGAATGTTGCAGGCATGCATCAATCCCCTCCCTATACTTCCCATTTGCCCACCTGAAATGCACCCGATTGGACAAATGACACGCCGGTGCTCTAGTGCAACACCTAGTGGCGGTGAAACTGTAGTTTTACCTGAGGATAGACTTCTGGATGAGCAGGACGTTGCAGCCGGCCTTCTTGATCTGCTTGATCAGGTTGAGGATGTAGGTGCGCTCCTCCCTCAGGACGCGGTCCATCTGGGCGTAGTCAGACACCACGATCTGGTTGTCCATCTGAGACACACAACGGCAGCAGATGCAGTGAACGGACGAGGATTTTAGGGCAGAGCAACGAGGAAGTGAGACGCGCTGCATAGAGCTGGTGATATGAACCATGCTGCATAGAGCTGGTGATATGAACCAGGCTGCATAATTATACAGAGAGAAGCTTCAGCAAGTACAAAACTCTGCTGATCGACAAAAAAGAATCCCTCACTGAGGAAAACACAAAGCACCTAATAATCATGTATCACAATGGTGATGTCAGCCAGAGATGGGGAGAAGCATGAAACCGTAAAAAATAAATTAAAAAAAACGAAAAATTATTATTTTGTATTATTATTTAGTTATTGCACTGCAGTTGAACTGCATTGAACTGCACTGGCACTGTTGTACGGCAGATGTACTGTTATTAAAGTTAGTTGAACCTAATTTTGTATCGTTTTTTTTGTGGTTAAACTTAAATCCAAAAGGAAAAAAATATATAAAAAGCAGAGAAATCCAAAAACAGGAAAATTCAAATCCGAAAACAGGAAAAGATAAAACGGATTGCATAGGGCCCTACAATAGCTCACCAATACAATACCTTGAAATTAACACTGAGCGCCAGCCAAAGCTGGTACATTTCATCAGATGTGAAAGTGTTTTTATTCAAACAAAACACGTTCTACTATGGCTGATTGACTAGTAAGTTAGTTTATTTAGTATAGTACTTGATATTTATGTAGAGTTAGTAGTTATTTATGTAGCTGGCCATTTGATTTATTTATGTAGAGTTAGTTATGTGGAGTTATCCATTTTTGCAAATGTAGGAGTTATTTATGTGGTCAGTGTGAGGAGTTAGTTGTGTATTGGTTATGTATTAATAGTGACTCACGTCTGTTTTAGGAGGGGACAGGCAGAACTGGATGAGTCCGATCCTTGCCTTCTCCACACGGGACACGCCAGTGTTCACCACCTTCTGGGTCAGAACCAGACCGTCCACCAGCTCACAGTCATCAATGGTCCCACTACACACACACACACACACGGTTACTGACAGCAAAGAGGTGCATGACATACACATGAAGTAGAAAGTACTTATTAATACTTAATACCAATTGACTACAATCCTCATTACCAGTAGACCACAATACCCATTATTACTAATAGACTACAATACCCATTACTAAGACTACAATACCCATTACTAATATACTATAATACCCATTACTAATATACTACAATACTCATTACTAAGACTACAATACCCATTACTAAGACTACAATACCCATTACTAAGACTACAATACCCATTACTAATATACTATAATACCCATTACTAATATACTACAATACTCATTACTAAGACTACAATACCCATTACCTTACTAAGACTACAATACCCATTACTAAGACTACAATACCCATTACTAAGACTACAATACCCATTACTAAGACTACAATGCCCATTACTAAGACTACAATACCCATTACTAAGACTACAATGCCCATTACTAAGACTACAATGCCCATTACTAGGCCTGCCGCGATAAGCAATAAATCGATTAATTGCCGCGATAATTAAAATGAATGCAATGATTTTGACGGGCGCGATTAATTGCTACTGTATTTGCGCGTTTGTTTGAGGCGGAACCAGTGCCCCTTCTCAGTCACTGTCCGTGTTGGGAGGCGGGCCGCTGGCTTTACTACAGAGCACAGCACAGGAGCTCCGTGGGGCTAACGTTACCCCTCATTGTGTCTATTCTACTAGCATTAACGTTACTCATACAAACAATCAATAGCGAGTTATATTGATCACGCTATGTACGATAGCCATGCTAAAACGCTAGCACAACATTAGCACCTAACCTAACAACAAGCCTTAACAAGTCAGCGATCTTTTTGCGAGACTAAACTCTCCGCTCGGTGGCAAATTGTGTTGATGTCGGTTTTGTTTAATCAATAAATGAGGCAGAATACACAGTGACTGTATCCTTTGTTTATTGCACTTGTGCCTGCTGCAAACATAATGATTATGAAATCCTATGCGGCGTTCTGTTTTGGTTCAGACTCCCTCAGACTATCCAACGAGTGACTCGTCTCTATTCTGACCAATCAGTGGTCTGCAGTGTTTCACGTGACTTTTCTGGTACCACTTCTACCAATAAGATGCATGCATCTCACTCGCTTGGAACCACGACAGAGCAGGGACTAAAAAAGTACCTGATAATTACAACAATACTTCCGGTCCGGTCGGTGGGCTTCAAAATAAAAGTCTAAAACACCGGAAAAGACGGAGCGGTGGGCTTCAAAATAAAAGTTTTGGGAAATAAATTTCGCCAAAAAAAAATTCTCTAACCGGTCGCAATAATATCGCTTATCGCGATATTTTCGGGGGCAATTAATCGCCCAGCAAAATGTGTTATCGTGGCAGGCCTACCCATTACTAAGACTACAATACCCATTACGAATAGTCTACAACACTCATTACTAACGCACGATCACACGCACACGTTACTAGTCTTCTTCATGCACATCTAGGCCACGCCCCCTCACTCACCCGAGCTTCTTGACGATCTTGATGTCGTGCAGGTCCACGCTGGTGGCCGTGGCCGGGTCGATGACGCGCATCACGGCGTCCACGCTCATGGGCGCCAGCAGGCTGGAGTACTGGGACACCACCTTGGAGCAGAGGGAGGTGGTGGCGCTGTTGAGCAGGGTCTCGCGGTCGCTCAGCTGCATTGGGGAGCTCATGCCCGTCAGGATCTCCACGCCCTTGTCCACTGCCTTCTGGAAGGACTCGGAGATGGTGGTGGGGTGGATACCTGCTCGGCAGAAACACATTGAAGGTGAGGTGAGGGGGTGAGGTAAGGTTAAGGTAAGGTAGGGTAGAGTAAGGTAGGGTTAAGGTAAGGTAAGGTAAGGTATGGTAAGGTAGGATAAGGTTAAGCCTTAAGGTATGGTAAGGTAGGGTAAGCCTTAAGGTATGGTAAGGTAGGGTAGGGTAAGCCTTAAGGTATGGTAAGGTAAGGTAGGAAACGCTTTTTTTTTAAAGTCGGGACATTCGAGTGGTCAAAGAGCAAAGGTACAGTAAACAAACAGTCACCGTCACAGGAACAGATACAAATAGAAATATACAATGCAGTCCCCTAACATAGTATAAAAAAAACACATTGCACCATACAGATTATTGCACAAGGATTACCACTGCACATAGCGCTAGACAAACACCGTTAGATCCTACGGTGTTCAGTCTGGTTGCTGAGGGAACATCTTATTTAACTGTCTGGTTGCTGAGGGAACATCTTATTTAACTGTCTGGTTACTGAGGGAACATCTTATTTAACTGTCTGGTTGCTGAGGGAACATCTTATTTAACCGTCTGGTTGCTGAGGGAACATCTTATTTAACTGTCTGGTTACTGAGGGAACATCTTATTTAACTGTCTGGTTGCTGAGGGAACATCTTATTTAACTGTCTGGTTGCTGAGGGAACATCTTATTTAACTGTCTGGTTGCTGAGGGAACATCTTATTTAACTGTCTGGTTACTGAGGGAACATCTCATTTAACTGTCTGGTTGCTGAGGGAACATCTTATTTAACTGTCTGGTTGCTGAGGGAACATCTTATTTAACTGTCTGGTTGCTGAGGGAACATCTTATTTAACTGTCTGGTTGCTGAGGGAACATCTTATTTAACTGTCTGGTTGCTGAGGGAACATCTTATTTAACTGTCTGGTTGCTGAGGGAACATCTTATTTAACTGTCTGGTTGCTGAGGGAACATCTTATTTAACCGTCTGGTTGCTGAGGGAACAAAAGACTTGTCTGTATTGTTCTTTGCAGGAACCTGCCATTTCCCCGACAGCTTGGTTGAGAAAAACATGTGTTCATGTTGCAGGATTAACCTCTTGAGCCTCATTTTCTGAAAATCCGCCTAAATCCAGAAGTCAGATGATTGACAGGGGCTGGCATGAGCTGGGTAGTGTAGTTTTTCGAAATTCGAAAGCCAATAGAAAGCCCTGGGTCTCTCCCTTCAAAAGACTACACTCACTTTTGGCTGCGCCACTTCCTCCCGTCAATATGTGCCGGTTTCCGACTCAATGTCCTGAGAGTTCTATAATCTTATATTTCACTAATAACCGTAAAAATAGTTGGTAAACAAACATAATGCTGAAAATATACACTTTGACTGCCGTTTTGACAGGGTTAGGGTCTTTACTCTTGGCTACATTTGAAAATAAAAAACAACATTAATTCATACAGTCTGTAGAGATGGATTTATGGCGCGATGTCATTGTGGGTCCAGTACCGGACCCCTCAGGCTTAAGAGGTTAAACCTGCCCAGTAGGAGTGGGGGGAAAATGTATATAGCAATATAATATTATCATATTTTACGTGCGGATATTATATTGATACAGTGTACCGATATAAAATAATAATAATTCATTAATTATTATTTGTTTTGCTTGACAATCCCATTTTTACAGCAATAAAAATGATTGGAATGATGTTAGCAGACTGAAAACATTATCTTATTAGATAAAACAGATGAGGTGTATATATTTATTGCAGATGTTTACAAAGCTTTCCGTTGGAGACATACCGGTAATTTGAAAAAAGGTAATAAATCACAATATATAGAAATATTTTGACTCTATTATGGTGATAATGTGGTATTGTGGGGCCTCTGGTGATTCCCGGCCCTAATAGATACAGAACTATGCACTCGTGATTCTCGGCCCTAAGAGATGCAGAACTATGCACTGTGGTGATTCCCAGCCCTAAGAGATGCAGAACTATGCACTGTGGTGATTCCCAGCCCTAATAGATGCAGAACTATGCACTGTGGTGATTCCCAGCCCTAAGAGATGCAGAACTATGCACTGTGGTGATTCCCAGCCCTAAGAGATGCAGAACTATGCACTGTGGTGATTCCCAGCCCTAAGAGATGCAGAACTATGCACTGTAGTGATTCTCGGCCCTAATAGATGCAGAACTATGCACTGTGGTGATTCCCAGCCCTAAGAGATGTAGAACTATGCACTGTGGTGGGGAGAGCACAGTAGGTTTTCAGACGATGCAATTGCCAGAACCTACCCTTCTGGAGCAGCTTGGAGCAGGCGTCCAGCAGGGCTCCGGCTATCACCACCACGGAGGTGGTGCCGTCACCAGCCTCAATATCCTGGGCTTTAGACAGCTCCACCAGCTGGGGAGACACGCACACAATAACAGAAGTTTAAAAAAAAAAAGGAACACGGCACGCCAACATTATGGGAAATGCGCTTACCATTGTCTCCAGAGTCAGACAAGAAGATGCATATCAATTTACTGTATGTGTATTCAGGAGAAAGCTATCCAGCTTAGGGCTGGGCGATATGACCAAAAACGTTATCGCGATAAAATTATAAAATTATTTTCATATAACTCGATATCGATAATTATCGCCGATATAATGTCTGTCAAGTTTAATTAACTTTTTATGCCCGGCGCCGATGGACGGGCTATTAATAGACTTATTTTTCTGCTGTGAATGTCTCGAGTTGATGTCGTCATCAGTCCGCGCACGTTAGCAGTTAGCCAGAGCGAGCAGTACTGTGTATCCCATGACAATGTACTAGTAAATATCCCTAAAATACTCTGTTCCGCCACAATACATTGCAACGACGTCCACCGTATATCACACACTACTATAACCGTGGCATCAGAATTCTCGCCACACACATACTCGGCACGTAAATATATTAAATAGCGCCGTGCAAGCTAAGTCTCCTAGCAGCCTTGAGTCCTGAGCTGTGGTGCGTAAGGACGTCATCACGTAACGTTGGTTGTTGTTAGTGAGTGAGCTGAGCCGAGGCTGAACGGAGCCAAGCTTGGAAAATCGATATATCGAAACTTTGCGACCACGTTTCATGTTTATTTCGAGGAAATAATTTATCGCGATATTTATCGTTATCGTTTTATCGCCCAGCCCTAATCCAGCTGAAAGCTAGCCTAGCACAAATTAATGGATTGCGGACCACTACCCTAGCCTAAAACTCCGGGAGAGGTGTTTTTGGCCAACAGCTTAATTTGTGCCATGCTAAGGCTAGCTTGCAGCCAGATAGCTAGCTTTCTACTGCAGGATATTTCCTCATTTGCCTACCTGGACATTTAAAATGATGCTTAATGGATCTCCGAGTGAACTAAAACTAAGAGGTATTAATGACTATTTCTGGGCCTCGTTAAGTCTTTGGCGTGATTTATATCCTTGCGTTTCGTCCTAAAGTTGTAGTTTATGAACAAACGCCGTCTAATCCCTGTTGTTCCCCCCCCTCCAAAAAAAGAGGCGTGGCGTGATCAGAATTCAGTGGGAATGATGTAATAGTCAGTCTGATGTTGTTGTTGTGGAAACCTACCATTTTGGCTGCAGGGTGGAGCACCTGCATCTGTTTCAGGATGGTGGCCCCATCGTTGGTGATAGTCACGTCACCCTTCCCATCCTGGATCTGAAAGAAGAACCAGGTCCCGTTTTGAAACATGTTGCACAACCAGAGAAGTTAGGTAGAATTATTATTTGGGAGGAGGGAAGTTTACTGACCATTTTATCCATGCCCTTGGGCCCAAGACTGGTCCTGATGGCATCTGCGACAGCTGTCAAAAACAAAAAGATCAGTCAGTACTGACTCCTCTCCAGACACTCTCCCCAACATCCTTAACAAGGAAAAGGCCATTCGGATCACAACAATATACACAGTCATCATTGTTTAACGACGTCATACCCCCATGGATAGCTAAGCATTACTGTCCATTATGGCAACAGTGACGCAGCCAGGCAGTGGTAACTTGATTTGATTGATTGAACATTTTTATTAACAGATTGCAGAATGGGTAGAGTACAGTACGGCTCAATACACACAATTGTTAGGGGGATGCAGACCAGAGAAAGACTTTAGTCTTGTTTACATCAGGGTCCCCCCATTTTCAATGCATCATAACATATGACAGTACTGCTACATCTATACATTTATGACATACCAGATTTGCACATACAGTACTGTTTGTGATACAAAAATAAGAGTATATACTAGCAGAGTGGAGTTGTATTGAGCTAACAAGTGTCCACTGACTGCACAGTCATGATGATCAGTAGCATCATGCAGACAGACAGACCGACCAGCCCGCCCGGATGTAGCCCTCCATCACGTTACTAGCATCTGTATGATGGACAGCACCGGGCTAAGCGCTATGCTAACGACACATTATTTGGCACAGACGCAAGCAGTTAAATTAAAGAGGAGATATCCGACCCTAGTATTCGAGTAGAATATTTTATGTTTTACCTTTTCCAGCGGATATATTACTGTATCGAATCTGGGCCGGCTTGTCGCGGTCTATGTACGCCCCTCCTCCGCCCCTGTTTTTTATTCCACCCGAGTTTCTGGATAGAGATGACATTTCAGGCATCTTTCTTGTCGATGTTCGTCTGAAATTGTTACTCAAAGACTTGGGAAGGAGACGGATGATCGCCGAACTTGAAGCGGTGGCGCGCGGTGTCGGATGGGCTCAGATTCTGCGGCGTCTCCCGTCGCGACTAGAACCTTCCAGAAGTAGCCGGCTGCGACTTTAGAAGCAAAAGGACCCCTTTGTTCAATTCCCAGGCGCTTGGGGATGACGTATTTTTTGTTTAGTAATTTGGAAATCTGCCATGCGTGACCAAGACAAAATGTTTAGTATTATAAAATAAAATAAAATGTGGTCTTCATTCAGAGTAAACGCCGTTTATGTGTGTGTGTGTGTGTGTGTGTGTGTGTATGTAATATTTGTTTAATAATAGTGGTCGTAATAAATAAAACAAATAAAAAATCAGACATTCTTGAAAAGCAGTTTATTCTAAAAGAAGACTATGTTAATTGCTAAATAGTTGTAGGTCTCTCTAGGTGAGAAAGAGAGATGGGTGTAATTGAACGTTTCTTTTATTTATTTTTTTATAAATCAAACATGAATGAATGAATGAAAACTTAACAGATTGCAGAATAGGTACAATACAGTACGGCTCAATACACACAATTGTTATAGACCTTTGGGAAGTATTTCGACATGTACATGGGTACCTATGTGGTGTAGTGTATCCTGAAGACCAGGCCCATTGCAAGTTGCTGTACTCAGGTCAAGTAGTCTGACCAATTTGTTTTGTGATGTTTGTAATCTTGTTTTTAGCACCTTTGAGGTGCTTTGGTACCATAGTCCAGTACCATGACATTTACCGGGGCCAGTGCATTATAATACATTACATTTAATTATGGAAACACAGGCACGTGTGATCACTGTTAGAAAGAGGAATCTGTGGAACATGTCCTTCATTCCAACAGCCATCAGACTATACAATGCATCACTGTGCCTCACTGCATCACTGAGCACAGAGTGACCATCTTCCTGGACTCTTACTTTTGAAACAACACTGCAATATTACACCTACTGTAGACTTCAGTATATTTTTACTGTATTTATTTACTGTATATTTTATTCCATTTTTATTCTATTTTATTCTATTCTTATCTTAGGCAATTTGATTTGTTTTGTTATTCTTATTCGTGACCTGTTCTGTCTAAATGTTTAATGTTGAGCGATTTGCAGTGTCAAATTTCCCTCTGGATAATAAAAGTATTTCTATTCTATTCTATTATTAGATTAGATTAGATTACATTCAAATGTACTGTCATCGTAGAGCACAAGTACAGTACAACAAAAAGATGTTTGGCATCCAACCAGAGTGCAAATGTAACAGTAAAGTGCAATAGTGATATACAATGTACAGGTGATTAAACTGGGTATAAAATATATACATTAGTAGTACTACTGGGTGTAGTGATAATCGGATATATGTACAGAGTTGTAGTATTAATATGTGCAATGATACAGGTATAAAGACACTATTGTAGTAAGTCATACTGGCCAGCAGCCTTTGATTGATTGACAGATTGCAGAATGGGTATAAATACAGTACGGCTCAATACACACAATTGTTAAGGGGATGCAGACCAGAGAAAGACTTTCGTCTATACATCAGGGTCCCCCATTTTCAATTCATAACATTTATGACATACACAACATACAGATATACAGTACTGTTTATTTACAGACAGAGTTTCTAAAAGAGAATATATACATTTGAGGGGGAGGAAACTGTACATTGGGGGGAGGGAGGGGGGGGGGGGGTGTTGGACATTTACCGGGGCCAGTTTCGGCCTACCGTAGGTGCTTAGAGCGGTTTTGAAGGTGGGTAGGGATTCACATTCACATTCTTACAAGCGTAACTTGTAAGAGTAGGTAAGGGATATATAGATATAGTATCTAGATTATGTAAAAAGGATTATATGCAGGTATATACAGACATGTGGATAAATAATATACGGTATACATATGGTATACACAGGATTATTGTACATGCTATAGAGTTATATGGGTAGTTTGAGGTAACGCTAGTAGTTATTATTTTTTTTTAAACTTAAATTTTTTATTAACATTTATTTAGACAGACAGCACTTACAAAAAATAAATAATAAAAAATGAAGAGACTAGTATCACAATAAAAACAAAAGGAAAAAAACAGTGCACATAAATATTTACATGGGTATCACATGGTTAGTTGTCTGGTTCCCCTACTGTTGTTTTCTAGGTATTTGATACAAAGGCTGATTGTGTATCTCCCTTAAACAGGCATAAACAGATAATTCCTACTCAGAGACAATAAATGCTGACTAAGGTTTGTATGTGTGATCTGGGTCCAGAGACCCTCCTTGAGTTTCTTTCTTCCCTTCTCCTTCGTCCTTTCTTTTTTTTTCTCTTGTTTATTAACTTTCACTTTGCCTTTTGTTTCACCCATACACAAACCACATCATCCCTGAATATTTAATATCACACCGTTAAACAGACATAAATAATAAGGTATAAAAGCACTTGTAATATCCCAAAAACAAAATAGATAATATTAACTAAAGTACAGGTGTGTGACATGGGTTCATAGACCCTGCTTGAACATCTTTCCTCCTTTACCCTTCGCTCTCTTGTGTTGCATTTGGTTCTTCCTCTGTGATGTCGTTCTCGTTCCTTTTATAATCCTCCCACTTTCCCCATCTTTCCCCAAATTTCTCTTCCTGTAACCTCAGCATGTGTGTTATCCTTTCCATATCCTGTATTTCTTCCACTATTCCTACCCATTTTGCTATTGTCGGTGGGTCTTCCTTATACCACAGTCTCGTTATTGCTTTTCTGGCCGCTATCAACATTATCTTTATTAAATATTTGTCCCCCCCTTGTATTCCCTTGTGTGTCAGGTCTCCTAAGTAAAGCACCAGTCCTGTTTGTGGTATCCCGTATCCTAATATTCTGATCATTGCTTCCCCTATCTCCTCCCAATACCCCTTCAGCTTCTGACATCCCCAGAATATGTGCGTGTGATTTGCCCCCTCCTTCCCGCACATCCTCCAGCATGCTTTTTGTGTTGGTGCATATTTTCCCTTCAGCTCTGGGGTTATAAAGAATCTGATTATGTTTTTCCATCCAAATTCTTTCCATATTCTCGATCCTGTTGTTGAATGTTGTACCTCGCATATGTTCCCCCATTCCTTCCCTGTTATTTCTATCTCTAGCTCTCTCTCCCATTTCTCCCTTATGTAATCGGTCGTGTGTCCCTTGCTGGTCATTATAGCCCGGTATATTGCTGATATTACTCTTCCTTGCCCCCCTTCGTATGCCCATACTATCATCTTTATTATTCCATTCTGTTCCTCGTCTTTGGCCCCCCTTATTTCTTTGTTGTAGTAATCTCTAACCTGTAGATATCTGAAGTGGTCCCTGTTTTCTAGTCCAAATTTCTCCTTTAATTTTTGTAGTGTCTGCATTTCTCCCTTCTCTATCATTTTGCATATTGCTGTTGCCCCCCCTCTCCCACCTTCTGAATCCATGGTCTAACCTCCCTGGTTTGAATCTCTTGTCATGTGCTACCCATCTCAGGACCCCTGACTGCTTCTCCAATTTGTGTGTTTTTACTACTCTGTTCCATATGGTCAAGGTGTATTTGGTGATTGGATCTAATAGTCCCTCTTTTTCTTTAAATAGTTCCCTATCTCCCACCAGAGCTTGTACCTTGTATCCCTCCCCTTCTTTTTCAATGTCTTTCCATCTTGCCTCATATCTGTCGTTACACCAGCACGTCACTGCTCTCAGTTGTGCTGCATAGTAATAATCTTGTAGGCTGGGTACTGCCATCCCTCCCTCTTCCTTTGGTAGTTGTAGTGTTTTATATCTGACCCGTGGTCTTCTCCCCGCCCATATGAACCTCGATATCAGTCTGTCCCACTCCCTGAATTGATTCTGTGGTATTTGTATCGGTAGTGACTGGAATAGGTACAGTAACCTTGATAGTATGTTCATTTTAATGACCTCTATTCTTGAATTGAAGTCCAAGGGCATTACTGTCCATCTCTCTAGGTCTCTCTTGATGTTCTGATTTATCTGTGTATAATTCGCCTCAAACAGTTTCTCCACCCCTCTCGTGATGTTCACCCCTAAGTATTTAATCTTGTCCATGTCCCATCTTATCCCGTACTGTTCTCTAATTTCCGTCGTTGGAGAGTAGTTCCATGCTAAGGTCTGTGTCTTTGTCACGTTTAGTTTGTATCCTGAGTAGTGACCATATTCCTTCAGTAGATCCATCAGTGCCGGGAAGCTCTTTTCTGGTTGCCTCATGTATACTATCACGTCGTCTGCAAATAAGCCTAGTTTATATTCCGTTCCCTTTATCCTTACTCCCTTGATGTCCTCGGTCTGCCTGATCAGTTGTGCCAGTGGTTCTATGAAAACGGCGAAGAGCGTCGGTGAGAGACAACATCCCTGTCTGGTAGCCCTCTCTAATCTGATTCTATCCGTCAAGCTGCCATTCACCTTAACCCTCGCTGTCGGCTCTTGATATAGCGCCTTGATCATCTTCATCGCCCTCCCGTTCAGTCCGAACCTCATCAATGTTTTATATAAAAATGTCCAGCTCACACTGTCGAACGCTTTTTCTGCATCTAGGCTAATCAGTACCGCGCTACCCCCTTGTTTTTGTATCTCCTCTACTATGTGTAATGTCTTTCTCACGTTGTCCTGTGTCTGTCTCCCTTTAATAAATCCAGTTTGATCTTCATCTATAATGTCTGGCATAAACGTCTCAAATCTTTTTGATATTATCGATGTATACATCTTGTAATCTACGTTGAGTATGGACGCAGGTCTGAAACTACTACATAATTCCCTATCCTTCCCTTCCTTCGGTATCGTGGTGATTATGGCTTCCTTCCACGAGGGGGGCATTTTCCCCTCTTCCATTAGTAGTTATTATTACAGTGTAGGGCAGTTGTAGACAGTGAAAGCAGTAGGTAGGTATACATTGAGTATTAATTGATTGATTGATTGATTGATTGAAAACCTTATTAACAGATTGCATAATGGGTACAATACAGTACGGCTCAATACACACAATTGTTAAGGGGATGCAGACCAGAGAAAGACTTTCGTCTTGTTTACATCAGGGTCCCCCATCAATTCATAATGACATTCATGACATACACAACATAGTGAACATACAGATATATATCATGACATTTATGACATACACATGACATACAGGTATACAGTACTGTTACATTTGTGACATACAAGATATGAAATATACAATGTACAGTTTCTTCCCCCTCAAATGTATATACTCTCTTTTTAGACTATTTTTGTACTCATAAACAGTACTGTATATTTGTAGATCTGGTATGTCATAAATGTCTAGATGTAACAGTACTGTCTATCTGTATGTCATGTATGCCATATATGTTATGATTAATTGAAAATGGGGGACCCTGATGTAAACAAGACGAAAGTCTTTCTCTGGTCTGCATCCCCTTAACAATTGTGTGTATTGAGCCGTACTGTATTGTACCCATTCTGCAATTTGTTAATAATAAAACTTTCGATCAATCAATCAATCAATCAATCAATCAGATAGGATGTAATTAAGTGGTCCGCCAGCAGGTGGCGGTAACGCGCCATTATTGGACGCCAACCGCCGTAAAAGGTCAAGAAGAAGAAGAAGAAGATGAACTCTTCGGGTGACAGGCGCCGCGCACGCGCACTCTGCCCTGGAAGTTGTGCGGCACCAGAGTTCAACTGCGACTGTAGCAGCTAGCAGTTAGAGACCAAACCACCGCGTCGTAGTAGTTTGATCCGAATTCCACGGGAGATACCGGTAAGATTATTCCCCTCAATTCAAATATTTGGTGTGTAGTAGTGTGTACATGTTGTCGTGATTTCATTGTAAACAATCGGCGAAATCAATGGACTGTATGCTAAGCTAGCTCTGTGATTGATTGATTTATTGATTGATTGATTGATTGATTGATTGATTGATTGAAACTTTAATTAACAGATTGCAGAATGGGTACAGTACAGTACGGCTCAATACACACAGTTGTTAAGGGGATGCAGACCAGAGAAAGACTTTCGTCTTGTTTACATCAGGGTCCCCCATTTTCAATGCATCATAACATATACATACAGATAGACAGTACTGCTACATCTATACATTTATGACATACCAGATTTGCAAATACAGTACTGTTTGTGATACAAAAATAGTCCAGAAAAGAGAGTATATACATTTGACACAGAGCCACCTCCAGCAGCAGCAGCAGCACTGTGATGATGGAGGAGCAGCAGACTTCTGCAGAGCAGCAGCAGACTTCTGCAGAGCAGCAGGACACTGTGATGATGGAGCAGCAGCAGACTTCTGCAGAGCAGCAGGACACTGTGATGATGGAGCAGCAGCAGACTTCTGCAGAGCAGCAGGACACTTCTGCAGAGCAGCAGGACACTTCTGCAGAGCAGCAGGACACTTCTGCAGAGCAGCATGTGTTGATGGAGGAGCAGCAGACTTCTGCAGAGCAGCAGGACACGAAACACACGAGCCAGGAGCTGACGACAGTTTCAGAACCCACTGGACAGGGTGGAGCCCGAGGTAATAATAATAATAAACATTAATAATGTTTATTGTCCTACCAACCTCCTCCAGTACTATATACCTGTATGTCATGTATGTCGTGTATGTCATAAATGTCACTATGCATTGAAAATGGGGGGGACCCTGATGTAAACCAGACGGAAGTCTTTCTCTGGTCTGCATCCCCTTAACAATTGTGTGTATTGATGGATTGATTGATTGAAAACTTTATTAACAGATTGCAGAATGGGTACAATTGTGTGTATTGAGCTGTACTGTATTGTACCCATTCTGCAATCTGTTAAATAAAGTTTTCAATCAATCAATCAATCAATCAATCAATCAATCAATCAATAATGAATTATAAACCATTGCCATGCTTCATATATAAACCCTTGTAAGTCATATGTGGATACAGTCTTCTACATGGGACTATAGAATTGACTTCTATAAGACTGTGATTCAATGACCCTCCTCAACGACGCATGTTTTATTTATGATAAAACACAAGATACTTGTGCCCTAATGTGATGAGGATACGCGCTCAAATGAAGAAACACACTCTCCTTGTCAAAGGAACGTCTGACATGCCTATAAATACTAATGGAACTACACACAATGAATGTATTACATGACCCATATAACGGCCTCCAAACGGCATTGCCAACTTCAACAGACCCTTTGATGTGAGCTTCAGGTATTGACAAAGATGTTACATACTCTACCACATGGCCCCTAATGGCCACCACAACCCAACATGTAGATATATAGATGCTACATACCCTACCACATGGCCCCTAATGGCAACACAACCCACCGTGTGTAGATGGATAGGAACTTAGGAATACCAAGTTGCTAGTTCACTGACATTTTCAAGTCATAGCTTTTTTATTGAGTTAAATTAGATGAAAAAACGCCGAGAACCACTTTTGATCTCCCACGTCGGACCGTACCTCGCGTCGGACCGTACCTCGCGTCGGACCGTACCTCGCGTCGGACCGTACCTCGCGTCGGACCGTACCTCGCGTCGGACCTTACCTCGCGTCGGACCGTACCTCGCGTCGGCCCGTACCTCGCGCCGGACCGTACCTCGCGTCTTCTGAATTCAGTTAAAAAAATCAAAAATACCCTTGTATTCCGCTCCAAGACGAGAGCCGGGGATCGCAGCAGAGGACGGCGGAGGACTGCATGGAGCTGGAAGAAGACGCGTCCAAGGAGACGGAGAAGGAGCCACCGCTTCCTCCTTCCTTCCAGAAGCTCTTCAAAGGCTGCGAGGACAACCCGGAGGACTTCAGCGGCTGGGTCTATCTGCTGCAGTACGTGGAGCAAGAGGTGAGTCTACCTGCTGGAGCAAGAGGCGAGAGACCTATAGGTTACAGCAATGGGTCCTATAGTTTAGATCTCTGTAGAATGACATGTCGCAACATAGAGACCTATAGGTTACAGTAATGGGTCCTATAGTCTAGATCTCTGTAGAATGACATGTCGCAACATAGAGACCTATAGGTTACAGTAATGGGTCCTATAGTCTAGATCTCTGTAGAATGACATGTCGCAACATAGAGACCTATAGGTTACAGCAATAATTCAAGGCGATAATTCAATATGATGATCTGTCTTTAGTTGACTGGTTAGACTCACTAGCTCTTGGCTAACAGGTCTGACCCTTTAGTTGTCTGGTTAGCGCTGTGGTCTGGGTGACCCGGGTTCGATTCGATGCCACCTGAATTCCCTACAATGTCATATTGAGAAAAAGTCCTCTGTGGTTATCGCCCAGCCCTATTCCAATGCCATGGGGAAGAGTTGGTAATGCTCACTACTAGACCAAGTAGTGATGCACCAATGTGAAAATTGTGGCCGATACCGATAACCGATATTCATTTTGCTGTTCTGGCCGATACCGATATTTACCGATGTCGATATCTCTGTATAGAAAACACTTTTTTTATGATGATCAAATAAAGAGCTATTTTCCAAAACGCATAATTTTTTTAAACTTTTGTAACTTATTCTCAGAAATGACTGATATTTTGAAACTATTTAAGACCAAAACATGTAAAGGAAAAAAAAGAGAGTTTTTTTTTTATTGTTTTAATATCTGCCCTATCTTGATATCGGAACGATAGCGATGTGTAAAAAAAAATGACTCGGCCGATATTATATCGGCGGCCGATATATCGTGCACCACCCAAGAGGTAAGATGTCGTTTTCTTGTCCCGACAGAATAACCTCACTGCTGCGAGGAAGGCCTTTGACCGGTTCTTCCTGCGTTACCCCTACTGCTACGGCTACTGGAAGAAATACGCTGACGTAGAGAAGAGGCACGGCAATACACAGGCCGCAGAAGAGGTACGTGTGAGAACTAGGGATGTTTGATATTGGCTTTTTTTTAACCGATATACCGATATTGTCCAACTCTTAATTTATCGATCAACCGATACCGATATATGCGGGGTTCCCCCCCCCCCAAAAAAAGGAATCATTTCAGGTAATTAACATTACATATCTCTTGTCATGGAATTAACATTATGCATACTTGCAATAAATAAAATAAGAATTTGTTCTTACTTGCTTGCCTGGGTAAATAAAGGTTAAATAAATGTAATTTTTTTTTTTTTTTTTTTTTTTTGGAAAACCGATATCGGCCGATAATATCGGTAGGATGATAATATCGGACATCCCTGCACTGAAGACTTATCTCTCTGCTGTTAGGAACACCTGTTGCACTGAAGACTTAGGACTAGATCCACAAAGAATGGATTGCACGGAGCAAGTTGCACCCTTACTTACAATTCATTATGAATTGAAAATGGGGGACCCTGATGTAAACAAGACGAAAGTCTTTCTCTGGTCTGCATCCCCTTAACACTTTGAGTGCCAAGGACGAGATTCCTCGTTAGTTCATGCCAACCGTTGAGTGCCAGCCGACGAGAGATCGGAAATGAACCGATTAAAAAAAAATAAAAATAAAAATCCGTTTCGACAATGTTGACTGCAAACAAGTCATTGATAAGCGACGGCCATATTATATACACATAGCCATAATTTAAGATATAGTTAATGCGTTCGCAAATATGAGAGCTCTATCATTGAAGTGGGCGTTGGCATTCAACAGGGTTTCCGGGGCACCGGACCCGTGGCACGGAAAGTGTTAACAATTGTGTGTATTGAGCCGTACTGTATTGTACCCATTCTGCAATCTGTTAATAACATTTTCATTCAATCAATCAATCTGCGCAGTGATTGATTGAATGAACATTGTATTAACAGATTGCAGAATGGGTACAATACAGTACGGCTCAATACACACAATTGTTAAGGGGATGCAGACCAGAGAAAGACTTTCGTCTTGCTTACATCAGGGTCCCCCCATTTTCAATTCATAATGAATTGTAAGTAAGGGTGCAACTTGCTCCGTGCAATCCATTCTTTGTGGATCCAGCCCTAGTGTTTTCATTGTGCACCTGTTAGTGGGTTAGTTTGCTCCAACGTGTCTCCTGTCTCCAGGTGTTCAGACGGGGCGTCCAGGCCTCCCCTCTCAGTGTGGACCTGTGGCTCCACTACCTGACCTTCCTCAAAGAGAACGCAGACCCCAGCGACCCAGGAACCGAGGAACGCATACGAGCGTGAGTAGAGAACTCTGTTTGTTGTGATTATGGGACTGTCGGCTCAGATGTGATTATTATGTGACTGTTAGCTCAGATGTGATTATGTGACTGTTAGCTCAGATGTGATTATGTGACCGTCAGCTCAGATGTGATTATTATGCGACCGTTAGCTCAGATGTGATTATGTGACTGTTAGCTCAAATGTGATTATGTGACTGTTAGCTCAGATGTGATTATTATGTGACTGTTAGCTCAGATGTGATTATGTCACCGTTAGCTCAGATGTGATTATGTGACTGTTAGCTCAGATGTGATTATGTGACTGTTAGCCCAGATGTGATTATGTCACCGTTAGCTCAGATGTGATTATGTCACCGTCAGCTCAGATGTGATTATGTGACTGTTAGCTCAGATGTGATTATGTGACTGTTAGCCCAGATGTGATTATGTCACCGTTAGCTCAGATGTGATTATGTCACCGTCAGCTCAGATGTGATTATGTGACTGTTAGCTCAGATGTGATTATGTGACCCTCAGCTCAGATGTGATTATGTGACCCTCAGCTCAGATGTGATTATGTGACCGTTAGCCCAGATGTGATTATGTGACTGTTAGCTCAGATGTGATTATGTCACCGTTAGCCCAGATGTGATTATGTGACTGTTAGCTCAGATGTGATTATGTCACCGTTAGCTCAGATGTGATTATGTGACTGTTAGCTCAGATGTGATTATGTCACCGTTAGCCCAGATGTGATTATGTGACTGTTAGCCCAGATGTGATTATGTGACTGTTAGCCCAGATGTGATTATGTGACTGTTAGCTCAGATGTGATTATTATGTGACTGTTAGCTCAGATGTGATTATTATGTGACTGTTAGCTCAGATGTGATTATTATGTGACTGTTAGCCCAGATGTGATTATGTGACTGTTAGCTCAGATGTGATTATTATGTGACTGTTAGCTCAGATGTGATTATTATGTGACTGTTAGCTCAGATGTGATTATTATGTGACTGTTAGCTCAGATGTGATTATGTGACCGTTAGCTCAGATGTGATTATGTGACTGTTAGCTCAGATGTGATTATGTGACTGTTAGCTCAGATGTGATTATGTGACTGTTAGCTCAGATGTGATTATGTGACTGTTAGCTCAGATGTGATTATGTCACCGTCAGCTCAGATGTGATTATGTGACTGTTAGCTCAGATGTGATTATGTGACTGTTAGCTCAGATGTGATTATGTGACTGTTAGCTCAGATGTGATTATGTCACTGTTAGCTCAGATGTGATTATGTGACCGTTAGCTCAGATGTGATTATGTGACCGTCAGCTCAGATGTGATTATGTGACCGTTAGCCCAGATGTGAGGACGTCGTTGAGGTTGCTAGATAAAAGGAGACCATTGTAAGCAGCCATTTTGTGCCCGAGCCTGTCGCGGTGGCCGGCCTAGAGAGAGACCCACTCTTCTCCTCCTTCACACAGGGCGTATGAGCGCGCGGCGCTGTCGGCGGGTACGGACTTCCGCTCCGACCGGCTCTGGGAGGCTTACGTCACCTGGGAGACGGAGATGGAGAAGCTGGCCAACGTCACGGCCGTCTACGACCGCGTCCTGGAGGTCCCCACCCAGCTCTACTCACAGCACTTCCACAGGTAGGTCCTCCTGGAGGTCCCCACCCAGCTCTACTCACAGCACTTCCACAGGTAGGTCCTCCTGGAGGTCCCCACCCAGCTCTACTCACAGCACTTCCACAGGTAGGTCCTCCTGGAGGTCCCCACCCAGCTCTACTCACAGCACTTCCACAGGTAGGTCCTCCTGGAGGTCCCCACCCAGCTCTACTCACAGCACTTCCACAGGTAGGTCCTCCTGGAGGTCCCCACCCAGCTCTACTCACAGCACTTCCACAGGTAGGTCCTCCTGGAGGTCCCCACCCAGCTCTACTCACAGCACTTCCACAGGTAGGTCCTCCTGGAGGTCCCCACCCAGCTCTACTCACAGCACTTCCACAGGTAGGTCCTCCTGGAGGTCCCCACCCAGCTCTACTCACAGCACTTCCACAGGTAGGTCCTCCTGGAGGTCCCCACCCAGCTCTACTCACAGCACTTCCACAGGTAGGTCCTCCTGGAGGTCCCCACCCAGCTCTACTCACAGCACTTCCACAGGTAGGTCCTCCTGGAGGTCCCCACCCAGCTCTACTCACAGCACTTCCACAGGTAGGATGGAGGAGGAAGGACGTCTGGCAGACGAGCCGCCATGATGCAGTTATCTTTTCATCTCTTGTCTCTAAGGCTGAGACGATATGCCATTTGGAAGAATCGATAAATCGGGACAAAATTATGGATACATATATATAAAAAAAAAAGAAAAAAAAAACGTATTTAATGTCAGTTTGTGTGTGTGTCACGTGCACTCACTGTAGTTTTTGCGATGCTGTAGTTGGCCCACGAGAGACACACACACACACACACACACACACACACACACACACACACAAACTAACGTTAAATAATATATATATATATTTTTTTAAAGAAAAAAGTATTTGAATTTTTCTTTATACATGCAAAAGAAAATCTAAGTGACACCACTTGATTATCGATGAGTGGTCTCGGCCTTACTCGTCTCTTATCTTAGATGGTAGTTAAGCACTTCAACATTATGGGAAATGCGCTTACCATCTCCAGAGTCGGACAAGAAGATGGATGGAAAGTTCCTCTCTGCGTTCAGGAGAAAGCTATCCGTCTGCAAGCTAGCCTAGCTTAGCACAAATGAATGGAAGTGGATACGGACCACTAGCCTAGCTGTTGGTCAAAAACACCTCTCTGGGCTACCTGGTCCGTATCCGCTTCCTTTGTGCTAAACTAGGTTAGCTTGCAGCCGGATAGCTTTCTACTGAACACACAGAGAGGAAATTGGTATCTATCTTCTCGTCTGACTCTGCAGAAGACAGTAAGCAGCATAATGTTGGTATCTATCTTCTGGTCTGACTCTGCAGAAGACGGTAAGCAGCATAATGTTGGTATCTATCTTCTGGTCTGACTCTGCAGAAGACAGTAAGCAGCATAATGTTGGTATCTATCTTCTCGTCTGACGCTGCGGAAGACGGTAAGCAGCATAATGTTGGTATCTATCTTCTCGTCTGACTCTGGAGAAGACGGTAAGCAGCATAATGTTGGTATCTATCTTCTCGTCTGACGCTGCGGAAGACGGTAAGCAGCATAATGTTGGTATCTATCTTCTCGTCTGACGCTGCGGAAGACGGTAAGCAGCATAATGTTGGTATCTATCTTCTCGTCTGACGCTGCGGAAGACGGTAAGCAGCATAATGTTGGTATCTATCTTCTCGTCTGACGCTGCGGAAGACGGTAAGCAGCATAATGTTGGTATCTATCTTCTCGTCTGACGCTGCGGAAGATGGTAAGCAGCATAATGTTGGTATCTATCTTCTCGTCTGACGCTGCGGAAGACGGTAAGCAGCATAATGTTTGTATCTATCTTCTCGTCTGACTCTGCGGAAGACAGTAAGCAGCATAGTGTTGGTATCTATCTTCTCGTCTGACTCTGCGGAAGACGGTAAGCAGCATAATGTTGGTATCTATCTTCTCGTCTGACGCTGCGGAAGACGGTAAGCAGCATAATGTTGGTATCTATCTTCTCGTCTGACTCTGCGGAAGACAGTAAGCAGCATAGTGTTGGTATCTATCTTCTCGTCTGACTCTGCGGAAGACAGTAAGCAGCATAGTGTTGGTATCTATCTTCTCGTCTGACTCTGGCGAAGACAGTAAGCACCATAGTGTTGGTATCTATCTTCTCGTCTGACGCTGCGGAAGACGGTAAGCAGCATAATGTTGGTATCTATCTTCTCGTCTGACTCTGGGGAAGACAGTAAGCAGCATAATGTTGGTATCTATCTTCTCGTCTGACTCTGCAGAAGACAGTAAGCAGCATAATGTTGGTATCTATCTTCTCGTCTGACTCTGCGGAAGACAGTAAGCAGCATAATGTTGGTATCTATCTTCTGGTCTGACTCTGGAGAAGACAGTAAGCAGCATAATGTTGGTATCTATCTTCTCGTCTGACTCTGCGGAAGACAGTAAGCAGCATAATGTTGGTATCTATCTTCTCGTCTGACTCTGCGGAAGACAGTAAGCAGCATAATGTTGGTATCTATCTTCTCGTCTGACTCTGCGGAAGACAGTAAGCAGCATAATGTTGGTATCTATCTTCTCGTCTGACTCTGCGGAAGACAGTAAGCAGCATAATGTTGGTATCTATCTTCTCGTCTGACTCTGGGGAAGACAGTAAGCAGCATAGTGTTGGTATCTATCTTCTGGTCTGACTCTGCAGAAGACAGTAAGCAGCATAGTGTTGGTCTCTATCTTCTCGTCTGACTCTGGGGAAGACGGTTTCATCCCAGAACGTGATTTGCTTTTGAATTAAACTCTCAATTCAACCAAGTTCTGATTCCAATGTTAAATATCTGTACTTTGCCTATGTCTGGTTGGTCTCTGCAGGTTCAAAGACCACGTGCAGAGCAACAACCCCAAGCACTTCCTGTCCGAGGAGGAGTTTGTTGGGCTGAGGGTGCAGCTCTCCAAAGCCAACCCGGCGCCCCCTAGTGGGGTCACGGAGACGCTGCCGTCCGGCACAGAGGACCTGCCAGATGCCGCCAAGGTACGTCTCCACCCCCTGATGGAGAGAGGGAGAGAGGGATGGATAGATACAGTAGATCAGGGGTCCCCAACCTTTTTTGAACCAAGATCTACTTTTTAATTTACCACCTAGCCGAGAGCTACCAGCCAAAATTGTATATTGTAAGCCGTCATTTGACGCTTTATAAAAGCAGCATAATGAACACAAATCTGTCAGTGCCGAGTTCGACTTCACCTTAAATAACAAACAGCATTGCTTGTTGTAGTTACCAAGGAGAGACAGAGTTGATTTTGCAAAAAAAAAAAAAAAAAAATGATAATCCAATTTTATTAATCGAGATCTACTTGAAATCAGCCCGCGATCGACTGGTTGGGCACCACTGCAGTAGATAGAGAGATGCATGGATGGATAGAGAGATACGATGGATGGATAGATAGATGAATGGATAGTAGATAGAGTAGGGATGCTCCGATATTGATATCGGATATCGGCCCCGATATGACTAAAATAGTTGGATCGGGTATCGGAGACAATAATAAAAAAAGAAATTTCAATAAATTGTATTGCAAAATATATACCGGTATATATATATCTATATATATATGATGACATTTATATCTGTGTTAATTTGTTACATTTTGTTTCACTAAGTTAGTAAAGTAATGTTTTAAGTCAAGCGCCTGATGTTGCCTTGTTGCACAAAAGAATGATCCCAGTCTCTTCCACACAGTGAGGCACACAGTTTATTAATTGAACAACGGGTATCGGATCGGTACTCGGTATCGGCCGATACCCAAAGCCCAGGTATCGGTATCGGGACTGAAAAAGTCGGATCGGTGCATCCCTATTATTAGAGAGATGGATAGTTGGATACATACAGTAAATAGATGGATGGATAGATGGAGATAAAGTAAATAGATGGATATTTCTATTTGTCCGATTTCATGGACATGTGTCTGGCTCCATCACGGTGGCGATCAAGAAGACGACGCAGTACAAACGCCATACAGGCACAAAAGACATTGGCCCCAAAACAGCCTAATACATGATACAATACATTAGAGCTGTTTCCCCGAAGCCTGTTTTTGGGCTTCAAACTTTGTCAGGGTTTTTCGAACGGACGTTCGAACCTTCGTTTTTAATAATATAAAAAAATATATATATAATATATTATTTTTATAAATATCCTCAAACTAAATCCTCAATTTGAACAAAGTGATTAATCTGATTACATTTGTCTTTTTTTTTTTTATTAAATCAACTTTCTTTAATGAATATAACTCATCAGTTTTAATACTATAATATTAGTGTAGCCTAATCTGCAACTGTGAAGAAAACCCCCATTGGTTTAAACAGAATGAATGTACAAAATAAATCTTATTTTGATAAAAAAAAAAAAAAATCTAATGTTGATTTAGAATTCTAATGCCAACGTAACGAACGAAGGTCCGAACGTTCGGACGCTTGGGCTCAGCCCTACGATACGATACAGACAAAAGAAAAACGACACAGACAGAGCTTCATGTACCTAAGCAGCACCATGGTTAAAATGAAAAGCTAAGAATTCATCAGAGCAATGGCATGTGGGATGAAAGACTTCTTATTAAATATGTTTTTCCGAGGAGCGGCTGGGTAGCGCAGTGGACTAAGCACTCTCCTACCACCGGAGAGACTCTGGGATGGAATCCAGCTGTCAGCGGTACCTCCGGCTTGGTCAGTCGTCATACTGGCACAATCGTCAGTGTTAGCGGGTGGGAAGCCGGTGGGGTGTATGTGTCCTGGTCGTTGTAAACTGTGAGTCTCCTACTGGTTCGGTCGGGGCGCCTGTTCAGCAGGGAGGGGATCTGGGGGTAAATAGCGTGAACCTCTGCATGCGTTACGTTCCCCCAGTGAGACTCCTCGCTGTCGGATGAAAAGAAGTGGCTGGCGACTCCACTTGTATCGGAAGAAGACATGTGGTAGTTCTACACCCTCTCCAGGCCGACAGTGGGGCAACGACCAGGAAGGGAATTGGCATAACGACTAAATTGGGATGGGTGAAAAATACAGAAAGGCCCAGAAATAAATAGAAAAAAATAATATATATATAAATATGTTTTTCTGGGCTAAAGGAACCCTATAGCGCCTTCCAGATGGAAGCTTGTCAAACTTTTGATTTGATTTGATTTGATTTTTATTTGTCTCGAACATAGAAACATAAAACAAGTTTAAAAAACAAAGGTACATAGTCAAAGACAATAAGTGTTTGAGAAGGAACAGGGGGAAGTAAAACAACTTATCAAGCCCTGCCCCTTCCTTACAATGTTTGACATTATAATTTAATAAAAATAAAAATAATATAACCAATAATAAAAAATAAAATAAAAGTACAGTTTTTTATATATCCAAATGAGAAATAATAATAGGCAGTCACATTACTGCTCAAGCTCCTCTCTTATATGTGTCCATAAGTGCTTGTTTATAGCTATACCTTTAAATGTATTGATATTTTTGCTTAATTTTATACTCTCATCCAGACCATTCCAGAGTGATACCCCACAAACTGCAATGCACATACTTTTAAGAGTTGTACGTACCGTAGGTTGCTTTAAAGCTAATGTCCCTCTAAAATTATAAACACTCTCTCTAGCCATGACATTTTTTTTGAATGTTGCTTGGTAATTAGTTTTTTATTGCCAGAAACATAATTTGTGCAGATTTGAATTTGATTAAGTCCATGAATTTTAATGTTTGACTCCTTACAAACAGACTATTTGTGTGATCTAAATATCTACCATGATGTACTATGATGTTGATGTATGATGTATGGCTCTTTTTTGCAGTGTGCATATCTTTTGTAAGTTGCTTTTATAAGTATTTCCCATGAAATTTCCCAAGTAAACTCACCATGAAGGGGATTCAACGTTACATTTAGTAATTTAGCTTTAACGTCTTTATCCAAAGCGACTTGCAAGTTCTGTACAACAAGTAGCAAAGCGCATAATATTAAAAGACTGTTAGTAGTTTCTTTTTTTTTAAATGTTATTTCGGATATTGTTTGAAGAAATGTGTTTTTAGTCAAAATTGTGGGCGGGTTTCAAACACGATAATATTTTCCTTTATAACGGCCACTTTAAAATACAAGTTTATACGAGACTTTAAATCCCAGAACGAGACGGGAGTTTGTTGAAGCGGCACACGGAGCAACTCTCACCACGTCGTCTGTGTGTGTTGTTGTTTTTGTTGTTGTTGTTGTTGTTGTTTTTGTTGTTGTTGTTGTCGTCATGTAGAGGGTGACGGAGATCGAGAACATGCGCCACAAGGTGATGGAAGCGCGAGAGGAAGTGTTCAACCACAACGAACACGAAGTCAGCAAGCGCTGGGCCTTCGAGGAAGAGGTGAGGAGGAGGAGGACGTTCAGTAGGAAGCTATCCGGCTGCAAGCTAGCCGCGCTTAGCACAAATGAATGGAAGCGGATACGGACCAGCTAGCCTAGCTTAAAACTCCACCATGTTTTTTGACCTGGGCTAGCCGGTCCGGCTTTAATCGGCGAAACGCGTGATAAACAATTTTCTGAAAGTAACATTTGGCGTGTTATGGTAACGTGTGGTTGTTTCTCTTGTTTATCCAGATTAAAAGACCCTACTTCCACGTCAAGGCGCTGGAGAAAACCCAGCTGAGCAACTGGAAGCAGTACCTGGACTTTGAGATGGAGAACGGGTCTCTGGAGCGCGTCGTCATCCTGTTCGAGCGCTGCCTCATCGCCTGCGCTCTCTACGAGGAGTTCTGGATCAAGGTGACCGGACCTTGGACCCTGTCTCTCTCTGTCTCTGTGTCTCTCTCTCTGTCTCTCCGTCTCTCTCTGTCTCTGTCTCTGTCTCTCTGTCTCTCTGTCTCTCTCTGTCTCTGTCTCTCTGTGTCTCTCTGTGTCTCTCTGTCTCTCTCTGTCTCTGTCTCTCTGTCTCTCTGTCTCTCTGTCTCTCTGTCTCTCTGTCTCTCTCTGTCTCTGTCTCTCTGTGTCTCTCTGTCTCTGTCTCTCTCTGTCTCTCTGTCTCTGTCTCTCTGTGTCTCTCTGTATCTCTGTCTCTGTCTCTCTGTCTCTCTCTCTCTGTCTCTCTGTCTCTCTGTCTCTGTCTCTCTGTCTCTCTGTCTCTCTCTCTCTGTCTCTCTGTCTCTCTCTCTCTGTCTCTCTGTCTCTGTCTCTCTGTGTCTCTCTGTCTCTCTGTCTCTCTGTCTCTGTCTCTCTGTATCTCTGTCTCTCTGTCTCTCTGTCTCTCTGTCTCTCTGTCTCTGTCTCTGTCTCTCTGTCTCTCTGTCTCTCCGTCTCTCTGTCTCTGTCTCTCCGTCTCTCTGTCTCTGTCTCTCCGTCTCTCTGTCTCTCTCTCTCCGTCTCTCTGTCTCTCTCTCTCCGTCTCTCTGTGTCTCTCTCCGTCTCTCTCTCTCCGTCTTTCTCTCCGTCTCTCTGTCTCCGTCTCTCTCCATCTGTCTGTCTCTCTCTGTCTCTCTCGCTCGCTCGCTCGCTCTCTCTCTCTCTCTCTCTCTCTCTCTCTCTCTCTCTCTCTCTCTCTCTCTCTGTCTCTGTCTCTGTCTCTCTCTCTGTATCTCTGTCTCTCTCTCTCTCTCTCTCTCTCTCTCTCTCTCTCTCTCTCTCTCTCTCTCTCTCTCTGTCTTTTAAGAACAGTCTACCGCAGTAGAAAACTAAACTACTTTGTCGGAGCAACTAGGCCTCAAAGTCGACCTCTACCTGATCAAACGGTCAAACTAGGCATTGCAGATCAAATATGACTTGAGATCCAGCAATATCATGTCAATCTTGGCACAAACGACAAGTCACAATTTTCTTTTTGAAAACGAGAGCAGAGAACCAGATAAACTAGCAGTTTATCCAATCGGGTGACGCCCACTAGCAGTTTATCCAATCGGGTGACGCCCACTAGCAGTTTATCCAATCGGGTGACGCCCACTAGCAGTTTATCCAATCGGGTGACGCCCACTAGCAGTTTATCCAATCGGGTGACGCCCACTAGCAGTTTATCCAATCGGGTGACGCCCACTAGCAGTTTATCCAATCTGGTGACGCCCCATAGCACTTTATTATGGAAAAGTCACTTTAAAGGAATGAGGTATTGTTTAGTATACGGTAGTTTAGATACATTAAGTATAATAATGACTGAGTTAAAATTGTATATTGTATAGTAGTGTACATGGGAACCAGTTTCTCAGGAACTTAGCATGTCTATTTTTATCACGCACATCTTGTGTCTTACCTGTTTTTGTTTTCTGTGTCGATTTTATTATTGCACAATCTACGCCACCCGCATTTCACTGTATCCCCTGGCATGCATGTGACAAATAAAACCTCTCGATTCTTGGTCTATACGTTGTTTTAAGTGACCTCCTCGTCTCTCCTTTGCTCTCTCTCTCTCAAGTACGCAAAGTACCTGGAGGGCTACAGCACGGAGGGGGTGAGACACGTCTACAAGAAGGCCTGTACCATCCACCTGCCCAAGAAGCTGTCGCTCCACCTGCTGTGGGCAGCCTTCGAGGAGCAGCAGGGTGAGTGGCACTAGACTAGCCCATCACTCCCCCCTGATCACTCCCCCCTGATCACTCCCCCCTGATCACTCCCCACTGATCACTCCCCCCTGATCACTCCCCCCTGATCACTCCCCACTGATCACTCCCCACTGATCACTCCCCACTGATCACTCCTCACTGATCACTCCCCACTGATCACTCCTCACTGATCACTCCCCACTGATCACTCCCCACTGATCACTCCCCCCTGATCACTCCCCACTGATCACTCCCCCCTGATCACTCCTCACTGATCACTCCCCCCTGATCACTCCCCACTGATCACTCCCCCCTGATCACTCCTCACTGATCACTCCCCACTGATCACTCCTCACTGATCACTCCTCACTGATCACTCCCCACTGATCACTCCCCACTGATCACTCCCCACTGATCACTCCCCCCTGATCACTCTCCAATGATCACTCCTCACTAGGGCTGACCCCTATTAATCGATTAGTCGACTAATCGGTCGAAAGGAGCCGTAGTCGACTGGCCAACCTCTTAGTCGAATATAATAAAAAAATAAGAAGAAAAAAAATGTTTTATTTTTTTATTTTTTTTTAATAATTTTTTCCAAAAGAAAAGAGGCTAACGCTAATGGCACGCGTACCAGCGGCTAACTGTCTACGAAAACAGGCACAGAGGCACTGAAAGAGGATTTCACCCATCTAATGAACATACTAGACTATATCAAGATGTATCCATCAGTGGACCAATTGCATGCTTTTGCAGAGAACAAGCAGCCTTCAGTCGACTCCTTCAGACATTAAGCACCCCCCACAGCACAAATGGAATGATAAAAAATTGTAAAAAAATAAAAAATAAAAATAAAAAAAACATAATACCTTTTTATTTATTTTTTTTGATCCACTTTTTCTCCCATTTTTCCATATTTTCTCCCATCCCAATTTCGTATCATCCAATTCAACCCTCCCCTGTCACGAACGCTGTTTCTTGCCTCCCACAAGCCGGCTGCAATGTGGACTAAGTCATACATGGCACAAGTCCCCTCCGGTACTTGAGGTAACAGCAGTCGCATCTTTTCACCTGCGCAGCTCGATCTCTCAGTGTCGAGGAGTAACGCGTGGGAGGCTCACGCTGCCCCCGACACTTCCTGATTCTACTGCGCAGGCGCACCAACCGACCTGTAGGAGTCGCTGTCCACAACGCCCGATCCCCACCCATCAGTTTTCCCTCCCCGTAATACGGCCAATGTGTATTAGTGCGGATGACCAGCCAAACTGAAAAACAATGTGGAGAGCTGGATTCGAACACGCGAATCCTAGCGTCTCCACACTGGTGGCGAGTGCCTTGCCCACTACACCACCTAGCCGCCATAATACCTTTTTTTTTTTAACTAACGGCAAATTTTGGCCAATCCTAGTCGACCATCCAAATCCTTAGTCGGGAACAGCCCTACTCCCCAATGATCACTCCTCACTGATCACTCCCCACTGATCACTCCTCACTGATCACTCCTCACTGATCACTCCCCACTGATCACTCCCCACTAGGGGTGTAACGGTACACAAACACCACGGTTCGGTACGTACCTCGGTTTTGAAGTCACAGCTCGGTACGGGGTTTCGGTACAGTGGGGGGAAAGTTTGGCTTTCCATGTTCCACTCAGGGGTGATGTAGTGTGCTGCAGTAACTAATTGTACTTGTAGGGCTGTCAACGAATATTCTATATTGAAATGAACACATTGGGCGCCGTGCATTGTACCCATCATTGGGTCCAGTCTGCCACCGCTGTAAGCCTATGGAGATGTTTACCTTCTTTGCAGGGCTATAACTTTTTAAATATTATAGCTATATCTGCATTACTACGGCCCATTCAACATCGGGTATCTATCGTTCCGGATGTGGGAACGTTATATTTTTTCATTCATACATTGTTGTGTTAATACCGTCGAGAATATAAGTATGTTTTTAAGGTTTTCTGCTGTAATTCCAAAAACGCGAGTTATAGGCCCTGAAGCATATGATTGATTATCGATTGGCGTTTCTTTCCTATACACGCTATATTAAAAAATGTAAATGTATATGATCGGTATACATTATGCTTCATCATGCGTGAAGGAAAGGGGGGGGGGGGGGTCGTTTATAATTCCTTGATCGTCAGTAACAGCTTTATTTACTATGGGTTGATATGTTGAGCAGATGGATTGCCGTGAAATGAATAAACAATCGGGCTGAAAATAATGTTAGTTTCCTCTTACCGTTCGCCGATGAGACTGGAGGAAAAATATTCCAATTATTTGACGTCGATCTGCTAGATCCATTTCCCGTTTGTATGACGCAATAAACGCCGAAATCATATAGATTATTGCGTTTCGAAAGTGATCCCATGCACTCGAGTGTTTGTCTGGACCCACGTAACAAGATATTACTGCCGGAGGGATTTCCTCGATGCACCGAGCGCCACTTCCGGTTTGGCGTGGAGTGTAACTCGCCCGATCATCCACCAGGCGGCGGTATTGAGGCGTTGCAATATCAGACAGGGTGCAGCTGCAGTCCCGCAGGGAGGCTGGATGAATTATGAATGCCATGGTAAAAAAAAATGAAATATTGATGCGCACAACGCATGGCGGGCAATAACGAATTATCACATTGTTGGCGTCCAATGTGTTAATAATCAACTTGTAAAGAAAAGAAAAAATAATAATAATTATATTGATTGTGAAAAAAACAACCCCCGGTGGGCGGTTAATTATTCGTGCGGTACGGATACGTGTACCTTTACACCCCTACTCCCCACTGATCACTCCCCACTAGGGATGTCCGATATTATCGGCCTACCGATATTATGTGATATCGGTTGATATCGGTATCGGAAATTAAGAGTTGGACAATATCGGTATATCGGTATCGGTAAAAAAGCCAATATCGAGCATCCCTACTCCCCACTGATCACCCCCCACTGATCACCCCTCAGTGATCACTCCTCCACAAAATGGGATTATCAAAAAGAGAATATATATATAGTGATGTATCGCTGTATCTATATGATATCGGCACGTGGCAGAATATAGTGATGTATCGCTGTATCTATATGATATCGGCACGCAGAATATAGTGATGTATCGCTGTATCTATATGATATCGGCACGCAGAATATAGTGATGTATCGCTGTATCTATATGATATCGGCACGTGGCAGAATATAGTGATGTATCGCTGTATCTATATGATATCGGCACGTGGCAGAATATAGTGATGTATCGCTGTATCTATATGATATCGGCACGTGGCAGAATATAGTGATGTATCGCTGTATCTATATGATATCGGCACGCAGAGTATAGTGATGTATCGCTGTATCTATATGATATCGGCACGCAGAATATAGTGATGTATCGCTGTATCTATATGATATCGGCACGCAGAATATAGTGATGTATCGCTGTATCTATATGATATCGGCACGCAGAGTATAGTGATGTATCGCTGTATCTATATGATATCGGCACGCAGAATATAGTGATGTATCGCTGTATCTATATGATATCGGCACGCAGAGTATAGTGATGTATCGCTGTGTCTATATGATATCGGCACGCGGCAGAATATAGTGATGTATCGCTGTATCTATATGATATCGGCACACAGAGTATAGTGATGTATCGCTGTATCTATATGATATCGGCACGTGGCAGAATATAGTGATGTATCGCTGTGTCTATATGATATCGGCACGTGGCAGAATATAGTGATGTATCGCTGTATCTATATGATATCGGCACGTGGCAGAATATAGTGATGTATCGCTGTATCTATATGATATCGGCACGCAGAGTATAGTGATGTATCGCTGTGTCTATATGATATCGGCACGTGGCAGAATATAGTGATGTATCGCTGTATCTATATGATATCGGCACGCAGAATATAGTGATGTATCGCTGTGTCTATATGATATCGGCACGCGGCAGAATATAGTGATGTATCGCTGTATCTATATGATATCGGCACACAGAGTATAGTGATGTATCGCTGTATCTATATGATATCGGCACGCAGAATATAGTGATGTATCGCTGTATCTATATGATATCGGCACACAGAGTATAGTGATGTATCGCTGTGTCTATATGATATCGGCACGTGGCAGAATATAGTGATGTATCGCTGTGTCTATATGATATCGGCACGTGGCAGAATATAGTGATGTATCGCTGTGTCTATATGATATCGGCACGTGGCAGAATATAGTGATGTATCGCTGTATCTATATGATATCGGCACGTGGCAGAATATAGTGATGTATCGCCGTGTCTATATGATATCGGCACGTGGCAGAGTATAGTGATGTATCGCTGTATCTATATGATATCGGCACGTGGCAGAATATAGTGATGTATCGCTGTATCTATATGATATCGGCACGTGGCAGAATATAGTGATGTATCGCTGTGTCTATATGATATCGGCACGTGGCAGAGTATAGTGATGTATCGCTGTATCTATATGATATCGGCACGTGGCAGAATATAGTGATGTATCGCTGTATCTATATGATATCGGCACGTGGCAGAATATAGTGATGTATCGCCGTGTCTATATGATATCGGCACGCAGAATATAGTGATGTATCGCTGTATCTATATGATATCGGCACGCAGAATATAGTGATGTATCGCTGTATCTATGATATCGGCACGTGGCAGAGTATAGTGATGTATCGCTGTATCTATATGATATCGGCACGCAGAATATAGTGATGTATCGCTGTATCTATATGATATCGGCACGTGGCAGAATATAGTGATGTATCGCTGTATCTATATGATATCGGCACGCAGAATATAGTGATGTATCGCTGTATCTATGATATCGGCACGCAGAATATAGTGATGTATCGCTGTATCTATATGATATCGGCACGCAGAATATAGTGATGTATCGCTGTATCTATATGATATCGGCACGCGGCAGAATATAGTGATGTATCGCTGTATCTATATGATATCGGCACGCAGAATATAGTGATGTATCGCTGTATCTATATGATATCGGCACGCAGAGTATAGTGATGTATCGCCGTGTCGATATGATATCGGCACGCAGAGTATAGTGATGTATCGCTGTATCTATATGATATCGGCACGTGGCAGAATATAGTGATGTATCGCTGTGTCTATATGATATCGGCACGCAGAATATAGTGATGTATCGCTGTATCTATATGATATCGGCACGCGGCAGAATATAGTGATGTATCGCTGTATCTATATGATATCGGCACGTGGCAGAATATAGTGATGTATCGCTGTATCTATATGATATCGGCACGCAGAGTATAGTGATGTATCGCTGTATCTATATGATATCGGCACGTGGCAGAATATAGTGATGTATCGCTGTATCTATATGATATCGGCACGCAGAGTATAGTGATGTATCGCTGTATCTATATGATATCGGCACGCAGAGTATAGTGATGTATCGCTGTATCTATATGATATCGGCACGCAGAGTATAGTGATGTATCGCTGTATCTATATGATATCGGCACGCAGAGTATAGTGATGTATCGCTGTATCTATATGATATCGGCACGTGGCAGAATATAGTGATGTATCGCTGTGTCTATATGATATCGGCACGTGGCAGAATATAGTGATGTATCGCTGTATCTATATGATATCGGCACGCAGAGTATAGTGATGTATCGCTGTGTCTATATGATATCGGCACGTGGCAGAATATAGTGATGTATCGCTGTATCTATATGATATCGGCACGTGGCAGAATATAGTGATGTATCGCTGTATCTATATGATATCGGCACGCGGCAGAATATAGTGATGTATCGCCGTGTCGATATCCTTCCCCATGGAAACTTATTAATAGTTGAATTGATTGCAGGCAACGTGGAGGAGGCGCGCGGCATCCTGAGGGACCTGGAGGGGGCGCTGGTCCCCCCGCCGGTCACGGCGCGGCTGCGCAGGGTGAGCCTGGAGCGTCGCCACGGCAACCTGGAGGGGGCGGAGGCCCTGCTGAGGGAAGCCATGGCGTCCGGGAAGAACGCCGCCGAGACGTCGTTCTACGCCGTGAAGCTGTCCAGGCAGCTGCTGAAGGTGCAGCGGAGCCTCGTTAAGGCCAGGAGGGTTCTGCTGGAGGCCATCGAGCGGGACCAGGTGGGTGTGGCCTGTTGAGAGCAGGTGGGTGTGGCCTGTTGAGAACAGGTGGGTGTGGCCTGTTGAGACCAGGTGGGTGTGGCTGGAGGTTCTAGAGGGAGGACCAGGTGGGTGTGGCCTGTTGAGAACAGGTGGGTGTGGCCTGTTGAGAACAGGTGGGTGTGGCCTGTTGAGAACAGGTGGGTGTGGCTGGAGGCTCTAGAGGGGGACCAGGTGGGTGTGGCTGGAGGCCCTAGAGGGGGACCAGGTGGGTGTGGCTGGAGGCCCTAGAGGGGGACCAGGTGGGTGTGGCTAGAGCAGGTGGGTGTGGCTGGAGGCTCTAGGGGGGGACCAGGTGGGTGTGGCCTGTGACCTCACAATACAATGTCACTCAAGTCAAGAGAGAGGACACGCCCATGTTGCAGCACAAAATCAAGTTGACTGAAGGATAAATCAAGTTGACCGAAGGATAAATCAAGTTGACCGAAGGATAAATCAAGTTGACTGAAGGATAAATCAAGTTGAGTGAAGGATAAATCAAGTTGAGTGAAGGATAAATCAAGTTGACCGAAGGATAAATCAAGTTGACTGAAGGATAAATCAAGTTGACCGAAGGATAAATCAAGTTGACCGAAGGATAAATCAAGTTCACTGAAGGATAAATCAAGTTGACTGAAGGATAAATCAAGTTGAGTGAAGGATAAATCAAGTTGAGTGAAGGATAAATCAAGTTGACTGAAGGATAAATCAAGTTGACTGAAGGATAAATCAAGTTCACTGAAGGATAAATCAAGTTGACCGAAGGATAAATCAAGTTGACTGAAGGATAAATCAAGTTGACCGAAGGATAAATCAAGTTGACCGAAGGATAAATCAAGTTGACCGAAGGATAAATCAAGTTGAGTGAAGGATAAATCAAGTTGACTGAAGGATAAATCAAGTTGACTGAAGGATAAATCAAGTTCACTGAAGGATAAATCAAGTTCACTGAAGGATAAATCAAGTTGACTGAAGGATAAATCAAGTTGCCCGAAGGATAAATCAAGTTCACTGAAGGATAAATCAAGTTCACTGAAGGATAAATCAAGTTGACTGAAGGATAAATCAAGTTGACTGAAGGATAAATCAAGTTCACTGAAGGATAAATCAAGTTGACCGAAGGATAAATCAAGTTCACTGAAGGATAAATCAAGTTCACTGAAGGATAAATCAAGTTCACTGAAGGATAAATCAAGTTCACTGAAGGATAAATCAAGTTGCCCGAAGGATAAATCAAGTTCACTGAAGGATAAATCAAGTTGCCCGAAGGATAAATCAAGTTCACTGAAGGATAAATCAAGTTCACTGAAGGATAAATCAAGTTGCCCGAAGGATAAATCAAGTTCACTGAAGGATAAATCAAGTTCACTGAAGGATAAATCAAGTTGAGTGAAGGATAAATCAAGTTCACTGAAGGATAAATCAAGTTCACTGAAGGATAAATCAAGTTCACTGAAGGATAAATCAAGTTCACTGAAGGATAAATCAAGTTCACTGAAGGATAAATCAAGTTGACCGAAGGATAAATCAAGTTGACCGAAGGATAAATCAAGTTGACCTCACTCGCATCTTCACAGAAATGTTGTTGGTCACCATCTTGGTTAGCGCTGCAACGATTAGTCGACATAATTTATATATATACTTTTTTTTTCGCACTACCTATCTTTGTGAAAGTGGCTTCTCAGCTCTGGTCCAGCTGAAGACTTCTTAGCTTAACATAACAGACCGACAGTAAGTTTGGGGGAACTAATGGGATAACTGGGGTTGCAACAAAAGTGCAACTAGGGCTAAAAACACAATGAAATGAAATAAAATAATAATAATAATAATAATAAATAATATATCCTTCTTAGCAGACTTCTTAGCTTAACATCCCAGGGAACTAATGGGATAACTGGGGATGTTGTTTGGTCCAGACAAGAGTCTCAAAGTCTGGGGTGATGGTAGACAAAGCAACTCTGAGGTCATGCTCAATGTCCAATCTGTTCCTCTGCTTTGTCTTCAGCTGGACCAGAGCTGAGAAGCCACGTTCACAAAGATAGGCAGTGCAAAAAAATATATATATATAATTTTTTTTTAAATTATTATTATTATTTTTGTTTTATATATAATTTTTTTTAGATTAGTCGACTAATCGAAAAAATAATCGACAGATTAGTCGACTACCAAAATAATCGTTAGTTGCAGCCCTAATCTTGGTACATATTATATATATGGTCAGAGGTGTAAAGGTACACGTATCCGTACCGAACCGTTTCAGTGTGTACCGTACCGTACCGAACGGCTGTGTACCGAATGAATACAACGGTATGTTAACCACTAACGACTGCCCACCGGGGGCTGTTTTTTTCACAATCTAATGTAATTATTATTATAATATATATTTTTTACAAGTCTATTATTAATTTCAATATAGAATATTAGTCGACAGCCCTACAAGTACAATTAGTTACTGCACACTACATCACCCCTGAGTGGAACATGGAAAGCCAAACTTTCCCCCCACTGTACCGAAAACCCGTACCGAACCGTGAGTTCAAAACCGAGGTACGTACCGAACCGTGGTGTTTGTGAACCGTTACACATTCACAACATACCGTTTTGTCTTTTTTTAACAGACGAGTCCAAAGCTGTACCTGAACCTGCTGGAGCTGGCGCTCAGCGGCGACGTGCGGCAGAACGAGGAGGAGATCCTGTCCTGCTTCGACCGCGCTCTGACCAGCGCTCTGCCCCTGGAGTCCCGCCTGCTGTTCTCCCAGCGCAGGCTGCACTTCCTGGAGGACTTCGGCAGCGACATCAACACGTGAGTTCCTCCTGGTGACCCGTCAGGTGGGTGTGGCCTGTGGAGGCCAGGTGGGTGTGGCCTGTGGAGGCCAGGTGGGTGTGGCCTGTGGAGGCCAGGTGGGTGTGGCCTGTTGAGGCCAGGTGGGTGTGGACTCTCGGCAGCGACATCAACACGTGAGTTCCTTCCGGTGACCCGTCAGGTGGGTGTGGCCTGTGGAGGCCAGGTGGGTGTGGCCTGTTGAGGCCAGGTGGGTGTGGCCTGTGGAGGCCAGGTGCGTGTGTCCTGTTGAGGCCAGGTGGGTGTGGCCTGTTGAGACCAGGTGGGTGTGGCCTGTTGAGGCCAGGTGGGTGTGGCCTGTTGAGGCCAGGTGGGTGTGGCCTGTGGAGGCCAGGTGGGTGTGGCCTGTGGAGGCCAGGTGGGTGTGGCCTGTGGAAGCCAGGTGGGTGTGGCCTGTTGAGGCCAGGTGGGTGTGGCCTGTGGAGGCCAGGTGGGTGTGGCCTGTTGAGGCCAGCTGGGTGTGGCCTGTGGAGGCCAGGTGGGTGTGGCCTGTTGAGGCCAGGTGGGTGTGGCCTGTTGAGACCAGGTGGGTACAGACCAGGTGGGTGTGGCCTGTTGAGGTCAGGTGGGTGTGGCCTGTTGAGGCCAGGTGGGTGTGGCCTGTGGAGGCCAGGTGGGTGTGGCCTGTTGAGGCCAGCTGGGTGTGGCCTGTGGAGGCCAGGTGGGTGTGGCCTTTTGAGGCCAGGTGGGTGTGGCCTGTTGAGGCCAGGTGGCCTGTGGATGCCAGGTGGGTGTGGCCTGTTGAGGCCAGGTGGGTGTGGCCTGTGGAGGCCAGGTGGGTGTGGCCTTTTGAGACCAGGTGGTTGTGGCCTGTTGAGGCCAGGTGGGTGTGGCCTGTGGAGGCCAGGTGGGTGTGGCCTGTGGAGGCCAGGTGGGTGTGGCCTGTTGAGACCAGGTGGGTACAGACCAGGTGGGTGTGGCCTGTTGAGGCCAGGTGGGTGTGGCCTGTTGAGACCAGGTGGGTACAGGCCAGGTGGGTGTGGCCTGTTGAGGCCAGGTGGGTGTGGCCTGTTGAGGCCAGGTGGGCGTGAGTTCCCGGTGACCAGCTTCAGCCGCGACAGGAACACGATCTTGATTGATTGATCGTCGCGGTCCGATGGAAAGATTTTAACATTCAGTTCTGGTACGTGGATCCCACAGGCTCATGACCGCCTACGAGGAACACCAGAGACTCCAGACGGACGGCGAGCCGGCGAAGAGGAAGGCGGAGAACGGGTAAGTAAGCTCGAGGTGAACTCTGGGGATTTATAATAAAACACAAGATACTGGACAATGATGAGGATGAGTGCTTTGATTGATTGATTGATTGATTGATTGATTGATTGAAAACTTTATTTAACAGATTGCAGAATGGGTACAATACAGTACGGCTCAATACACACAATTGTTAAGGGGATGCAGACCAGAGAAAGACTTTCGTCTTGTTTACATCAGGGTCCCCCGTTTTCAATTCATAGTGGCACACGCAACATACAGATACCGGTATATATCTTGACATTTCTGACATACATGACATACAGGTATACAGTACTGTTACATTTGTGACATACAAGATATGCAAATATACAGTACTGTTATCCTAACAGCAAATCCGAACAGAAAATATATACATACGAGGAGGGGGAGGAAACTGTACATTAGGGGGTGGGTGGGTTTGTACATTTACGGGGGCCATACAGATATATATCATGACATTTATGGTTTTTCTTCACGGTTGCAGATAAAAATTAGGCTACACTAATATTATAGTATATGACTTATCATAAATAAAACATTTATCATAAATTATGTAGCCTGTCTGCATCCGCTTGGCGCTCCATCAAGACGTCACCATCACTTTCGTACCAACAGTGCCCTCATTGGTTTATTTATGTTGACGAAACTGACGAGTTATATTCATTAAAGAAAGTTGATTTAATAAACTAATTTAATCAGACTCATTTAATCAGATTAATCATCACTTTATTCAAATTGGGGATTTAGTTTGAGGATTTTTATCATGATTACGTCATAAAATATGACGACAGACATTCGAAGCTTCGTTCGAATACTTCAATAGAAGCTTTGAATGTTAGAACATGACATCCGGTACAACAGCCCCAGTCTGCATATCTAAGTTTTCATACGCCTCCTCCACTGAATCCTCCCAAGGCACAGTCGGTTCTATAAAATAAACTAACCGTTGACTAGCAGACCATAATACTAAGTCAGGCCTCATGTTAGTGCTCTCTGCCTACTGGCTTAAAACTGTAGTCCAATGCCAACGTCTTCAGTGGAGGACTCGAGGTACGGCTGAAATCAAAGCTGCAGTGCTCACACGTGTAGACGCGGACTGGTTTTATTATTTTGATCATGGACTCTTGCTCCGCTAACTTATTTGTTCTGATTTGTGATTTTAATTCTGTATTTTACTGTTGATTTGATTCTATCTTTTAGAAAAGCCTCAATGGACTGGCCTTGAAAACTAGCACTTGTGCTATAAACACGCAAAACAACACATCTGGTCTGTCCACTGTGACTGGTCCAATGTAGCTGTGGTGTCCGTTTTAAATAAACATATTCATTCATTCATTCATTTATTTTTTTATTTTTTTATTTTTTTTAGTAAATCTTTTTCAGTCATCATCACACACAGTACAATATACATCATCATTTATCTATATTTGATTATTTACAGAGACTGAACAGGTACAGACTGAAGCATAGTGCTTATATGTGCCTGTCCTATATTCTTACCAAAAAATACAAACATTTAGACTCCAAAACAGTATTATAAAAAATATGTAAAAAAAAGAAAAAAGCAAGCAAAACAGTATTATTCACCCTTGTAGTTTTTCAAACGTTAGCTTTACAAAAAAATACAAAAATGTAGATTCCAAAACGGCGTTCTAAAAGAAAAAAAAGAAAACAAAACAGTGTTATTCACCCTTGTAGTTTTCAAAAATAGCTTTACAAACCTTTTTCTTAAAAACCAAAATCGAACGACTCATTCTTAACCGTATATCCGCATTGTTCCACAACAAGTTAACCCCAAATAATAGAAATACACCTCCTTTTAATCCCTTTCTTTAATAGTATCTTGAATAGGGGTTAGAAATAGGAACGATGTAAATGCAGCCGTTGCTTCGTCACCTTCTGCCCCACGTGACCCTGTTCTCCTGGCGTGTCGTCGGCCACACAGGTCCCCGCGGCCCGACTCCAAGAGACGCCGCGTGGACGAGACGACGCCCGACACGCTGGCTGACTTGTGCCAGGTAAGACCTAGCTTTGGACAACGGAGCTTTTATTAACATTATCATTGTTATTGTTATTCTTGTTATTATTATTATTGTTGTTGTTGTCATTTTCACCCTGCCCCACCTCAATCTGTGATGTCAGAGGGGGGGGGGGGGGGGGGGGGGGGGGCAGGTACTCTGACATCACCGATTGGGGGCGGAGCAGAGTGTGCAGCAGAGCAAAAATATCAAACGCTATGGGCAGCGAAATTACTATTAATCAACATGCTGTTTCCTGGACTCTCCAGACCAGGTCCAAGCTGCTTCTGAAGGACAGTCCTGTTGTGAAGATGCTGTTGTCTCCAGACCAGACCAGGTCCACACTGTCTCTGAAGGACACTCCTGTTGTCAAGATGCTGTTGTCTCCAGACCAGACCAAGTCCACGCTGTCTCTGAAAGACAAAGACAGTCCTGTTGTGAAGATGCTGTTGTCTCCAGACCAGACCAGGTCCACACTGTCTCTGAAAGACACTCCTGTTGTCAAGATGCTGTTGTCTCCAGACCAGACCAAGTCCACGCTGTCTCTGAAAGACAAAGACAGTCCTGTTGTGAAGATGCTGTTGTCTCCAGACCAGACCAAGTCCACGCTGTCTCTGAAAGACAAAGACAGTCCTGTTGTGAAGATGCTGTTGTCTCCAGACCAGACCAAGTCCACGCTGTCTCTGAAAGACAAAGACAGTCCTGTTGTGAAGATGCTGTTGTCTCCAGACCAGACCAAGTCCACGCTGCCACTGAAGGACAAAGACGCTCCTGTTGTCAAGACGCTGTTGTCTCCAGACCAGACCAGGTCCAAGCTGTCTCTGAAAGACACTCCTGTTGTGAAGACGCTGTTGTCTCCAGACCAGAGCAAGTCCACGCTGTCTCTGAAAGACACTCCTGTTGTCAAGACGCTGTTGTCTCCAGACCAGACCAAGTCCACGCTGTCTCTGAAAGACACTCCTGTTGTCAAGACGCTGTTGTCTCCAGACCAGACCAGGTCCAAGCTGCCGCTGAAGGACAAAGACAGGCCTATAGTGAAGAAGCTGTTGTCTGCAGGATGCTGTGCGCGCTGTGTGCTCAGGTTCTGCTGTGTAACGCAGCACTCTGCCTACCGACAGTCCTACGAGGTAGGTTCTGGGGATGAGTTTGAATTTTTCGAATAGTCGCGCCAGTCTCCACATTCGATTTTCATGTCGGAATCGGAAAAAATATATATAAATATATTGGGCGTGTAACGGTTAGGGGTGGGGACGATGCATCGATCCAGATCGATATATCGATCTATTATCACCGGAGGGGACACGTGATGCAAGGCTTCGTCCTCATTGCAGCCGACCAGTGGGAGGCATGGCCTAACAACGTTCGAGACAGGGGAGGGGTAGAATTGGACAATACGAAATTGGGGATGGGAGAAAAAAATCGAAAAATGGGGAGAAAAGGTAGATACATTTTTTTTTATGTATTTTTATTAATATTATTGTAGGGCTGTCAACGAATATTCTATATTGAAATTAATAATCGACTTGTAAAGAAAAAGAAAAAATAATAAAATGTATATTAACACATTCCCTGCCACGCAATTTGAGCATCTTATACCACTCTCTGCCAACACTCTAAGTCTATGGAGATGTTCACCTTCTTTGCAGGGCTATAACTTTTTAAATTGTATTGCTAAATTGACATTACTATGGCCCATTCAACATCGATTATCTATCGTTCAGGATGTGGGAACGTTATACTTTTTCATTCATACATTCATACGAAAATACCGTCTAGAATATAAATATGTTTTTATCGTTTTCTGCAGTAATTCCTAGAACGCTAGTTATAGGCCTAAACGCATAATATAGATTATCGATTGCAGTTTATTCGTGATACATGCTATATTAAAAAATCCAACTGAATACGATCCTAAACGTTATGACTCAGCATGCGCGGATGAACGGGGGGGGGGGGGTCGTTTATAAGTCCGTGATCGTCAGTAAATGCTTTATGTAGTACGGGTTGATTTATTGATCAGTTGGTTTGTAAACAAAGAAATGTACAATCGCCTTGAAAATGACGTCAGCGTCCTCTTACCGTTGGCCGACGAGACTGGAGCAAAAAGATCCCACTTATTTGACGGCGATCGAGTCGATCCATTTCCGGTTTGTATAATAATAATAACAGCCCAAATCATGTCGATTATTGAGTTATGGCAGCGATCCATATACACGGTGTGTGTGTTGAGTCCCGCGACACTATGCGAGTGCCGGACGCATTTCCCAGACGCACCGAGATCGACTCGTCCATTTCCGGTTTGGTAACTCGCCGATCATCCACCAGGCGGCAGTATTGAAGCGTTGCAGAGTTGTGCATGCTCCCACTGCATCAGACCAGGCTCCGTGAGGGAATTATGAATAACATGGCGAAAAAATGAAATATGATCTCAATAACGTCGTACGCCGTGGAATGGCAGAATTAGCATGAACTTGAAACACGTCGTGACACGTAAGCCGTTTTCGGCGCTGGATGTGTTAAATTGTGAGAAAAAAAAAACAGCCCCCGGTGGGCGGTGAAGCAAACTAAATTCTTATTTAATACATTTGTATATTTAGAGGCAGCCTAATTTTCATAGCCTAATTGATCTAAAAGATGCACATGCTACTGTTTCTGTTTGTTTATTAAAACCGGTTGATGGGCCAATGCAATGCAATGCAATGTAGGTGATGTGGGATTTGAATATGCGTTCTTTAGGACCCAGTGTCCACGTCGCGTGTTCCCCTCTTGCCTTCCTCAGGACACGCTCAAGGAACTACAAGCGTTCATCGGCGATTCGGAAAACGTCCAAAAATGCCAAGATTCGGCGGTGACCACCGTGCCGACGGAGGAGAACGGCGGCTCCCATGATGCAACGGTGCCACGCGGCGCCACAGTGGAGAATAACGGTTCACAACAAGACGCCACGGTGCCGGAGCTGAGCGACCAGGACCCGCCGAGGAAGAGGAGGAAGCCGGACGCCATGGAGACCGACGCCATGGAGACCGAGGGCCAATCGGAGGCGGGCGCAGCAGCCGTGGTTCCCGTCGACGTGAACGCAGCAGCCGCCGTGTGCGTGGTCTGTCTGGGAATCCTGCAAGAGTTCTGTGACAAGAGCCACGCCGTAAAGGTAGGGCTGGGGGATTCATCGATTTTATCATTTAATTCGAATTCATGATTTTAGGATGTTAAAAAAAAATTGAAAATAGATTTGACAAAAAGAAAAATTATAATAATTTTTTTTTTACATTTTTTTAGGATTCACCTTTTATTTTTACAAAAAGTGATGTTTGGTTAAAGTTAGATTTGTACTTTATTAAATTCTTGTTTGATGATCAAGAGGCACCTTTTATTTGTTTTAAGTGAAGTTTGGTGAAAAAGCAAGTTATTGCACTATTAATCCCAATAGGGACATTCATCTTTGTTTGATCAAGAGTAACCTTTATATATATATATATATATATATATATATATATATATATATATATATATATATATATATATAATTATATTTTTTTTCTTTTTAAGTGAAGATTGGTGAAAGTTAGGTGTGCACTTCAATCCCAATAGGGAAATTCATCTTGGTTTGATCATTCTTTTGTGTCGAATAAAAACAAAGCTTATTATTAAATCGGATGTGGTGTGAAAAAATCTGAGATTTAATTTTTAGGCCATATCGCCCAGCCCTACGTAAAGGTGTGTTCCAGAGATTTCTTTCCCCATAATTATAATTTCTTACTTCAGCAGAAATAGTTAAACGGGCCTGTAGATAACATTCAGCCACTAGATGTCGCACCAGAGCACCAGTCATTTATCCAATCAGGTGTGTTCCATGTGGGGGGGATGGGAAGTAGGGAGAGGATTTATTTTCAATGATAAATTCATTAATCAATAATGTTTTTTGGGGGGAATAGTGATACTAAAAGCTCTGTGGATGCATTAGTTTAAAAAAAATATATATTACTCTACAAAATCTATATCTAGGTATCTATATCACCTATAAATGCATATTTAGCATTGTCATATTCACCACCACATCACAGAAGTGTCGGATCGTACCATCACTGAAATGGGAGAGTTGACCGTAGCTTTTTGTCTTCATGAATACAGATAACCGAGGTAGTGAAGGCTAGGGGTGGGTACCGAATCTGGTACCTTTAAGGGTATCGACCGAATAACGTCGGTACTGCAGAGTACCGATTCACCGGTGCCACATTTCGGTAATGAAGGAGAATGGAGCTTCTTAAGGAAAGTAGACGAGGCTGGTCTTAATCATAGCACAGTACTTTATTCAATTTAGAACACTGAAGTTCAAGACGGAACAGAACAGAACACAACCGGCCGGCAGAAGAAGAAAGAGAAGCCCGGTCTTTCATAATACATTGATATTTATAGACATTCAAGAACAGCTGATCACATGACAAAGATGACCAGTTTAAACAGGCGTGTCCTCCCTCAAATCATACGATCTTACATCATCGGACAAAGATCACGGGCTGTTGACGAGTCCCCCCCCCCCCCCCCCCCCCGGTCCTGATCACCTGGCCTTAATGTTCTGGGTTATGTTACCATGTCCTGCTTTTGTACACATTCTACCTTGACTATTGTTTGATGAAGATGAACACAAACCTTCCCACAGAGGTCTGTGTCAACGTTAATGTGTTACAGAGCTCGAAGGGAAGACGGTGTCCTTACACGACCTTGATATCACTGATTTGTAGATCAGATTATGTAATTATGATCTAATGGTATGGAAACTAACTATACATTTTCTCCAACAGTAATGAAAGACAAAAATTACTTTTTTACATTTTTTAAGTCCGATGACGCCAACGTTTCGTTTACCGCAAAACGAAACCTATGAAGTGTACGTCACGTCAACGTTCACGCGCACAATACGCGATTACCTAGGGTTTGACTTTCTTCAACAACAACAAAGCAGTCGGGACAATGGCAAGCTGAAAACGGTCGCAAGTGTGGTTACACTTTACAAAACTAGATTGCGACAACGCTCACTGCAATATTATATATATTAACAAATTGTTCTAAATAAATAATAATGATAATAAATAATGAAGTTTGGACACATTTCTTTTTTTTTTTAATTTTTTTTATTATTGCAAAACAAAACTTATTAAAAGTCAGTACTCAACACACAATGTATAATGAAACTTTCAGTAAAGGTGGTTAAAATATATGCAAGTACAGAAACAGGATAAAACAAAAATAGTCAATAATAACATTTTAACCGTATACCGTGTATATCCAGCGAAGTTACAATTATATAAATGTTAGTATATAATATACCCCGAATACCTATTTTCTAAAACCCTACACACATATGCTCCAGCTCAAATCCCCCCCTCCCGGACCCCCTCTTGGATAGTACCTCTATTATCCCTCACTCCTAACCAGACATCACCATTATAGGCTAGCTTTTATTCTCTCCACCACTTCTAACCACATTAACATTTTGGATTCATTGAGCCCTAGAATTCTTGCTGTTGATATTTCTTGATATATCACATCAAGATATGTAAGAAACCACACTTTCCGGCACATTTTTTCCGGTTGAAACCAACGTGATGCAATCAGTTTTTTAGCTACTGTGATACCCGATAAAACCAATCTTTTTAGTTGTGGGTTCACTGCAAACTCAAAAACATCATTCAATAGCAATACCGCGGGGTGTACAGGTATATTCCAAAATACGAGTATTGATAATTGTTGGGACACATCTTCCCAGAATGCCTTAACTGGTGGGCAGTCCCAATACATGTGCATAAATGTTCCTTCGTCCCCATTTGTACATTGGGAGCATTTGGAGTTTTGTATAAGCCCCATTTTGCACAGCCTTATAGGAGTCAAGTATGTCCTGTGAATATAGTTCAGATTGATTTGTTGATGATCCGGGTTCCTTGATGTAAGTCGGACATTTGCCCAGGCTCCTTGCCAATCAAAGTCATTTTCCAGGTCTGGTATATCCCTCCTCCAGACATTGTCTAGTTGAAGGGTTTCGTACGAGGACGTTAGTAATTGTGAATAAAAACCTGATACAAAACCTCCCAATGTATTTCTGTCATAGAAAAATTTGTGGTATCTGTGGTGTTCAATTGGTATGTGTAATGGAACACCGTGAGATCTCATACAAAGTTTTAACTGTATGTAAAAAAGCCATGTGGACTCGGTGAGGTTAAACTTTATGCATATTTCGACATAACTACAGAGGCCCTTGTTATTAAAAATATCCCCTAATGAGTGTATGCCTCTTTCTTCCCATACAGGGAATCTTATAGGTCGTTTTCCCATTAAGAGAGCATTGTTATTGAATATGGGAGTGTGATTATGCCATACTTGATTGTTAGGAAATTTCCTTTGAGTTTCCCGCCATGTCCTGATTGCATGGGTTATTATTGGGCCAAATTCTCGCTCACAATGCTTGATTGAAAGTTTAGTGTATGCTATGTCTTTCAATCTCTGTGGGGCTACTATGTTTTCTTCTAATTCTCTCCAAGATACCAAAGCCTCGGGGTCAAACCATATCTTCTTCAATGGTCTTAATGTGAAGGCATTAAAATATTGTAAAAAATCTGGGACTGCCATGCCACCGTCTGCTTTACTTCTCTGTGCGGTGGATCTTTTTATGCGAGGCGGTTTGTTATTCCAAATAAATTTGTATGTGGAGGTTTGTAATCTTTTCCAGTAGCCCTCTGGAGGAGGTAACGGAAGCATTGAGCTGAAGAAATTGATTCTTGGTAATACATCCATCTTAACTATTGATACCCTTGCCTGTACTGAGTTTTTAAGTTTTGCCCACCTGTCCAGGTCGTCCTTGATTTTGTTCTGTATTTTTGTGTAATTGTGCTTCACCGTTTGTCTTATGGTGGGGAATATTTCCACTCCCAAGCATCTGAAATGTTTTACCATCGGTATCGCACCTGGGAGGGTTATACCTTTTTTTGCAGGGGTGTTAAGTGGAAGGAAAGCCGACTTCGGCCAATTTATCTTAAATCCCGATAGATCACCAAAGTTCTCAATCAACTTGAGCAGATGAGGCAATGTGGTGTTGGGGTTTTGCATGAACAATATTACGTCGTCCGCATATAAACTAATTTTTTGTTGTGTGCCCTTGATTACGATTGGTTCTATGGATTGGGATTGTCTTATATATTGTGCTAAAGGCTCTAATGATAAATTGAATAGTCCGGGACTAAGAGGGCAACCCTGTCTGGCAGAGCGTGATACCGGAAAGATTTTGGAGATGATTGTGCCTGTTGTAATCATGGCCGATGGGTCCTTGTATAGTACTTTAATCATATCAATGAAACCTTTTCCTAACCCCATCCTTTCCAATACTGCCCATAGAAACGACCATTCCAACCTGTCAAATGCTTTCATAGCATCCAGGGATAGTATCGCCTTAGGTGTGATGTCCTCTTTGTCTGTATCTAGTACGTGCAGTATTCGCCTTATGTTATCATTGATCAGGCGACCTTTTATGAAGCCTGTTTGGTCCGTATGAACTAAAGACGTCATATGCTTTTGCAATCTGATGGCTAATATCTTAGAGTACAGTTTGACATCGGTTCCGAGGAGGCTTAAAGGACGGTAACTACCGCATTCAGTGGGGTCTTTGTCTTTTTTGTGAAGAACTGAAATGAGTGCGGTATTTTGGTGTTCGATGAAGCTTCCCTCTTTGACTGAGTATAAGATCATATTTAGTAATAAGGGTCCAAATATGTCCCAGCAAGAAATGTACATTTCTGATGGGATACCGTCAATTCCCGGAGCTTTGCCGTTTTTCATTCCGGATATGGCCTTCTTGAGTTCTTCTAATGTGATCGGTACTTCTAACTGTTTAGCGTCTTCATCTGTAAGTTTAGGGAGAGTAATTTGATTAAGATATGTGTCTAATTTGTCCTGATCAAAGGTCGTTTCTGAGTTATATAAATCGGAGTAGAATTCTTTGAATGTATCGTTTATTATTTTGGGTTCTGTTACTAGAGCTTGTTGTTTCCTAATGGCAGTTATATCTGCAAATTTTGCATTAATTCTTAGTCGCATGGCTAATAGGTGACTAGGTTTAGAACCTTGGAAGTACTGCTGTTGTCTAGTGCTGCGTATTTGCAATTCCGATTTTTGTCTGTACATTGCTTTGATCTCGGTCTTTAGAATGTTTTGGACACATTTCTTTACAACTGAGGTAGGTAGATTACTTTTTCAGAGACTAAAGTACCGAAAAAGGTACCGGTATCGGTTCAAATGTGAACGGTACCCAACCCTAGTGAAGGCTGAGAAGTACCAGTTCAACTCGATGTTTTTTGTCTCTTATCAATACAGATAGCAGAGGCGGTGAAGGCGGAGAAGTACCAGTTCAACTCGATGGTTCTGTTCGTCTCTCTGCCCGCTCAGCTTGGTGTCCGAGAGGTACGTGTGTCAAGTTTCAAGTTTCAAGTTTCTTTATTAGTTGTCATACAGAAGTACAGAATACTTTTATACAAAATGCTTCTTTCTGTTACGCTCCAGAGACTGTGCTAGACAAAAAAGATAAGTATGAAATAAAATAAGTATAGCATGTAAAAAATAGAAGTCACGTACGTAGACACAAGTGTTCAGTATGTACATATGTACAATGTTCAATGCAGAATAGAAGTAACTTGAGTTACCATACAATATACTATGCAATATACTAATATACAATATAGTGCAAAGCAGAAATGGGATGAGGTACAATTTAGGTACAATTTACAGTAGGTGTACTGAGGTATGGGTTGTAGTGCAAATTCTTTACCAATAAATATAAAGTGTGTTTGTGTGTTCTAAAGTGTGTAGAGTGGGTGCTGCAGTGAGTTGTTTGTTTAAAGTGAGTGTGTGCGTGTGGATGTGTGTGCTGTGTGCATTTGATGGTTGTTGCATAGTGTTTATTGTTCGTTGAGCAACCTGATGGCCTGGGGATAGAAGCTTCTTCTGAGTCTTTCTGTGCTTGCCATGAGACTCTGGTATCGCTTGCCTGACTGCAGCAGTTCAAAGAGGCAGTTGTTTGGGTGCCTAGAGTCCTTGATAATTCTCTTAGCCTTACCCCTGCACCGCTTGTTGTAAATGTCTTGGAGAGTGGGAAGCCCCCCTCCAATTGTGCGCTCGGCTGAACGGGCCACTCTCTGTAGTCTGCTTGTGCGGTGCTATTCCCGGACAAGACCTCTTCAAAGTACTCTTTTCAAAGTAGTAGGGCTGTCTTAAATACTTCGAAGCTTCGTTCGATGGGCATGGGATTTGAATATGAAAATAAAATTCGATTATGTAAAAAAAAGAAAATAATAATAATGAATAATTTTTTTTTCTTTGCAAAATCAACTCTGCCTCTCTTTGTTAACTACAACAAGCAATGCTGTTTGTTATTTAAGATGAGGTCGGACTCGGCACTGACAGATTTGTGTTCATTGTGCTGCTTTTATAAAGCCTCAAATGACGGCTTACAATATTTCATGGAAGCAAAGTGTTTTGTTTGTCTAAGATTTAAAAAGGTTTAAACTTTACAGCACTGACAAAGTTGAACATTAAAATAAATAAAAGAAATAAATATTTCTTTTATTTAAATAAATATATTTAATTAAAAAAAAATTATAATAATAATCTTTTTTTATAAATTTATTTTTATTTAGAATTAAAATAAACATAAAAAAATATATATTTAATTAAAAAAAAATTATAATAATAATCTTTTTTTATAAATTTCTTTTTATTTAGAATTAAAATCGAATCTCGGCCCCGAAACTTCGAATTCCAAAAAAAATTATCGAAGGTCAGCCCTACAAAGTAGGAACTTCATTTATTTCATAATTGAGTACCTCGGATGAAGAAGCATATGAGTCTGTTTTAAAATGTTCAGAGTAATGTATGTTAGAGTGTTGTGTTCATTGACTTCATTCATAGTAAAAGACAGTAGAGGTCGAGTACTTTATTATCTAAAGATGCTAAGTTAGTGTTGTGTTCACTCATAGTTAAAGACGGTAGAGGTTGAGTAGTTTCTTAGTTGAGTAGTGATTTAGATTAACTTATCAACTCTAAATACACGGGCCGTCTAAAACATTTCAAAACGGACTTATATGGTTCTTCAGTGCAAGGGTTCCATTATTAGGGCTAATAAAACATGTTTTATTGTCCTGCTACTAGGGCTGACCCCTATTAGTCGACTAATCGGTCGAAAGGAGCCGTAGTCGACTAGCCAACCTCTTAGTCGAATACAAAAAAAATATATAATATTTATAATTTTTTTATCATCATTCTTTCCAAAAGAAGAGAGGCCTAGAAGCGTGGCTAACGCTAATGGCACGCATACCAGAGGCTAACTGCCTACGAAAACAGGCACAGAGGCAATGAAAGTGGATTTCACCCATCTAATGAACACACTAGACTAGACTAATATCAAGATGTATCCATCAGTGGACCAATTGTCCCTGGTCGTGTCTTGATTGTTTAAAAAAAAATTATTGTCAGGGCGGCTGGGTGGCGTAGCGGAGATTGCGCTCGTCACCAATGCAAGAGACTCCGGTCTCGACTCCCCGAGTCAGCATTGCCTGCGGCTTGGGCCAGTCGTCATACTATCTCATTTGGCAGAGTTTAGCGGGTGGAAAGTCGATGGATGGTAATCTGGACGTTGTGGACAGCGACTCCTACAGGTCGGTTGGGTGACGCCTGCACAGCAGAGACGGGAAGTAGCGGGGGTAGTGTGAGCCTCCCACGCGTTACACCTTGCCACTGAGAGTCTGCGCTGTCTGGTGAAAAGATGCGACAGGCTGCCTCCTCGTGTACCGGAGGGGACACGTGATGCAAGGCTTCTATCCTCACTACAGCCGACCAGTGGGAGGCATAGTCTAGCAACGTTCAAGACAGGGGAGGGGAGAATTGGAGGGGAGAATTGGCAATACGAAATTGGGATGGGAGAAGAAAATAGAAAAGAAGGAGAAAAAGTGGATACAAAAGAAAATATATATATATATATATGTGTAACTGAGGGGTACAATTCCCTGACTGTATTACTAGATATGATACTTACTACCACTACCTTTGTACTTAATATTCGGCCACCCAGTACACGGCATAAATATATTATCATGAACACTCTCACGTAGATGAAACGGATCCAACACAAATGTACGAATTAGAAACAGGTCTTTATTTCCTACACAGCGATGGTGTGTAGAATAAGCACTTAATCACTTAATTACATTTATGAATTGAAATAGTATGCACTTTTATGGCAAGGAGTATTCGTCGGTATATCAATAGAGAATGTCCAATCTCTGAAGGCGCAGGTGGCAAACATACGACCTGGAATAGTTAAGGAATAACAGCAATGATACTTTAATGATTATAGGCTGGATACACTAGAGGGGGTTAATCCGGTCGCTTGTAAGCCGACAGGAGTAGGAGGGGGGGGGGGGGGGGGGTAGAATCCGGCTGCCTCGTCCGGCCAAGGGTATCCCAGGTGAACCCACTGTAGTGCCGTTCAATGCGCCGGCGATCCTTGGACCACAGATGAAAGCAGGTGGACTCTTTGTGGGCCGGCTCTCTCCGGTCCACGGGGGAGAGACGTGAAGAGACCTCGTCTTGCAGAGCGTCTCCTCACCTTGCGTCCTCTCCAGGGGGGGGGGGTTCCAACACACGGCAGTGTCGGGGGTCTTTATCCATGGAATAATCAAAGTATCCAAAGCATAATCCGTGCCTGGGAAGGCGGGCTGTCGTCGGTAGAATAATCCGGTATACAGGTCCACTCGCTCGTCGGCTCTGGGGCTCCTCGGGTGCAGCTTCACATAGGGTCAACCACCCTGGGTAAGCAGCCAGTTCTCTGCCCGAAACGATGGGGTACTGACTACGGTAGTATTCTCACCGCACGAAGCACTATATATTAACAGACTATTATTAGCTTAATAGACTACGTCCAACTCGACGATATAGTGCCAAATATGACTATTCAAATATTAATATACACGATGTCTCAATACCGATGGTAGGCGAACTTGGCCTTACTCCCACACGTGGCGTCGCGGGGAGGCTTTACGTCTGTGACTCTATTGGAGGGTAAGAAACTGGACTGAAAAGAAAGTCCTACTTTAGTAGCGCAGTATATATACGCACTATGAACAAATAGTCCCATTAGTGGTGCGGTAGCCAAATTCCTACGCGGAACTAGGACTTGTTCGTACATGTCGAGCGGTACGTTTGAACTGGGTCTGAGGGGTATGGCAGCCTGGCACCAAGGTCTCGACCAATAGTAGAATGGAGACTATTATGGGATGTTCAGTAGGCTAGAATGGATATTCAATGCATATTGTACAAGGAATATACAAGGGATATCAGGGAATATTAGAGAATATACAAATACAATTAAATATATATATATAAATAAATATATATATTCGGTTTAATCTGGCCCTTCACAACAATATGTATTGTCGTTTTTATGACTTTGTGTGTATACTGTATTTTGTATTTCTTTTAGTATTTCTGTTTTTGTATTGTACAGCACTTTGGTACAACTTCGGTTGATTTTAAATGTGCTATATGAATAAAGTTGACCTTGACCTTGCATCGTGGTACATTAGTAACGGCCATTGTTGCTACTTTATCCCACAGCATTCCTGTTGGCTACATGTGAAGAAGGAAGTGAGGTAACGCTGCTTCCTTTAACCCTTTCACTGCCGCACAACAGCAGGTTAACCCTTTCACTACCACACTACAGAAGGTTAACCCTTTATTATCACACTACCGAGACCTCTAGGCAAAAGAGCTCCGCTTGGTGTAGCACACTTTGTTTACATTTGGTTTGTTTTGGTGTGATGTGTGGTTTTGTGAGTTTAGTATCTTATTATACTGTGGATTTCTCCAGACCTTGAGCCTGAGGTGTGACGCCAGCAGTAGCACCCCCCCCTTCCCCCTTCCCCCTATCCCCTATCCCCACTCAACTCCAACCCACGCGACAGGCAAAAACCAAAGAAATTTGACAAAGTGTTAATACCAAGCGGGGCTCTTTTGCCTAGAGGTTGCTGTATGACGGCATTACAGATTCTATCTTTAAGTAGGATCTATTTTGTCCATATAAATTGAATTTGATTCATTTAGTAATTAACGCTTTAAACCCTGGTGGATCTTGTCTTAATGTGTTGAGAGCTGTGATGTCATCATGTTATGCTAATGCCATTACATCACCGTTAAAACGATATACGATCGCCACCTTATGGCTATTAAAGGTAACTGCGCATTGTTAAAACATGACTGGTAAGAGAAAAACGGAACGTACATTCTGGTGCGAGCAGTAGCCTGGTTGTTCACACCAGCAGTAGAGCAGTAGTCTGGTTGTTCACACCAGCAGTAGAGCAGTAGCCTGGTTGTTCACACCAGCAGTAGAGCAGTAGCCTGGTTGTTCATACCAGCAGTAGAGCAGTAGTCTGGCTGTTCACACCAGCAGTAGAGCAGTAGTCTGGTTGTTCACACTAGCAGTAGCCTGGTTGTTCATACCAGCAGTAGAGCAGTAGTCTGGTTGTTCACACCAGCAGTAGAGCAGTAGTCTGGTTGTTCATACCAGCAGTAGAGCAGTAGTCTGGTTGTTCACACTGGCAGTAGAGCAGTAGCCTGGTTGTTCACACCAGCAGTAGAGCAGTAGCCTGGTTGTTCACACCAGCAGTAGAGCAGTAGTCTGGTTGTTCACACCAGCAGTAGAGCAGTAGTCTGGTTGTTCACACCAGCAGTAGAGCAGTAGCCTGGTTGTTCACACCAGCAGTAGAGAAGTAGCCTGGTTGTTCACACCAGCAGTAGAGCAGTAGTCTGGTTGTTCACACCAGCAGTAGAGCAGTAGCCTGGTTGTTCACACCAGCAGTAGAGCAGTAGCCTGGTTGTTCACACCAGCAGTAGAGCAGTAGCCTGGTTGTTCACACCAGCAGTAGAGCAGTAGCCTGGTTGTATCACCTTGCGCTGTATCTCTGCCCCCCCTCTCTCTGTTTCTCTCTCTCTCTGTTTCTCTCTCTCTCTGTCTCTCTCTCTCTCTCTCTCTCTCTCTCTGTCTCCTCTCTCTCTCTCTCTCTCTCTCTCTCTCTCTCTCTCTCTCTCTCTCTCTCTCTCTCTCTCTCTCTCTCTCTCTCTCTGTCTCTGTCTCTCTCTCTGTTTCTCTCTCTCTCTGTCTCTCTCTCTCTCTCTCTGTCTCCTCTCTCTCTCTCTCTCTCTCTCTCTCTCTCTCTCTCTCTCTCTCTCTCTCTCTCTCTCTCTCTCTCTCTCTCTCTCTCTCTCTCTCGGCCCGACTGTGATAAAGAAGCGATATTTATATAACATCGTGAAAATGTATTGTATGATTTTTCTACACATTTTCACTGTGTAGCCAATCACCATTCATATATTTTGACATCATCCATCCATCCATCCCAAACAACATTAGTTCAGGGTCTGACTGACGACGGGGTTCATGATTATTAAAGCGTGTCGTGTGTAGTGTGAGGAATAAACGCGTTGGTTTATTTAAACGACGCTCGCCGGCTGCCGTCGCTCCACAGAGAGAAGAGCATGACCCTGGGCCGCGACGACGTGGTCCTGGTGAAGGAGGCCTTCAAGTGGATCCTGCAGGGCCTCGTCTCCAAGGAGCTGGGCGGCGTGGACGTCTTCTCCAAGGTGTGTGACCTCGTGACCTCGTGGGAAACAACAGTAGGAGGGGACTAGAGATGACTACTAATAACAGTAGGGTGCTAGAGATGACTACTTGCTCTGTACAGTTTCCTCCCCCTCAAATGTATATAATATTCTCTTTTAGAAACTCTTGCCTGTAAATAAACAGTACTGTATATTTGTATATCTTGTATGTCATAAATGTCTGGAATGTAACAGTACTGTATATCCGTATGCCGTGTATGTCATAAATGTTATGATGAATTGAAAATGGGGGACCCTGATGTAAACGAGATGAAAGTCTTTCTCTGGTCTGCATCCCCTTAACAATTGTGTGTATTGAGCCGTACTGTATATTGTACCCATTCTGCAATCTGTTAATAAAGTTTTCAATCGTTCAATCAATTAATCAATCAATTGCTATGTAAATAACAGTAGGGACTAGGGATGACTACTTGCTCTGTAGATAACACATTGATAACATATTGATAACATATTGAATGACATCGTCTCACACCTGCCTCGTGTGTTTCAGAGTGAGTTTGAGGTCGGTGTAGGATACACTCACCAGGAGACCGAGTCTGACTGCCATTTCCTGTAAGTTCCTTTCTTACATATAATATCTCGATAACAAACTCATCACGTCTGTCGTATAGAAGAGTATTATAAGTATTATACAACATCAAGGACCTTGAATCCTTAAGATAAGGTATTGCTATTTTTTCATCTACATCATTTCATTGAGCTGCAATTAACGCAAGGATTCGATGTCCTTTGATGACATCACTGGTGGCCATATTCAAACAAATGTACTCTCAATAACTAAACAAATGTGTGCAAAACTGCTGAGTTTTTGTATGTATGTATCTATGTGAGATTATGTGCAAAATAAATCGGCATTGTCTTTTGGTGAAGTGCCCCTTTTTAAAGGTGCTATAGAGATAACATTCAGCCACTAGGTGTCGCACTAGACCACCAGCATGTCATTTATCCACTCAAGTGCATTCCACTTGGGGGAAATGGGAAGTAGGGAGGTGATGCATACCTGCAACATGTAAACATACATTTTTGACCCGTCAATAAACAAAAATTAATGATTTATTTATTAGTAATTAATAAATATAATAATAATTCATTATGAATTCATAAATCAACTATTTATTTGGGGGAAAAGCAATACTTTTATTCTGCACCTTTCTAAAAGTAAAAGTAAAGTAAAAATAATTAGTCTACATAAAAATGTTATCTATAGCACCTTTAAGTAAATATTCAATTTCGTTTTTTGGGTGAAAATGATTAATCGATAAAATAATCATTGAATGAGAATCGATTACTTAAATAATCATTAGTAGCAGCTCTACAACCAACCAAAACAATGATTCTATCTCTATCTCTCTCTCTCTCTCTCTCTCTATCTCTCTCTCTTAGTGCACCAGCGTGTCCCGACTGTTTCAAAGCTACCAAGAACAAACAAGTAAGAACATTATTGGAGAATAGTGTTTGAAAAACCAGTGGGAATTCTGTTTTGTTTGAATACTTCAGTTTAACACTTTCACTGCCCAAGCTGAATTCCTTTTTACCTCCTTGAATGCCCAGCACCACTTCAATGTTAACGTTAATATCGCCTAATCTATGTTTTAAATTATGGCTATGTGTCTAATCTGCCCGTCGCTTATCAAAGACTCATTTTCCAGTCAACATTGTCGTAGCAGATTGTTTTTTTATCGCTTCATTTCCGTTTTCTAGCATTTTGAAAAGCACTAGTTTTCACGGAAAAAAGAAGACATTCCATGATAATCGCCCTTTACTGGAATATTCTAGAACGTAGTAATTTTTCGGCCCATTCACGAATCGCCTTCAAACAAACGCTAGATTATCTATAGTATACGTGCACGCACGCACGCTCTGGCCGCAAGCTGAAAATCGATTCTCCTATTACCTGACCGCTCACACAGTCAATCAGCCATATCACTTTTTCTCCTTATTTTTCTCCCATCCCAATTTCGTATTTCCAATTCTCCCCTCCCCTGTCTTGAACGTTGCTAGACTATGCCTCCCACTGGTCGGCTGTAGTGAGGATAGAAGCCTTGCATCACGTGTCCCCCTCCGGTACACGAGGAGGCAGCCTGTCGCATCTTTTCACCGCAACAGCTCGAACTCTCAGCGGCGAGGAGTAACGCGTGGGAGTCTCACACTACCCCCGATACTTCCTGTCTCCGCTGTGCAGGCGTCACCCAACCGACCTGTAGGAGTCGCTGTCCACAACGTCCAATCCCCACCCACCGGCTTTCCCACCCTCTAACACTTGCCAATTGTGTTAGTATGAACGACCGGCCAAGCCGGTAGCAACGCCGAAAGAGCCGGGCTCGAGACCCAGTATCTCCTGCGTCAGTGGCGAGCGCCTTGCCCACTGCGCCACCCAGCCGCCTATTCTTATTTTTTCTATGATCTGTAAGGTGACCTTGGGTGTCCTGAAAGGCGCCACCAAATAAAATGTATTATTATTATAAGACAATAGGATCAATGACATCATAGGGAAGTAAGAAATAGAACTAGGGTTTCAAATCTGAACTATCCCTTTAACAGTGTTTGTCCCCCCCCCCCCCCCCCCCCCCCCCCCCCCCCCTCCGGTAGTCCATCTTCACCAGGGCAGCTGTGGTCAAAGCCTTGGAGAAGATCTCGGACCAGAGTTTTCTGAAGTAAGAACCTACTATTTAATACATTAGGAGTATAATACCGTAATTTCTCTAATAGTAACCCCGGCTTGTATTTGTTTCAACTGTAGCGGGTACCAGGCTTGTATTAGGAGGAGGCCTGTATAAGAGGGAGGCCTATATTTCAAATTTTCAAACGGATCATAATGAATAAATCAACATTTTGTGTCAGTTTGAACCCAGTAAAATGTACTGGGTTCATTTATTGAAACCAAGTACTGTATGAAATAGTAAACAGTGCAATTACAGGTGGTCACTGGTCATTTCAACGTTTTCAAAGTGAAATCAAGTAACTAGCTCAGTATGCAGCTCAGTATATTAGTAACCCGGCTTGTATTAGGAGGCCGGCTTATAATTGCTTAGCTCAAGAGCGCACCGGGCCATTAATAGAGACCCGGCTTGTATTTGAGACCCGGTTACTATTAGAGGAATTACGGTAATACACATTAATTGTTTGTCCATCTGTGTCATATTGTGAATGGTAATACACTGTTTAGTTTTCTAAATTAATGACAAAATGTGAATATTGTGGGATCCTTTTGATATCGTTAATGGTAATACTCAATTTAGTTTTCTAAATGAATGTGTTATCTCTCCCATATCGCTCAGCCCCTACAGCAGTGGTCGTCTTATAGAGGGATGAGTCATATTAACACATTTAAATAGGGACGTTAGATATTGGCTTTTTTTACCGATATACCGATATTGTCCAACTCTTAATTTCCAATACCGATATCAACCGATACACCGATATATGCGGGGTTCCCCCCCCCCCCCCCAAAAAAAACGAAATAATTTCAGGTAATTAACATTACATATCTCTTGTCGTGGAATTAACACAACATTATGCATACTTTTGACAATAAATAAAAAAATGTACTGCCAATATCGGCCGATAATATCGGACATCCCTACACTTAAATGATTAATATATCCTTGACATTGATTGACGGATGTCTTCTCGACCTTTCAGGAACTCCCCCTGTCCTCCCAGGCGCCCTGCCACCAGGTGCGCGGCCCAGGACGTCCTGTGCACCCACGTGTCCATCTTTGTGGCAGGTGAGACTCTTTATAATGAACCGAAAATTATTATTTTATAAAAAGAAATTATAAACGTTTACATTTTCTATTTTTTTTTTTTGTATTTTTAAATATAAAGTTTGCCAATAGGGATGCAGCAGTAGTATTGGCAGTGGTAGTAGTCGTAATAGTAATCCAGTATATATATTTATTTTTTTCTAAAAAATTAACCAGTTCAACACAGGTAACCACTTTTGCTTCATTTCTTTGATGGCTCAAATGTCTGCTCTAGTCCAGTCGATTTTGCGATTTGAGCACAAAGTTCATCATACTGTAGATCTAGCCTATTTATTTTGCTCTCAAAAGTGCACCAGATTGATGCGTTTAACTTTAAAATGTACACAAAAAATTTTTTTCTGGGGGGGGGGGGCATGCCCGCGGACCCCCTTAGAGGGGCCGAGGTTCACCCACCACAGTCTCGTAAAATCCTGTGGGAAACACTGCACATGCACAACTAAACCTACGTTCTGTTATTATTTCCACAAAATGGTACATGGTGCATTTTAGGGCCGTCCCCGACTAAGGATTTGGATAGTCGACTATGATTGGCCAAAATTTGCCGTTAGTCGACTATTGGTCGACAAAAAAAAATAGTAATATAATTTTATAATGGAAACAATATCCCAGAAGCAAACGGCATCCTCCATCCTCATCCTCCTATCTGAATCACCCCCCCGCCCCCCCTGTCTCATCCTCCTATCTGAAGCACCCCCTCCCTCCCATCTGGTAACCTGGCCCCACCCCTCCTATCATGTATAAATATTGACATATGCCATGAATCTGGGAGCTCTTTCGGGATCCCCCCCCCGGTCAGGTCCCTGTTGGGTCTCCTTAACGCGCAACGGCCCGGCCCCGGGGCCCTCTTGAGGATGATTTGCGCCACTTTGCCGACCTTTCTATATATATAGAGAGAGAATTAAAGCCCTATTTGTTGCCTGTCGATTGCCGTTTCAGGCGACAAAATCCGTTGAGCGGTTCTCGAGTTACATGCCGATATGCGAGTCGTGCGCCAAAGTACACGGCAGAGTCAGAGTACCACCCCTGACTCCCGGGGCTCTAGCCCTGTCAATCATTTGGCGATCTTGAGAAATATTCGACAGGGTTGTAGCCAATGAGTGTGGCTTTCCAATGATACCCCACGTGGGGGATGTGCGAATCGGGGATCAAGGTGAAAAGTCACGAGCGAAAACCGGAAGAGAAAGAAACGCAGAATGAATTAAAGTCAATGAGGAAATTGTTTACTGGAGAGCTTTTCTTTCTTCTCCAGTTTACCAAAATCGCTCCTAATCACTAATTTCTGAAATTTGGACATGTACTACATAAGACTTCAGGCTATGGACCCAGTGTGTTTCCCAGCTCATACCAATTTCTTTGGAAATACTATATTTGGATATTGCAACTACTACAGAAAAACGCGAGTAACAAGTTTTTCTACAACTCAAGTTCAGTATTTCATTAGCACTAAAAGTGATCTTGGGCGGCTACGTGGCGTAGTGGGCAAGGCGCTCGCCACGAATGAGGGAGACGCTGGGCTTGCCTGTTCGAGCCCAGCGCTCCACATTGCTTTCAGTTTAGCTGGTCGTCCGTACTAATACACATTGGCCGTATTAGGGGGTGGGAAACTGATGGGTGGGGATCGGGCGTTGTGGACAGCGACTCCTACAGGTCGGTTGGTGCGCCTGCACAGTAGAATCAGGAAGTGTCGGGGGCAGCGTGAGCCTCCCACGCGTTACTCCTCGCCACTGAGAGATCGAGCTGCGCAGGTGAAAAGATGCGACTGCTGTTACCTCAAGTACCGGAGGGGACTTGTGCTATGTATGACTTAGTCCACATTGCAGCCGGCTTGTGGGAGGCAAGAAACAGCGTTCGTGACAGGGGAGGGTTGAATTGGACGATACGAAATTGGGATGGGAGAAAATATAGAAAAATGGGAGAAAAAGTGGATCAAAAAAAAAAAGCACTAAAAGTGATCTTTCTCTATTGTATCATAAGCTTCAGAATGTCATCCTTCAAAAGAGACCAGGCTCATGCATGTGCTATAAGTATAAAGTATAGGATTTTGGTTTGCAGGAAAAGTATGCGGTCCTCAAAAACGAAAACAAAAATGGCCACTTTTTGGCGCGCCTGTTAGCCAAACTCCTGTTTTAACCGAATACATTTGTAACGACCAACTAGTTAACCAGTGAATTATCTCCAAGTCAAGTCAAGAGTTTTATTTGTCACGGCATACAAGTATACAATGTAATGCGGGGGGTCTTGCGCGCAACGATTGTGCAATAATACAATATATATATAATATATAATATTATAAGTAATATATAATAAGTATCCAATAGAACGACATTGTGCAATGAAACAAGTAAACAGAGTAGGGCATATCGGTATCTGTACACGAGTTATTTACAGAGCATGGTAGGACATGCTAGGTCCTGTGGTAGTGCAACACACTGTTAGCTACGGATGAGGCACTGGGTCTTTATGTACACTGCTATATTATACAATCTCAAGTTATACTACCGTATACTATTCTTAAAGTGACCTTTCCTTTTGTAAAGTGACCATAAGTGTGAGCGTGTGCAGCACAAGTGTGTGTGTGCTCATGTTAAAGTGACTGCTAGTGTGTGAGCGTGTACAGTGTGTGTGTTGTGTGTGTGCTTGTGTGTGGAGAGTTCAGTGTTCAAGGCTCCTCGACATCCTCCTCGACAGGGGCCGTCTCTTCCCTCCCTCCGTTCTCTCGACGCTCGGGGACGTACAACAAGTTCAGTCGCTCGCTGCCTCAGACCCCCTGGGTGATTGATTGATTGATTGAACATTGTATTAACAGATTGCAGAATGGGTACAATACAGTACGGCTCAATACACACAATTGTTAAGGGGATGCAGACCAGAGAAAGACTTTCGTCTTGTTTACATCAGGGTCCCCCGTTTTCAATTCATAATGACATTTATGACATACACACAACATACAGATATATATCATGACATTTATGACATACATGACATACAGATATACAGTACTGTTACATTTATGACATACAAGATATACAAATATACAGTACTGTTTAACAGATCCTAACAGAAACTATATACATTCGAGGGGGAAGAAACTGTACATTAGGAGGGGGTTGGGTGGGTGGATAGGGGGGGGGGGGGGGGGGCAGTTTCGACATCTACGGGGGCCAGTTTCGAATTGTAGCCTCCCGTAGGTGCTCTTTGAGGGCGGTTTTGAAGGAGGCGGGTAGGGATTCACATTCTTTTACGGCTGTGGGTCGGGCTGTTCCACATTGCTGTGGCATAATTGCGATGATCACCTAGTCTGTGTTCCCCCTCTTTGACACTCAGGGAGGTACAACAAGTTCTCTCGCATGCTGCCCCAGACCCCCTGGGTGATCGACGGCGAGAGGAGGATGGAGTCGTCGGTGGAGGAGCTGATAGCGGCGCCGATCCTCTCCTCCTTCCTGGCCGATGGTCAGTCGCCACCCGCTGCAGCCAGCCTCACACACACACACAGACACTAGGGATGGTCCTCCACCCGCTGCAGCCTCACACACACACAGACACTAGGGATGGTCCTCCACCCGCTCGCTGCAGCCTCACACACACACAGACACTAGGGATGGTCCTCCACCCGCTGCAGCCTCACACACACACAGACACTAGGGATGGTCCTCCACCCGCTGCAGCCTCACACACACACAGACACTAGGGATGGTCCTCCACCCGCTGCAGCCTCACACACACACAGACACTAGGGATGGTCCTCCACCCGCTCGCTGCAGCCTCACACACACACAGACACTAGGGATGGTCCTCCACCCGCTCGCTGCAGCCTCACACACACACAGACACTAGGGATGGTCCTCCACCCGCTGCAGCCTCACACACACACAGACACTAGGGATGGTCCTCCACCCGCTGCAGCCTCACACACACACAGACACTAGGGATGGTCCATGTTGGCTTTTTTTTTACCGATATACCGATATTGTCCAACTCTTAACCCTTTCACTGCCACACGACAGCCGGTTAACACCCTTTCACTGTGACAATACAGAAGGTTAGCCCTTTTACTATCACACAACCGACGGCGATGCTCCATCATTAGCATCATTAGCTCCGCATTTGCGGAGCTAATGATGCTAATGATGGAGCATCGCCGTCGGTTGTGTGATAGTAAAGGGCTAACCTTCTGTCGTGTGGCAGTGAAAGGGTTCATTTCCGATACCGATATCAACCGATACCGATATATGCAGGGTTTATAATTTCAGGTAATTAACATTACATATCTCTTGTCGTGGAATTAACACAACATTATACATACTTTTGACAATAACTTTATTTACCTTGCCTGGGTAAATAAAGGTTAAATAAATGTAAAAAAAGAAAAAAATGTAAAACAGATACCGATAATTTCCGATATTACATTTTACTGCCAATATCGGCCGATAATATCGGACATCCCTAACAGAGACGTATATATTTCTGTGTGTGTTACTATGGTTACTGTGGGGGGCGGGACAGGAAGTAGCTGTTGCTTCTGGGCGGGTGAAGCAACAGCCAGTGTGTTGAACCATAAGGATTCATGTTGTTAACCCTCTCACTGCCACACGACAGAAGGTATCCGCGGAGCTAATGATGCTAATGATGGAGCGTCGCCGTCGGTTGTGTGATAGTAAAGGGCTAACCTTCTGTATTGTCACAGTGAAAGGGTCAACAGGGTTGCAGAAACAATGGCGTTTACCCACCTTCTTAAGCGAACATGCATATATTTATAGTTATTTAGAAGAAGTATAGATTTGTTAGTTGTATCCAAGTTACCTGACAATTTTTTTGTTTTTGAGGAAACTAAACAAAAGAATTAATGCTGTCGATAGATAAAAAAGAATTTAACTAATTAATCTCACAATTTTCTGTCATTAATCTAGATTAATTTAGATTAAAAATAGCATTTTTCTACTTAAGACCGAAGCTTGTAACAGATATTTACTTGAGTAAAATCAAGGAATTAATGTAAAATCAACACAAAGAAAGTATATTTAGATTCAAAGACTATTTTAATAGCTTTCTTTGAATACAGTTTCTCTCCTGAAATACAAATGTTCAACAAAACCATCAACATTGACTCAGCTAGACCTCTTTCTTATATCCGCGGCGCTAAGATTGAAAGATTTTTCACTCCATAGATTAATCTAGATTAATTTATTTTAATGCTTTAAATCAGGGGTGGCCAACCAGTCAGAGACTAAGAGCCACAAAAATTACTGTGGTACCACAAAGAGCCACACCATATACCAGCGTTTCTCAACCTTTTTTTCAGTCACGGCACCCTTCATGTGTTTATACTGTAGGTCTCACCCTCTGGCCTCTGAAGTTGCTATGTCTTTTTAATTTGGGCCTCACAGGGTTAACCTCTTAAGCCCGAGATATACAGTAAAAGTGTATATTTCCAGCATTACGTTTGTTTACCAATTATTTTAACTGTTATTAGTGAAATATAAGATTATAGAAATCTCCGGGCATTGAGTCGGAAACCCTGAAAATAATACTATTTTTTATATTTCTTTCTTTGTGTGATGATGGGGATTATTGGCTGAAATTGAGAGTTCACACACCTTTTAACTTGACCACTGCACCACCACCACTAGTAGTAGTTAACCCTGTGTGTGCTGTAGTAGTGAATGTGATGTCATGTGGCTTCTCTCTGACCGCAGGATTCAACTTCTCCTCGTCCGGGAGAGAGGATGTGGACGTTCGGACCCTGGGGAATGGTGAGAGATGCACCTCGTGCTGCAGTGTGAAGTGAGCTTGTTGTGTCACCTAGTGCTCCAGTGTGTAGTGAGCTTGTTGTGTCACCACCTAGTGCTCCAGTGTGTAGTGAGCTTGTTGTGTCACCACCTAGTGCTGCAGTGTGTAGTGAGCTTGTTGTGTCACCACCTAGTGCTCCAGTGTGTAGTGAGCTTGTTGTGTCACCACCTAGTGCTCCAGTGTGTAGTGAGCTTGTTGTGTCACCTAGTGCTCCAGTGTGTAGTGAGCTTGTTGTGTCACCACCTAGTGCTGCAGTGTGTAGTGAGCTTGTTGTGTCACCTAGTGCTCCAGTGTGTAGTGAGCTTGTTGTGTCACCACCTAGTGCTGCAGTGTGTAGTGAGCTTGTTGTGTCACCTAGTGCTCCAGTGTGTAGTGAGCTTGTTGTGTCACCTAGTGCTCCAGTGTGTAGTGAGCTTGTTGTGTCACCTAGTGCTCCAGTGTGTAGTGAGCTTGTTGTGTCACCACCTAGTGCTGCAGTGTGTAGTGAGCTTGTTGTGTCACCACCTAGTGCTGCAGTGTGTAGTGAGCTTGTTGTGTCACCACCTAGTGCTCCAGTGTGTAGTGAGCTTGTTGTGTCACCTAGTGCTCCAGTGTGTAGTGAGCTTGTTGTGTCACCTAGTGCTCCAGTGTGTAGTGAGCTTGTTGTGTCACCTAGTGCTCCAGTGTGTAGTGAGCTTGTTGTGTCACCTAGTGCTGCAGTGTGTAGTGAGCTTGTTGTGTCACCTAGTGCTCCAGTGTGTAGTGAGCTTGTTGTGTCACCTAGTGCTGCAGTGTGTAGTGAGCTTGTTGTGTCACCTAGTGCTCCAGTGTGTAGTGAGCTTGTTGTGTCACCTAGTGCTCCAGTGTGTAGTGAGCTTGTTGTGTCACCTAGTGCTCCAGTGTGTAGTGAGCTTGTTGTGTCACCACCTAGTGCTGCAGTGTGTAGTGAGCTTGTTGTGTCACCACCTAGTGCTGCAGTGTGTAGTGAGCTTGTTGTGTCACCACCTAGTGCTCCAGTGTGTAGTGAGCTTGTTGTGTCACCACCTAGTGCTCCAGTGTGTAGTGAGCTTGTTGTGTCACCTAGTGCTGCAGTGTGTAGTGCGCTTGTTGTGTCACCACCTAGTGCTCCAGTGTGTAGTGAGCTTGTTGTGTCACCACCTAGTGCTCCAGTGTGTAGTGAGCTTGTTGTGTCACCTAGTGCTGCAGTGTGTAGTGCGCTTGTTGTGTCACCACCTAGTGCTCCAGTGTGTAGTGAGCTTGTTGTGTCACCTAGTGCTCCAGTGTGTAGTGAGCTTGTTGTGTCACCTACAGATGAATCTTTTCAGAATCGGGTCCCTTCTGCCACTCCAATGTCACTTCGATGTCAGTTTAGAACTAGCACTAGGTGTTAATTTTCTGCAGTAAACAAAACGAGGGTACTTAACTTAAGTGCTTAAGTTAATTTTCTGCCGTAAACAAAGCGAGGGTACTTAACTTAAGTGCTTCCCCACGGAGGGGGTCGGGGGCTACTGCCCTCAGACCCCCAAGATAATTTTTATATGGGCAGTCTGACTTGGGCTACTGTACCATATATTAGTGTTGCAATGCATGATAAACAAACAGTGAAAAAAGCTAAGAAATTGGATGGGGCTGGGACATTTGGGACGAATAAAAATGTAAGATGAAAATCTTTCCAGCCTGTGGCAGGCAGTGGAGGTGTGAAATCCAGAACAATAGAAGTCACAAAGTGGAGTAGTGGTAGAGTAGCAGTAAAAGCTGGACTTCTAAGGGCTTCTACTGCAGTGCTCCAGTGTGTAGTGAGCTTGTTGTGTCACCACCTAGTGCTGCAGTGTGTAGTGAGCTTGTTGTGTCACCTAGTGCTCCAGTGTGTAGTGAGCTTGTTGTGTCACCTAGTGCTGCAGTGTGTAGTGAGCTTGTTGTGTCACCACCTAGTGCTGCAGTGTGTAGTGAGCTTGTTGTGTCACCTAGTGCTGCAGTGTGTAGTGAGCTTGTTGTGTCACCTAGTGCTGCAGTGTGTAGTGAGCTTGTTGTGTCACCTAGTGCTCCAGTGTGTAGTGAGCTTGTTGTGTCACCACCTAGTGCTCCAGTGTGTAGTGAGCTTGTTGTGTCACCACCTAGTGCTCCAGTGTGTAGTGAGCTTGTTGTGTCACCTAGTGCTCCAGTGTGTAGTGAGCTTGTTGTGTCACCACCTAGTGCTCCAGTGTGTAGTGAGCTTGTTGTGTCACCTAGTGCTCCAGTGTGTAGTGAGCTTGTTGTGTCACCACCTAGTGCTCCAGTGTGTAGTGAGCTTGTTGTGTCACCTAGTGCTGCAGTGTGTAGTGAGCTTGTTGTGTCACCTAGTGCTCCAGTGTGTAGTGAGCTTGTTGTGTCACCTAGTGCTGCAGTGTGTAGTGAGCTTGTTGTGTCACCTAGTGCTGCAGTGTGTAGTGAGCTTGTTGTGTCACCTAGTGCTGCAGTGTGTAGTGAGCTTGTTGTGTCACCACCTAGTGCTCCAGTGTGTAGTGAGCTTGTTGTGTCACCTAGTGCTCCAGTGTGTAGTGAGCTTGTTGTGTCACCACCTAGTGCTCCAGTGTGTAGTGAGCTTGTTGTGTCACCTAGTGCTCCAGTGTGTAGTGAGCTTGTTGTGTCACCACCTAGTGCTCCAGTGTGTAGTGAGCTTGTTGTGTCACCTAGTGCTCCAGTGTGTAGTGAGCTTGTTGTGTCACCTAGTGCTCCAGTGTGTAGTGAGCTTGTTGTGTCACCACCTAGTGCTCCAGTGTGTAGTGAGCTTGTTGTGTCACCTAGTGCTCCAGTGTGTAGTGAGCTTGTTGTGTCACCACCTAGTGCTCCAGTGTGTAGTGAGCTTGTTGTGTCACCACCTAGTGCTCCAGTGTGTAGTGAGCTTGTTGTGTCACCTAGTGCTCCAGTGTGTAGTGAGCTTGTTGTGTCACCACCTAGTGCTCCAGTGTGTAGTGAGCTTGTTGTGTCACCTAGTGCTCCAGTGTGTAGTGAGCTTGTTGTGTCACCACCTAGTGCTCCAGTGTGTAGTGAGCTTGTTGTGTCACCTAGTGCTCCAGTGTGTAGTGAGCTTGTTGTGTCACCTAGTGCTGCAGTGTGTAGTGAGCTTGTTGTGTCACCACCTAGTGCTGCAGTGTGTAGTGAGCTTGTTGTGTCACCACCTAGTGCTGCAGTGTGTAGTGAGCTTGTTGTGTCACCACCTAGTGCTCCAGTGTGTAGTGAGCTTGTTGTGTCACCTAGTGCTCCAGTGTGTAGTGAGCTTGTTGTGTCACCACCTAGTGCTCCAGTGTGTAGTGAGCTTGTTGTGTCACCACCTAGTGCTGCAGTGTGTAGTGAGCTTGTTGTGTCACCACCTAGTGCTCCAGTGTGTAGTGAGCTTGTTGTGTCACCTAGTGCTGCAGTGTGTAGTGAGCTTGTTGTGTCACCTAGTGCTCCAGTGTGTAGTGAGCTTGTTGTGTCACCACCTAGTGCTGCAGTGTGTAGTGAGCTTGTTGTGTCACCACCTAGTGCTCCAGTGTGTAGTGAGCTTGTTGTGTCACCTAGTGCTCCAGTGTGTAGTGAGCTTGTTGTGTCACCACCTAGTGCTCCAGTGTGTAGTGAGCTTGTTGTGTCACCTAGTGCTGCAGTGTGTAGTGAGCTTGTTGTGTCACCTAGTGCTGCAGTGTGTAGTGAGCTTGTTGTGTCACCTAGTGCTGCAGTGTGTAGTGAGCTTGTTGTGTCACCTAGTGCTCCAGTGTGTAGTGAGCTTGTTGTGTCACCTAGTGCTCCAGTGTGTAGTGAGCTTGTTGTGTCACCTAGTGCTCCAGTGTGTAGTGAGCTTGTTGTGTCACCACCTAGTGCTCCAGTGTGTAGTGAGCTTGTTGTGTCACCACCTAGTGCTCCAGTGTGTAGTGAGCTTGTTGTGTCACCTAGTGCTCCAGTGTGTAGTGAGCTTGTTGTGTCACCTAGTGCTGCAGTATGTAGTGAGCTTGTTGTGTCACCTAGTGCTCCAGTGTGTAGTGAGCTTGTTGTGTCACCTAGTGCTCCAGTGTGTAGTGAGCTTGTTGTGTCACCACCTAGTGCTCCAGTGTGTAGTGAGCTTGTTGTGTCACCACCTAGTGCTGCAGTGTGTAGTGAGCTTGTTGTGTCACCTAGTGCTCCAGTGTGTAGTGAGCTTGTTGTGTCACCTAGTGCTGCAGTGTGTAGTGAGCTTGTTGTGTCACCTAGTGCTCCAGTGTGTAGTGAGCTTGTTGTGTCACCACCTAGTGCTCCAGTGTGTAGTGAGCTTGTTGTGTCACCACCTAGTGCTCCAGTGTGTAGTGAGCTTGTTGTGTCACCACCTAGTGCTCCAGTGTGTAGTGAGCTTGTTGTGTCACCACCTAGTGCTCCAGTGTGTAGTGAGCTTGTTGTGTCACCTAGTGCTGCAGTGTGTAGTGAGCTTGTTGTGTCACCTAGTGCTCCAGTGTGTAGTGAGCTTGTTGTGTCACCACCTAGTGCTCCAGTGTGTAGTGAGCTTGTTGTGTCACCTAGTGCTCCAGTGTGTAGTGAGCTTGTTGTGTCACCTAGTGCTCCAGTGTGTAGTGAGCTTGTTGTGTCACCACCTAGTGCTCCAGTGTGTAGTGAGCTTGTTGTGTCACCACCTAGTGCTCCAGTGTGTAGTGAGCTTGTTGTGTCACCACCTAGTGCTCCAGTGTGTAGTGAGCTTGTTGTGTCACCACCTAGTGCTCCAGTGTGTAGTGAGCTTGTTGTGTCACCACCTAGTGCTCCAGTGTGTAGTGAGCTTGTTGTGTCACCACCTAGTGCTGCAGTGTGTAGTGAGCTTGTTGTGTCACCACCTAGTGCTCCAGTGTGTAGTGAGCTTGTTGTGTCACCTAGTGCTCCAGTGTGTAGTGAGCTTGTTGTGTCACCTAGTGCTGCAGTGTGTAGTGAGCTTGTTGTGTCACCACCTAGTGCTCCAGTGTGTAGTGAGCTTGTTGTGTCACCTAGTGCTCCAGTGTGTAGTGAGCTTGTTGTGTCACCTAGTGCTCCAGTGTGTAGTGAGCTTGTTGTGTCACCACCTAGTGCTCCAGTGTGTAGTGAGCTTGTTGTGTCACCACCTAGTGCTCCAGTGTGTAGTGAGCTTGTTGTGTCACCTAGTGCTCCAGTGTGTAGTGGCCTGAGTGTGATGAGTGTGCTGAGTGTACACTGAGTGTTCTTGTGTCTCGAACAGGTCGTCCCTTCGCCATGGAGCTCTTGAATCCTCATCGGTCCAGGCTCAGTAAAGCTGAGGTCCGGCAGATCCAAGAGGTGAGAAACGGAAGTGTACAGATTTGTCGATTTTTTTTTTTATCGATTAGTCCGTAAAGTCCATTACTTATTAGTAGGGATGTTCGATGTTGGCTTTTTTTTTTTACCGATATCCGATATACCGATATTGTCCAACTCTTAACTTCCGATACCGATATCAACCGATACCGATATATGCTGGGTTTCCGACCCCCAAAAAACACAACATTATGCATACTTTTCACAATAAATAAAATAAGAATTTGTTCCTACTTGCTTGCCTGGGTAAAGAAAGGTTAAATAAATGTAAAAATAAAAAAAATTTAAACCGATACCGATAATTTCCAATATTACATTTTAATGCCAATATCGGCCGATAATATCGGTAGGCCGATAATATCGGACATCCCTACTTATTAGTCAACTAAGAATTTGATTTAGTGGAGGAGGACAGTCATCATATACATACATTCTGACACACGTCATACACACACATCATAGACGCACATATACACACATCCTGACACACATCATATCCTGACTGGCAACATCACCTCCTGGTTTGGGAATAGCGCCGCACAAGACCGCAGCAGACTACAGAGAGTGGCCCGTTCAGCCGAGCGCACAATTGGAGGTGGGCTTCCCACTCTCCAGAACATTTACAACAAGCGGTGCAGGGCCAAGGCCAAGAGAATAATCAAAGACTCTAGTCACCCAAACAACTGCCTCTTTGAACTGCTGCGGTCAGGCAAGCGATACCGGAGTCTCATGGCAAGCACAGAGCGACTCAGAAGAAGCTTCTATCCCCAGGCCATCAGGTTGCTCATTGACAATGACACTATGTAACAAACGATCAAATACACCCACAGCACACACATCCACACGCACACACTCACTTTAAATAAACACTCACCTTACCACTCACTGTATTCTGTATATTTATCGGTTATTAAAGAGATTTGCACCACATTCATACCTCATTTGCACCCTACCCCAAGTTTTGTACCTCTGCATTCTACCTCACTGTTACTCATTTTACTCTGTATTGTATATTGTATATATGTATATTGACTTTACCTACTTTTTACTTAATTATTATTTTTTTTTTTTTTTACTTACTGTCTTTTTACTGTATGTAGCACACTCTCAGGGGCTCATACAGAAACAAACATTTCATTATAAAGTATTCTGTATTTTTAAGAGCGGCGCAGTGGGCAAGGCGCTCGCCACTAATGCAGGAGATGCTGGGTTCGAGCCCAGCTCTCGGCGTTGCTGCCAGCTTGGCTGGTCGGTCATACTAGGGGGTGGGAAGCTGGTGGGTGGGGATCGGACGTTGTGGACAGCGACTCCTACAGGTCGGTTGGTGCGACGGCTGCCTCCTCGAGTACCGGAGGATGCAAGGCTTCGTCCACATTGCAGCCGGCTTGTGGGAGGCATGGCCTAACAACATTCGAGACAGGGGAGGGTAGAATTGGACAATACGAAATTGGGGAAGGGAGGAAAATAGAAAAGTGGGGAGAAAAAGTAGATAAAAAAAAAAAAGTCTTCTGTATTTTGTTCTGACAAATGATGAACAAACTTGAAATATACATCCATCCTGACACACAAACGTGCCTCCCGCCCTGCGTGCGTCTCCTTCCAGACCATCAACCAGTCATCAGACAAGATCCGAGTGCGAGACCTGCAGGTGGTCACCAGGTGAGGACGTCCATATTCTGCATGAATGCTCTGAATTTAAATCTCTTTTTATTTTTTTCCTGAGTGGATACAATGTATATTTATTTTATAAACGGACAAAACACAAAAAAACTGAAATAGAATACGTAGTAACTATGAAAACATTTATTTATGCACGGTGGTGTAGTGGTTAAACACTGTCGCCTCACAGCAAGAAGGTCCAGGGTTCGATTCCCGCTTGGGGACCAGGTTTCCATGATGCCAGGTACTCAGGTGAGGTATCTCCCAGGCCTTTCTGTGTGGAGTTTGCATGTTCTCCCCGTGCTCGCAAGGGTTTCCCCCCTGATAAGATAAACCCAATGGAAAAACATGCACAACAACAAGATCGCTAACGCTGTGGCGTCCTTGACGAAGACGGACAGGAGCACTTGGATTGGTCCCCTGGCGCGGCTCACGTTGACGCCTGTCTGCTCCCGGTTGCCCTTGGGGGGGGGGAAGGACGACGGGGTGGGTTAATCGCAGAGACGAATCGCATACATGCATCGCATGCATGCCGATTAATGACCTCGTAGGCAGGTCCTAAATTATAATAATAATTATTATTATATACCGGTATACATATTTCCCCAGGATTTTCAAACCAGATTGTGCTGACTTTGAACTAGGGGGTGGTTATATTTACAACAAAGAAGCCATTTGCTGTAATTTCCTGCAACTTAAAAACACAATTTCAATAAAAGAAATCAAACACAAGGGTGAGTTCCAAATAGGTTATTTATCTAAGTACAATGTATAAGGTTGCACAATAGTTTTTTTAATACCCAGTTTCATCACCTGTACATTGTGTATTGCTGTTGCACTTTACTGCTACATTTGCACTCTGGTTGGAAGCCACACTTCTTTTCATTGTACTGTACCTGTGCTGCATGATGACGATACAGTTTAATCTAATCCAATCTAATCAAACCTTTTCATACCGTGACCCCATTTTATTTATGAATTGAAAATGGGGTAAACAAGACGAAAGTCTTTCTCTGGTCTGCATCCCCTTAACACTTTGGTTGCCTAAGGTTAAATTAATGATATACCATAGATTGCCAGCGCTATTTGTCTATGGAGAAAGTCCCCTTCTTTGCAGGGCTATAACTTTTTAAATTCTATTGCTACATTGCCATTATTAGGGCCCATTCAAAGTCCTATATGTATTGTTCATTGTGTAGCAACGTTAAACTTTTTCATTCACATATTCATAGTAAAGTATGGTCTAATGTATAAGTATGTTTTCATCTCTTTCTGCAGCTTTCTCCAGAACGTGATATATAGCCCCAAATGCATTATATTGATGATGAAATACAGTTTGATGGCAATCAGCGCGATATAAAAAATTCCAACTAGACGTACTTCTAGAAGTTACTACACGTCATCTGATGTTGACCGGATGGGCGAGGGGGCGTTTATAATTCCGTGGGCAGCGTTATACCAATCATCTAATGTGGGTCAAATGTTGATAATATCAGTTATTATCGAAGACGGTAACGTTACACGCTGAAACTCACCCCAGTCTCCGCGCGCCGTTGGGCGATCATCGTCGAGTAGAAATGTTATCATTATGGGATATATTATTACCCGGTCCATCTCCAGCTTGTATAATGGTATATACGTCCAAATCATGTTGTTTATCGAGTTATTGGCAATCGATCGCTATGTAGTGTGACGAGCTAGAGTGCCGGAACCTATCCCGAGTGGCCGGAAGCAATACGGACATCTAGCACAACCTCTACTGCGCTTCCTGTTAAGCGGTTGCGCGATCAGCCACCAGATGGCGCTCCTGAACCGCCAGAGAGCTCAGTGGGTCCTGCTGGTGTATCTCAGGCCAGCGGAGGGACATTATGAATCCGATCGCAGATTTTTGAAATATTGATATAAAGACGACGTACAGCGTCCCCCGGCAACTTTAGCATGGCCAGCAAAGACGTCTAAAGACGGGTCCCGGCACCCAAAGTGTTAACACATTGGGCGCCGTGCATTGTACCCATCATTGGGTCCAGTCTGCCACCGCTGTAAGCCTATGGAGATGTTTACCTTCTTTGCAGGGCTATAACTTTTTAAATATTATAGCTATATCTGCATTACTACGGCCCATTCAACATCGGGTATCTATCGTTCCGGATGTGGGGACGTTATATTTTTTCATTCATACATTGTTGTGTTAATACCGTCGTGAATATAAGTATGCTTTTAAGGTTTTCTGCTGTAATTCCAAAAACGAGAGTTATAGGCCCTGAAGCATATGATAGATTATCGATTGGTGTTTCTTTCCTATACACGCTATATTAAAAAATTCAAATGTATATGATCGGTATACATTATGCTTCATCATGCGTGAAGGAAAGGGGGGGAGGGGGTCGTTTATAATTCCTTGATCGTCAGTAACGGCTTTATTTAGTATGGGTTGATACTAGGGCTGTCAGTTTATCGCGTTAATTAGATTAATATTACACAGCTAATTATCGCGTTATGAAAATTAACTAAAAATGTATTACATTTTTTTTTTTTTTTTTATATACTTTTTTTTTATCTCATTCATTCCATAATAACGTATAATACACATTTACAGACTTTTTTTTAATATGGTCCATTTGCATGTTCTTGGTATCTGATTCTAGGGACATCTATGGATCTCAGGGAATGTATTCCCAGTGTCAGAAATACTGTGTCTGTTACTAGGCTTGAGTAAATTGTAATGAACCAAATGAGAATATCAATAAATTTTTTTTTAATCTTTGACTGTGAATAACACCATGCTCAAATTGACCAGACCTGAAAAATCTAAGCAAATTAATAGATGGAAGATGATTAAACAGAAGGTTTTGTAGATACAGTACTGAATTCTGCCATCCGGACATATGCAATTTGAAATATTATTATAGAATATAGCATATCAGGCATAAAATGGTTATGTGATTAAAATGCGATTAATTAGATTAATTAATTACAAATCCTGTAATTAATTAGATAAAAAAAATGTATTGCCTGACAGCACTAGTTGATACATTGATCAGATGGATTGCAAACAAAGAAATGGACAATCAAGCTGAAAATAACGTTAGATTCCTCTTACTGTTCGCCGATGAGACTGGAGGAAAAATATTCCAATTATTTGACGTCGATCTGCTAGATCCATTTCCCGTTGTATGACACAATAAACGCAGAAATCATATAGATTATTGCGTTTCGAAAGCGATCAGATGCACTCGAGTGTTTGTCTGGACCCACGTTACAAGATATTACTGCCGGAGGGATTTCCTCGATGCACCGAGTGCCACTTCCGGTTTGGCGTGGAGTGTAACTCGCCCGATCATCCACCAGGCGGCGGTATTGAAGCGTTGCAATATCAGACAGGGTGCAGCTGCAGTCCCGCAGGGAGGCTGGATGAATTATGAATGCCATGGCGAAAAAATTAAATATTGATCCCAACAACGAATTATCACGTTGTTGGTGTTCAACGCATGGCGGGCAATAGCGAATTATGACGTTGTTGGCGTCTAATGTGTTAACAATTGTGTGTATTGAGCCGTACTGTATTGTACCCATTCTGCAATCTGTTAATAAAGTTTTCAATCAATTTAATTGATTGACTTTTCTGTTCCTATATTGTTTTTGTGTCGCGTACTTGACCTCTCGACGTCATAGTATAGATGAGAGCTTGGAGATGAAATGAAGATTGAGTTGAAGATCTATAGAATAAGGTCTGAACACGATGATGATGATGATGTTGACTTATGTGTGTCTCAGAGTGGCCATGGGACACATGAAGGAGGGAGAGGAGGACAAGTCCAAGTCCTACTCTGCTCTCATCTGGACTCACAAGGCCATCGAGGAAGGGGACATCGCCTTCATCGCCGACATCAAAGTGAGTCTTCGGTCCCAACTAGGGATGTTCGATATTGGCTTTTTTACCGATATCGAGAGAGAGAGAGAGAGATATCCGATACACCGATATTGTCCAACTCTTAATTTCCGATACCGATATCAACCGATACCGATATATGCGGGGTTTCCCCCCCCAAAAAACGGAATAATTTCAGGTAATTATTAACATTACATATCTCTTGTTGTGGAATTAACACAACATTATGCATACTTTTGACAATAAATAAAATAATAATTTGCTCTTACTTGCTTGCCTGGGTAAATAAAGGTTAAATAAATATAGAAAAAATATATAATATATATATATATTTTTAACCGATTCCGATCATTTCCGATATTATATTTTAATACCAATATCGGCCGATAATATCGGACATCCCTAGTCCCAACGGATTATTATTATTATAGGAAAGGTGGCGAGGTGGAGCGGCTAGGTGGTGCTCACCACCAATGCAGGAGACGCTGGGTTCGAGCCCAGCTCTCCGCATTGCTATCAGCTTGGCTGGTCGTTCATACTAACACAATTGGCAGTGTTAGGGGGTGGGAAGCTGATGGGTGGGGATCGGACGTTGTGGACAGCGACTCCTACAGGTCGGTTGGTGCGCCTGCGCAGTAGAATCAGGAAGCGACGGGGGCAGCGTGAGCTCTTTTTTTTTATCAATAATACTTATATTCAGTGCCTTTCTGAAAGCTCCGTGGATGTATTAAAAAAAAAAATATTACTCTGCATAAACATGTTATCTATAACACCTTTAAACCCTTGCAACAATTTCATACTCATTAATTTAATTTAGACTAATATCGCTGATAGTGATGCACGATATATCGGCCGCCGATATAATATCGGCCGATATGGCAGTTTTTTTACACATCGGTATCGGTCCGATATCAAGATAGGGCAGATATTAAAAAAAAATTAAATTGTTTTTTTTTTTTTTATCTTTTTCCCCCTCCTTTTTCGTCCGATTTTCTCCCATCCCAATGTTAGTCATTATGCCAATTCCCAATCCCCTTCCTGGTCGCTGCGCACTTACCCCCCACAGTCGGTCTGGGAGAGTGGAGGCTATCACGTGCTTCCTCCGACACACGTCTAGCCAATCAACCGCTTCTTTTCACCTGGCAGCGCGGATTCTCACTGAGAGGGCGTAGCGTGTGGGAGGATCACACTATCCCACTTAGATCCTATCCGCGCTTAGCAGGCGCCCCGACCGAACTGTAGGAGTCGCTACGACCCGGACCCACCCCGCCAGCTTCTCCCACCCTCTAATACTGCCAATTGTATTAGTGTGAACGACCAGCCAAGCTGGTGACAACCCCGGAGCTGTGAGCTGGATTCGAACAGGCGAATCCAGCCGCTCCGGGGTTGGTGACGAACGCAATCTCCGTTACGCCACCTGACCCCCCCCCCCCCCCCCCCCCTCCTCTTTTTACATGTTTTGGTCTTAAATAGTTTCAAAATATCAGTCATTTCTGAAAAAGTTACAAAAGTAAAAAAAAAAAAAAGCGTTTTGCAAAATAGCTCTTTATTTGATTATCATAAAAAAGATAAGATAAGATATTCCTTTATTGAAAAGTGTTTTCTATACAGAGATATCGACATCGGTAAATATCGGTATCGGCCAGAACAGCAATATTAATATCGGTTATCGGCCACAATTTTCACATCGGTGCATCACTAATCGCTGATCAACTTCACAGATCGATGTGAAGAGAGTAATTAAGCACACATAGTATTTTTTGCTGCCCCTAGTGGTTGATATTTGTACCCTGCTGCACACGTCCCAATCTGTGAGGTTAGAATAACTCTTCAGCTGCGACCAGCAGCTCTATAGCTCACTCTGTGGGACCGCGTACGTGGGCGTGGCATCACCAAAGAGACGCTCTGACATCACCACTTGGGGGCGGGGCCTGAGACCATATGAACCACTACTCATTACTCTCCAAAATGTCCACCATCACAATGCGCCCATAGACTCCAGTGAGCATCCTCCTTCCTATTAACTTTGTACTTTATATTGTATTGTAACTCGGTTAAAAAAAAATGTCCTACTCTGTATTGTATATTTTTCTACTCTGTATTGTATAGTGTATAGTGAACACTTTTGTTTTGAACACTTTTGTTTACACTTGTTACGTACTTTTGACTTTTTTTTTTTTACTCGTCTATTTTATTTTTTATCCATCTCTCGGGAGCAGAACAGGAAAAAGCATTTAATATAAAAGTGTTCTGTATTTTTGTACGACAACTAATAAAGAAACTTGAAACCTACATGTAGTCGTCTAGCTCAGTGGTTCCCAAAGTCGGGGTCGCGAGTCGCGACCCAAAGGTGGGCCGCGAACAGCCACGAGTGGGCCGCGAGATGATTTAAAAAAAATTAAAATTAAATATTTTTTTTTCTTTTTTTTTTTTTGTCAGGCCACTGAACTTAGAAGCAGGTCAGGACAGTGTTTCTAGTTGTATTCTAAAATTCTATTCTATTGTATTCTAAAATGTGACTATATGTTTTTATATTAACTTAATAAATAAACAAAAACGAAAAATCTACTTATTTCAACGAACATTTCAAACTAAATAACAGATTATGCACATAAAACGCTGAAAACAACCGAAGCAACAATAGTATTTTAATGAGGCTATTATTATTATCATTATTATTTTGCAACAAGTTAGCCCTCTCATAAATAGCACATATAAATGAATAACTAACTTGAACTAACTTAATAGGATTGAAGTGATATTTGGCTTAAAAAATCAGTCGCATGGCAAAAAAAAAAAAAAAAAAAAAAAGCCTGACGATGTGCATTGGGCCGCGGCTCTCTGACGCCTTATTTTCTGGGCCCTGGCCTGAAAAGTTTGGGAACCCCTGGTCTAGCTGAACGCTTTATCCAAAGTGACTTACTGTACAAGTTGTGTACAACAGGTCAGCAGGAAGGGTACAACAGGTCAGCAGGAAGGGTACAACAGGTCAGCAGGAAGGGTACAACAGGTCAGCAGGAAGGGTACAACAGGTCAGCAGGAAGGGTACAACAGGTCAGCAGGAAGGGTACAACAGGTCAGCAGGAAGGGTACAACAGGTCAGCAGGAAGGGTACAACAGGTCAGCAGGAAGGGTACAACAGGTCAGCAGGAAGGGTACAACTGGTCAGCAGGAAGGGTACAACTGGCAGCTGAGTGTCAGTGGCGTTGTTTTTCAAATGGTGTTGAACTTGAGTGTTACACTCTGAGTGCATAGTACCTTTGTATCTTTAAAAATGTCTAATAAAATCAAATCAAATCAATATAGACATATTAGCATGATGGGGTAGTAGTAGAAGTATAGTAACATACCGTAATTCCTCTAATAGTAACCCCGGCTTGTATTTGTTTCAACTGTAGCGGGTACCAGGCTTGTATTAGGAGGAGGCCTGTATAAGAGGGAGGCCTATATTTCAAATTTTCAAACGGATCATAATGAATAAATCAACATTTTGTGTCAGTTTGAACCCAGTAAAATGTACTGGGTTCATTTATTGAAACCAAGTACTGTATGAAATAGTAAACAGTGCAATTACAGGTGGTCACTGGTCATTTCAACGTTTTCAAAGTGAAATCAAGTAACTAGCTCAGTATGCAGCTCAGTATATTAGTAACCCGGCTTGTATTAGGAGGCCGGCTTATAATTGCTTAGCTCAAGAGAGCACCCGGCCATTAATAGAGACCCGGCTTGTATTTGACACCCGGTTACTATTAGAGGAATTACGGTAGTAGATGGGGGCAAAGTACATAATAGTGGGTGCGGCTGGGTAGCGCAGTGGACTAAGCACTCGCCTACCACCGCGGAGACTCTGGGATCGAATCCAGCTGTCAGCGGTACCTCCGGCTCGGTCGGTCGTCCCTACTGACACAACTGGCAGTGTTAGCGGGTGGGAAGCCGGTGGGGTACGAGTCCTGGTCGTTCTAAACAGTGACTCCTACTGGTCGGTCGGGGCGCCTGTTCAGCAGGGAGGCGATCTCATGACCTCTGACCTTGTGTCCATGTGTTTGACCTCTCAGGACCTCTGACCCCGTGTCCATGTGTTTGACCTCTGACCCTGTGTCCATGTGTTCGACCTCTCAGGACCTCTGACCCTGTGTCCACGTGTTTGACCTCTCAGGACCTCTGACCCCGTGACCCTGTGTTTGACCTCTCAGGAGCTGACCATCGACCAGAAGACCCCCCTCAGGGTGCTGCATCGCCGGGCGCTGGCCGTGCGACAGAGGGTCATCCACCACATGAGCACCCGCTTCAGAGACCCCCACCACTTCTACCTGGAGCTCAAGACGCAGGCGGGCACGTATCCTTTAACCCTTTCACTGCCACGATACACAGAGGGTTGACCCTTTCACTGCCACACAACAGCAGGTTGACCCTTTCACTGCCACACAACAGCAGGTTGACCCTTTCACTGCCACACTACAGCAGGTTGACCCTTTCACTGCCACACTACAGAAGGTTGACCCTTTACTATCACATTAGCCGTTGGTAGTGTGATAGTAAAGGGTTAACCTTCTGTAGTGTGGCAGTGAAAGGGTTAACAGAGAGACAGAGACACACACTGAGACACACACTGAGACACACAGACACACACTGAGACACACAGACACACACTGAGACACACATTGAGACACACATTGAGACACACACTGAGACACACACTGAGACACACACTGAGACACACACACACACAGACACACACTGAGACACACACACACACAGACACACACTGAGACACACAGACACACACTGAGACACACAGACACACACTGAGACACACAGACACACACTGAGACACACAGACACACACTGAGACACACAGACACACACTGAGACACACAGACACACACTGAGACACACAGACACACACTGAGACACACTGAGACACACACTGAGACACACACTGAGACACACAGACACACACTGAGACACACAGACACACACTGAGACACACAGACACACACTGAGACACACAGACACACACTGAGACACACAGACACACACTGAGACACACAGACACACACTGAGACACACTGAGACACACACTGAGACACACACTGAGACACACAGACACACACTGAGACACACAGACACACACTGAGACACACTGAGACACACACTGAGACACACACTGAGACACACAGACACACACTGAGACACACAGACACACACTGAGACACACAGACACACACTGAGACACACAGACACACACTGAGACACACTGAGACACACTGAGACACACTGAGACACACACTGAGACACACACTGAGACACACAGACACACACTGAGACACACAGACACACACTGAGACACACACTGAGACACACAGACACACACTGAGACACACTGAGACACACACTGAGACACACACTGAGACACACAGACACACACTGAGACACACAGACACACACTGAGACACACAGACACACACTGAGACACACAGACACACACTGAGACACACACTGAGACACACAGACACACACTGAGACACACACTGAGACACACAGACACACACTGAGACACACAGACACACACTGAGACACACAGACACACACTGAGACACACAGACACACACTGAGACACACAGACACACACTGAGACACACTGAGACACACACTGAGACACACACTGAGACACACAGACACACACTGAGACACACAGACACACACTGAGACACACTGAGACACACACTGAGACACACACTGAGACACACACTGAGACACACAGACACACACTGAGACACACAGACACACACTGAGACACACAGACACACACTGAGACACACAGACACACACTGAGACACACAGACACACACTGAGACACACAGACACACACTGAGACACACAGACACACACTGAGACACACTGAGACACACTGAGACACACACTGAGACACACACTGAGACACACAGACACACACTGAGACACACAGACACACACTGAGACACACACTGAGACACACAGACACACACTGAGACACACAGACACACACTGAGACACACTGAGACACACACTGAGACACACACTGAGACACACAGACACACACTGAGACACACAGACACACACTGAGACACACAGACACACACTGAGACACACAGACACACACTGAGACACACACTGAGACACACAGACACACACTGAGACACACAGACACACACTGAGACACACAGACACACACTGAGACACACTGAGACACACTGAGACACACACTGAGACACACACTGAGACACACAGACACACACTGAGACACACAGACACACACTGAGACACACACTGAGACACACAGACACACACTGAGACACACAGACACACACTGAGACACACTGAGACACACACTGAGACACACACTGAGACACACAGACACACACTGAGACACACAGACACACACTGAGACACACAGACACACACTGAGACACACAGACACACACTGAGACACACACTGAGACACACAGACACACACTGAGACACACAGACACACACTGAGACACACACTGAGACACACAGACACACACTGAGACACACACCACTTCTACCTGGGGCTCAGGACACAGGCTGGGATGTATCCTTTAACAGAGACACAGAGACACCCACATGCACACACACACACGCATGTTAATTAATAATATGAGGTGGCAGGTGGCAGTCCCTATACAGTAAGACGAGGTATTATTTATATGTATTTTCATATTTCATATATATATATATATATATATATTTTATATAATTTCATGGTGGCCATATCCAAACTCATTTACTCTGAATAACTGTCAAACTAAACTAATGTTTTTGGATGCGTGTGAGATTATGTGCCAAATAAATCGGCATTGTTTTCTTTTTTGGTAAAGTGCCTATTTAAGACCTTACATAGGATATTGGCTAGTATCCAGAGAATGTTAACCCTTTCACTACCACGCTTACAAAGGGTTAACCCTGTTCACTGTGACAATACAGAAGGTTAAAACCCTTCCACTGCCACACGACAAGGGGTTAACCCTTTCACAACCACACTACAGAAGGTTAACCCTTGCACTACCACAATACAGACGGTTAACCCTTTCACTACCAAAGGGTTAACACTTTCACTGCCATAATACAGAATGTAATTCCCTCCAAGCACAGCAGACACAAGTGGCTTTCTTTTTACGGGGTTTATTGAACGGTTGGTCCTCCAATCCATGTGAAAACTTAAAAGAGAAACATAAGCCAGGTTAGGTCGACACAAAATAATAATATACACGGCATGAAAAACAACACGTCGACAAAGCAAAATACAAACAAACACTAAATACCTCGTTGGCTGCATGCTACAAAAAGGGGAATCTTCATTCTTCTGTTCTTGTCAACAGTCATAGTATTAGTAGCTAAAAGGATTCATCTGTACCGGAGCGCAACTCCGACCACCCCTGCTGCTTGCTCGCTCGCAGGTGCCGCAATCAGTCCCAAAATTTTTACGCGAGATCAGCCCAACGGGACACCATATATAACAAGACGTCAAAATGAATATACTATAAATTGTAGCAAATCAAACGACAAAGAAAATAAGAAATGCAACATAAATACATTCCCAAATATTACACCAGACCCACAAACCCCAAAGAACATATAAATTATGAAAACCATATAATGGCCACAGCTACACACAAGGTTAACCCTTTCACTGCCACACTACAGACGGTTAACCCTTTCACTGCCACACTACAGACGGTTAACCCTTTCACTACCACACTACAGACGGTAACCGTCTGTAGTGTGGTAGTGAAAGGGTTAATGTTCTCATAAACATGTGAAGTCAGGCGTGAATCACTTCTCCTCCTCAGAGTTTAAGCTCCATAACTGGTTTTCCAGTTACATCAAGGAGTTCGTCCACGGAGACTTCGGCCGCACGAAGCCCAACCTCTGTGACCTGCTGAAGACCGACGCAGACATCCTGGAGCTGGACGTGGAGGTCTGTTCATCCATTCAAACAGACCTTCATTAAACCCATCGAGACGTTTTTAATTTTTTCATCCCAATGTTAGTCGTTATGCCAATTCCCAATCCCCTTCCTGGTTGCCTGAATGCCTTCTACAACAGAACTGCATTTCCGCATCTCTGATTGGCCAGGTAATTTCTGGTCATGTGACATGTACGCCCAATCGTGGGACCGCAAGTTTCTGTACTGGTTAGGCTTAGGCGCTCGTTCGAAGTTGGTTATGGTTAGAGTTTGTCTTAGAGCATGGCGATAGAACGCCTGCCCTGATTCCGACGGTTAAGCTTAGGCACTCTTTCGAAGTTGGTTAAGGTTAGAGTTTGTCTTAGAGCATGGCGATAGAACGCCAGGTAGTTTTCAGGCTGTTAGACCCGGAAATAGGCGCAGAACTTGCTGTCCCACGATTGGCGCACATGTCGCATGACCTGGCCAATCAGAGCGCAAAACTCGGAACGCGGAAATGCAGTTCCGTCGTCGAAAGCATACACGCTTCCTGATCGTTGCGCACTCTACCCCCTACCGTCGGTCTGGGAGGGCGGAGACTATCGCATGATTCCTCCGACACATGTGTAGCCAGCCCACCGCTTCTTTTCACCTGGCAGCGCGGACTCTCACTGGGAGAGTGTAACGTGTGGAAGGGTCACACTACCTCTCCTCGATCCTTCCCTCGCTGAGGAGGCGCCCCGACCGAACTGTAGGAGTCGCTGTTTACAACGACCAGGACCCACCCTCACCGGCTTCCCACCCGCTGACACTGCCAATTGTGTTAGTATGGACGGTCGGCCAAGCCGGAGGCACCACAGCCGGATTCGATCCCACTGGCTCTGTGGTGGTAGACAGACGCTTAGTCCGCTGCACTACCCGGCCGCCCTGAGAAGTTTTTATATATATATATATTAGTGCTGTCAATAGATTAAAAAAATTTAACTAATTAATCTCACAATTTTCTGTAATTAATCTAGATAAAAAAATTGCATTTTTCTACTTAAGACCGAAGCTTGTAACAGATATTTACTTGAGTAAAATCATGGAATTAATGTAAAATCAACAAACATATTTAGATTCAAAGACTATTTTAATAGCTTTCTTTGAATGCAGTTTCTCTCCTGTGAAATACAAATGTTCAACAAAACCATCAACATTGACTCAGCTAGACCTCTTTCTTATATCCGCGGCGCTAACAGAGATAAAAACAACCCAGGCCCATGTTAAAGTGCACATGGGCTTAGAGGACGATAATGTCTTGTATGAACTACCAGTAATATGCATTCATTTATTTTGCATTTATTTTAAATTTGTTGGACCTTATGGTGTTCTTGTTTTGTTCTTGACTTATTGTGACGTTTCTTCTTGACTTGTTTAAAGAAGACGTGTCCGGCCCATGGGGACATTGACGTGTGTCGTCGGGCCTTACAGATAAATTTGATTTGATTTAATATAAATCATATTAACAACAAAAATCTGTTCCATCTTCATGTCAGATGATTTTCAAAAAGGTGCACGAGTCGATGCAAAAAAAGAACAAAGAACTGCTGAAAGTTCAGAACGTTGGAAGATTTTTCACTCCATAAGATGAATCTAGATACATTTATTTTAATGCTTTAAATCATTTAAATGAATCTCCAAAGTTAAAGCATTAACTTTGACTAATGAATTGTGTTTCCTCCTTCAGTCTGTGGATGTTGACTGGCCACCCGCCATCCCTGAGTGACCCCTGACGGGGAGCGGGAGAGGGATGGGAGAGCCAGCACCTCACGTTCCACCATCCGGCCCTGCAAGACAGCTAGTACCACCACCACCCAGCCTGCAAGACAGCTAGTACCACCACCACCCAGCCTGCAAGACAGCTAGTACCACCACCACCCAGCCTGCAAGACAGCTAGTACCACCACCACCCAGCCCTGCAAGACAGCTAGTACCACCACCACCCAGCCCTGCAAGACAGCTAGTACCACCACCACCCAGCCTGCAAGACAGCTAGTACCACCACCACCCAGCAACATAACTAGTACCACCACCACCCAGCAACATAACTAGTACCACCACCACCCAGCAACATAACTAGTGCCACCACCACCCAGCAACATAACTAGTACCACCACCACCCAGCAACATAACTAGTACCACCGCACCCCGCCACAAGACAGCCGACCTGGGCCTGTGAACGGATGAAAGAGCCGGTGGTGTTTGTCGGGTACTAAGAGCTGGAGAAGGAGCTCTTCTTTTGAATGATAATTTCATTAAAAAGGGAAAGAAACTCCCCGTTTTCTGCCGCCTCCAGCTTGGGGGGGAAAAGAGGGCGATGACGACGTCATTATAAATGTGAATATCTCCCCCCAACTTTTTTTTTTTTTTTAATTTCTTCTATATCATTGTGGGTCGGTCCGCCCCCCCCCCCCCATCTTTTCAGTCGGCCTGAGAGCCCTCGGTGGAAGTTACCTTCAACATGTAGCTTCTCATCCTCGGGGTCCAGACACCCCGCTGACCGTGTTCCGGTACCGTCACTGTGCATGAGAATATGTACTGTTTAGGGGTCGTAACGATGCATCGATTCAACTGCATCGATTTGAAAATGTTAATCGATTATTATTATTATTATAAAAAAAAAAAAAAAAATGGTGTATTGTTTTTATTGACCTACACAGTCCTCCATTCATGCCGAGTGAATGGGTTCCCCCCCCCCCGGCCACATTTGTGTATTCAACATTTTTTTTGGGGGGAATTTTAACTGATGATAGAAAATGTATCTCTAATCGAATAGAATCGAATCGAGGTCGAATGAAGAGATTTCATGATGCTTGGAATCGTTGCCTGAAGAACGGTGATTGAATTTAATCCTTTGTGAGGTCGCATCGTTACGCCCCTATATTGTACCATACATGGTCATTATTGTACCATACATGGTCACTATTGTACCATACATGGTCACTATTGTACCATACATGGTCACTATTGTACCATACATGGTCACTATTGTACCATACATGGTCACTATTGTACCATACATGGTCATTATTGTACCATACATGGTCACTATTGTACCATACATGGTCACTATTGTACCATACATGGTCATTATTGTACCATCCATGGTCACTATTGTACCATACATGGTCACTATTGTACCATACATGGTCACTATTGTACCATACATGGTCATTATTGTACCATACATGGTCACTATTGTACCATACATGGTCACTATTGTACCATACATGGTCATTATTGTACCATCCATGGTCAGTATTGTACCATACATGGTCATTATTGTACCATCCATGGTCAGTATTGTACCATACATGGTCATTATTGTACCATCCATGGTCATTATTGTACCATACATGGTCACTATTGTACCATACATGGTCATTATTGTACCATACATGGTCACTATTGTACCATACATGGTCACTATTGTACCATACATGGTCATTATTGTACCATACATGGTCACTATTGTACCATACATGGTCACTATTGTACCATACATGGTCACTATTGTACCATACATGGTCATTATTGTACCATACATGGTCACTATTGTACCATACATGGTCATTATTGTACCATACATGGTCACTATTGTACCATCCATGGTCATTATTGTACCATACATGGTCAGGAGTATTGTATGTGCGTCTGAATAAAGACCTGTAAATAACAATGTCTCTGCTTGTGTGATTTGTGTCACAGGTTTCATTCAGAAAATGTAATTCTGTCACCTCTCTCTCCTGTCTGTCTCACACCTCTCTCTCCTGTCTGTCTCACACCTCTCTCCTGTCTCACACCTCTCTCTCCTGTCTGTCTCACACCTCTCTCTCCTGTCTCACACCTCTCTCTCCTGTCTCACACCTCTCTCCTGTCTCACACCTCTCTCCTGTCTCACACCTCTCTCCTGTCTCACACCTCTCCTGTCTCACACCTCTCTCTCCTGTCTCACACCTCTCTCTCCTGTCTCACACCTCTCTCTCCTGTCTGTAGCTTCTGGTTACTAGACAGACTGATCCTTTACCTTCCCCAGACGTAGAGATAAACATGCGTGTGTGTGTGGGGAAAAAATACTGTTTTGATTTGACATGTTATACATTTGCTCATGGTACTGTATGAAGCCCTAGATCCAGCGCTATATATATATATATATATATTAATCCTGCTATAAATATAGGTGTAGAGATGGTGACTACAATCCTGGTGTAGAGATGATGACTACATCCTGGTGTAGAGATGATGACCACATCCTGGTGTAGAGATGATGACCACATCCTGGTGTAGAGATGACTACATCATGGTGTAGAGATGGCGACTACATCCTGGTGTAGAGATGATGACCACATCCTGGTGTAGAGATGATGACCACATCCTGGTGTAGAGATGGTGACTACATCCTGGTGTAGAGATGGTGACTACATCCTGGTGTAGAGATGATGACCACATCCTGGTGTAGAGATGATGACTACATCCTGGTGTAGAGATGACGACTACATCCTGGTGTAGAGATGATGACCACATCCTGGTGTAGAGATGATGACCACATCCTGGTGTAGAGATGATGACTACATCCTGGTGTAGAGATGACGACTACATCCTGGTGTAGAGATGATGACTACATCCTGGTGTAGAGATGACTACATCCTGGTGTAGAGATGACTACATCCTGGTGTAGAGATGATGACCACATCCTGGTGTAGAGACGACGACTACATCCTGGTGTAGAGATGATGACTACATCCTGGTGTAGAGATGGTGACTACATCCTGGTGTAGAGATGATGACCACATCCTGGTGTAGAGATGACTACATCATGGTGTAGAGATGATTTTTACATCCTTAAAAGTGTCACAATCTTTTAAAAAGGTCTTTGTTCAGCCAATTAATCTAATCGTTTACTTTATTTAATATCACTTTAGTAATGTGTTAAATCTTACTTATTTAATAAAGAAAATGTTGTGTCATATCAGAGCTTTTCATAAACATTGTATTTTGGCCCAAGTTTATTTCCGGTTGTAGCGTTTCGCTAATACAAATGACGCTAGATCACATGGACTCAACGTCATCATTTTCACCTCGAGGTTAAAGGTGCTATTATAGATAACATTCAGCCACTAGGTGTCGCACTAGAGCACCGTCACATCATTTAACTTATCGGGTGCATTCCACGTGGGGCGGAATGGGAAGTAGGGAGGTGATACGTGCCTGCAACATGTAAACAACATTCATTTTGGACCTGCCAATATTATAATTTTTTTTAAATGATAAATTAATCTTTTGGGGGGAAAAGCAATCGTTTTATTCTGCACCTTTCTAAAAGCTCTGTGGATGTATTATATATAAAAAAAAAAAAAAAAAACGACCCACTACAGAATAATTAAGTCACACAGTTGGACGACGCTCCACTGCGTCTGGGAGGCGGTGACATACAAGCGTACAGACGGCTCTGCGGGCTGGAACGTGTGACTAAAAAAGTTTATGTAAAATGTTCTTCCAAGCCATGGGATCTAGCATCTTATCTGATTACAATTGCGGACAGGAAATGCACAATGGGGCCCGAGCCGTTTCCCTGGCAACGGAATCCTTCTGGAAACTTTTTTTTTAGAGAACGGTAGAGATATTCATTTGGAACGGAGCTCTTCAAAATCCATACATATCGACTCGTGACCAAAGAAACGAAAGAAGGAAGGGAAGAAGCAACATATACTGTACCAGCCATCAGGAAATATAATCAACCAATATAGTGGGGCTGTACCGAATGTCATTTTCTAACATTCAAAGCTTCCATTGAAGTATTCGAACGAAGCTTCGAGTGTCTCTCGTCATATTTTATGATGTAATAAAATAAAATGTATATAAATATCCTCAAACTAAATCCTCAATTTGAATAAAGTGATTAATCTGATTAAATTAGTCTTTTTATTAAATCAACTTTCTTGAATATAACTCAGTTTCGTCAACATAAATAATCCAATGAGGGCACGGTTGGCACGAAAGTGATGGTGACGTCTCGACGGAACGCCGAGCGGATGCAGACAGGCTGCTACATCATTTATGATAAATGTTTTATTTACCTTTTTATGATGAGTGATGAGTCATATACTATAATATTAGTGTAGCCTAATCTTTATCTGCAACTGTGAAGAAAAACCCCATTGGTTTAAACAATGAATAGACGCATAAGAAATATATATATTAAAAAAAGAAAAATTATAAAAACATTTAAATGTTGATTTAGAATTCGAATGTCAACATTATGAACGAAGCTTCGCACTATTCGGTACAGCCCTGCAATATGGACACCCGAGGTAACAACCCGTTTAAATAGACGGTGATGTGACGACCCTTCCTTCCTTTTATAGGTTCCTTGGTCGTGACGGCTGCAGGTCAAACCCAGAGAAATGCAACGTAGGACACGAAAGAAAACCCTGAAATGTATTCTTTTAATTTAATTCAAAATAAATACTACCACGGCAATGCAAGTCCAATATTGGGTTCTTGCCCTAATGTTTTGGTAAGAAAACAAACAAGCCAACGATCAAAATAAAATAAGATAAACGAAAAAAAGTTTGGATAAAAAAAAAAAAAGAATAAAACCAAGACTTCAGTTAATGCATCCAACATCATCATCATCATCATCATCATCATCATCATCATCGACTTTTCAAGAGGCGTCACGGTCTTAATGACTCTGAACAATAGACTGGGTAACACCGTCTAGAATGACACAAACATATAAATAAAACGAGTACTATGGTACAAAAAGAGGGGAGGAGGGGTTTAGGTATATCAACCTGATGATGAAACCATCACTGCAAAAGTTGACCCTGGTCCCACTGTTTTTGACAGGGGGGGGGGGGGGGGGGGGATAAAAAGAGACCTAGCAGTGCATACTCCACACACACCAGCTTCATATCCTCTCAAGACCCAGCCTGGATGGGTGGGGGGGCGTCAACGACTTGTCCCATTGGACCACAGCGATAAAACGAGGAGGAGGAGGAGGGGCTCGTCGTCTCCGTGGAGACGTCCTTTCTGGACCAGGTGTCCAGTCTTTATTAAACACTTGTGTTTTTCTTCTTCTTTCATTTCAGTAAATGCAGTTCAGTCTTTTTTTTTTTTTTTTTTCTTCTCTCTTTTCTTTTTTTCTTTTCTTCTTCTCTGGTCGTCGCTATTCTCGTCGTCAGCGAAGTACTGTCGCGCAAAAACAATGTCATGTCTCTGGTTGAGATGCCACAAAAAAATGAATTAACGGAACAAAAAAAAGGCATTGCATATTTACATCACAAAAGGTGGGGGCGGGGGGGGGGACTCACAGCTCAGTTTCATGTCCTCTGACTCCACTTGGTTAGTGATTTTATAAGAGTGTGTTCACGCGCTCATTCATATTCTGGACACTAATCTTCCCCTTACAAATAAAAAAGTATCATGGTATTTAAAAAAGGTATCGTGGTATTTCCATAATTTCTTGGTCACTATTGCCTCGTCTCCACTAGCCAGGGTTTAGCCGTGCTGTGGCCTCGTCTCCACTAGCCAGGGTTTAGCCGTGCTGTGGCCTCGTCTCCACTAGCCAGGGTTTAGCCGTGCTGTGGCCTCGTCTCCACTAGCCAGGGTTTAGCCGTGCTGTGGCCTTGTCTCCACTAGCCAGGGTTTAGCTGTGGCCTTGTCTCTACTAGCCAGGGTTTAGCTGTGGCCTCGTCTCCACTAGCCAGGGTTTAGCTGTGGCCTTGTCTCCACTAGCCAGGGTTTAGCTGTGGCCTTGTCTCCACTAGCCAGGGTTTAGCTGTGGCCTTGTCTCCACTAGCCAGGGTTTAGCTGTGGCCTCGTCTCCACTAGCCAGGCTGAACATAGCTAATGGAGACACAAACCCAACCATAAATGGTGCATTTATAAAGCAGCTTTTATCCAATTTTGTTCCTCACAATCACCCATTCACACACAGATGGCGGAGGCGACCATGCAAGGTGCCAACCTGCTCATTGGGAGCAGTTAGGGGTTAAGTGTCTTGCTCAAGGACACTTCGACACACTGCCCGGGAATCGAACCAGGAACCTTCTGACTACCAGATGACCGCTCTACCTCCTGAGCCACTGTTGCCCCATACCATACTAGACCATGGCTAGCCCCAGCCAGGCTGAACATAGCTAATGGAGACAAGGCGTCAGATGGTAAAACAAATGGTGGCAATACCATGATATCACCATCGGCATCATGGTTTAACTTGGATTATACCATAGTATTATTTACATACAAAAGTGGTAAACAATGGTGCCGTCCGTGTAACTTTCACCACGGTGGTACCATGATAAATTATTTATACAATGGTCAGTACTGTGGTAAAAACTGAAATCACCGCCATCAAACTATACCGTGATACTTTTGGGCAAGGGTCTGGTTGAAGCATTTCCTATGCGTTTCCATATCCCTGTTGAACTGCACACTGTGTTTACAAGCCTCCGAGTTTTCAGGCCACATGCCAGCGATCCATCATATCCTGCTTTCTCACAGTCGGGGGATTTGAGCTCATCCTGTGTGACTGGGATGTGAGCCTTTTATAATCCAACACAGAATACTAAAGAGTATATCCCGAACAATAATATCTGAATTAATATCGGACTATTAATGTGCATGTAAACACTCTCACTGATATACAGCCAATCAAGATTAAAATCAAGTGTGTCTGTGTGTGTGTGTGTGAATTATTATACATTTATTTTTTACTAATACTGATTCAGTTAGTCAGAATCCCTGTAGGTATAGAGATCACAGCTCAGTTGACTATGTTAGTGTGTGTGTGTACATATTTGTGTGTGCTATGACAGCATACAGTGGACCCATACATGTCCCATACAAGCCACGACCTTTGTGTAAACACCCATACATACCACTGGGTTCTACACTATAAAAAAGAAAAGAAAAAAGAAACGACAAGTAAAATAACAGTAAAAAAAAAATACCTGTAGTTAGAAATGTAGTAGTTTCTGTTCCCTGATGGGCGTGTGAAGCTAGTCTGTTAGCCGACAGTCGAACACGGTCAGGCGTGTGAAGCTAGTCCGTTAGCTGACAGTCGAACACGGTTGGGGCGTGTGAAGCTAGTCCGTTAGCTGACAGTCGAACACGGTTAGGGCGTGTGAAGCTAGTCTGTTAGCTGACAGTCGAACACGGTTAGGGCGTGTGAAGCTAGTCTGTTAGCTGACAGTCAAACACGGTCGGGGCGTGTGAAGCTAGTCCGTTAGCTGACAGTCGAACACGGTCGGGGCGTGTGAAGCTAGTCCGTTAGCTGACAGTCGAACACGGTTGAGGCGTGTGAAGCTAGTCCGTTAGCTGACAGTCGAACACGGTTGAGGCGTGTGAAGCTAGTCCGTTAGCTGACAGTCGAACGCGGTTGAGGCGTGTGAAGCTAGTCCGTTAGCTGACAGTCGAACACGGTTGAGGCGTGTGAAGCTAGTCTGTTAGCTGACAGTCGAACACGGTTGAGGCGTGTGAAGCTAGTCTGTTAGCTGAGAGTTGAACACGGTCGGGGCGTATAAAGAGAGTTGAACACGGTCGGGGCGTGTGAAGCTAGTCCATTAGCTGACAGTCGAACACGGTCAGGCGTGTAAAGAGAGTTGAACACGGTCGGGGCGTGTAAAGAGAGTTGAACACGGTCGGGGCGTGTAAAGAGAGTTGAACACGGTCGGGGCGTGTAAAGAGAGTTGAACACGGTCGGGGCGTGTAAAGAGAGTTGAACACGGTCGGGGCGTGTGAAGAGAGTTGAACACGGTCGGGGCGTGTAAAGAGAGTTGAACACGGTCGGGGCGTGTAAAGAGAGTTGAACACGGTCAGGCGTGTAAAGAGAGTTGAACACGGTCGGGGCGTGTAAAGAGAGTTGAACACGGTCGGGGCGTGTAAAGAGAATTGAACACGGTCAGGGCGTGTAAAGAGAGTTGAACACGGTCGGGGCGTGTAAAGAGAGTTGAACACGGTCGGGGCGTGTAAAGAGAGTTGAACACGGTCGGGGCGTGTAAAGAGAGTTGAACACGGTCGGGGCGTGTAAAGAGAGTTGAACACGGTCGGGGCGTGTGAAGAGAGTTGAACACGGTCGGGGCGTGTAAAGAGAATTGAACACGGTTGTGCTCTGACTGGCCTGAGTGAACCATGCAGTATATCTGGCAGTTTTAGTGTTTTCTGTTCCAAAAAAAAAAAAAAAAGGGCAGAAAAACCAAAAGAAAAACATGGGGCTGAGAAATAATAAAAAGAAAGGAATAACGACAAAGAGAAGAATAACACTGACGATGAAGGGAACGATACAAACTCCTCCCTTCTGCCGTCTTCCTTCATTTTTTTTTTTTTACCTCTTTTTCCTGTAGACAGTGATTCCATCGCCATGGATAGGGGGAGGGGGGGGGGTGTGTGCACTGCCACGGCGTTGTATGCGAAAGAAAAGTAATTATTTTTTTATTTTATTTTTATTTTTTTCGAGTGAAGCCACGAGCCATGCACTTATTCATCTGCTGCTAAGAATGACCCCCCCCCCCCTTGCGAGAGTGAGCACGACCCCCCCCCTTCTGCCCTCCCCCCCGCGTGAGAGAGAGAGAAAGACAGAGAGAGTGAGGGAGATAGAGAAAGACAGAGAGAGAGATAGAGACACAGAGAGAGAGAGAGAGAGAGAGAGAGAGAGAGAGAGACAGAGAGAGAGAGAGAGAGAGAGAGAGAGAGAGAGAGAGAGAGAGAGAGAGCACGCCCCCGTCAGTGGAATACCAAACATCACACATAAGGCAACACTTTTGGTTTTGTTCCCTAAAAACAGCTTCTTCCAAACCAAGTGCAAAAAAGTCAAAAAGAAAAAAGAGAAAGAGAGAGAGAGAGAGAACACCAACAAAGAAGAACGCAACCGGGTGGACAACCTAATACTGACAGAGATTTAAAAAATAAATAACAAAAACATTGCCTTCTGCAGGAACTAGCGCTGAAAATGTAGGAGACTTCTCTTTTTTTTTTAGTTTTTTTTTTCTCTTTTTTTTTTTTAGTGTGGGGAGACCGGTTTGAGTCCGTCCCACTGTGCAAAAACCCCTTTTAAAGTCCCTAGAAAGACTTCTCCCCGTCTGTGCCTGGATACAGAGAAGGAGAAAAGAGGGGAGACTTTTCCTAAAATGGCTACGTGTTTTCCTCAAAATGGCCACGGATGTGGGGGGGGGGGGGCTGGGGGGGGGCGACGCTGGCCCTCGGAGGACTCACTCCCGCCCGCTGGCCGAGTAGGAGAACTGTGGGAAGTGGGGCCTTCGCTCGCTGTCGGCCGCGTCCATCCCGTCCTCGTCGTCTGGGGGAGAGAGAGCGACAGGTGAGACAGGTATGGTTTATTTTTTATAGCAACACTACTATCACCGACATCTAAGAAGGCAGATCCCCCCTTGAACGGCCCTTCTAAGGTTTCTCCCCCCCACATTGCCTGTGGTGCATTTTTTCCTATTGCTAGGTTTTAGTGAGTTTTTCCTTACCTTCGCGTGGGGTATATGTCTGGGAGCGTTGCATTCATTTATTAAAATCTTTTTGGACTTCATGGTGTTTTTGTTTTGGTCTTGATTCATTGTGACGTTTCTTCTTGACTTGTTTAAAGAAGACGTGTCCGGCCCATGGGGACATTAACGTGTGTTGTCGGGCCTTACAGATACATTTGATTTGATTTGATTTGATTTGAGTAAGTACGGTCACACCGCAGCCAAAAGTGGCCCGAATCTGATTTCTTTGCTCATATGTCCCCTAAAAACAGAGGGATGTCGGTTTATGACCCTAAAAAAAGAGGGAAGCCTGGTCATGTCCCCTAAAAACAAAGGGAAGCCTGGTCATGTCCCCTAAAAACAGAGGGATGCCTGGTCATGTCCCCTAAAAACAGAGGGATGCCTGGTCATGTCCCCTAAAAACAAAGGGAAGCCTGGTCATGTCCCCTAAAAACAGAGGGATGCCTGGTCATGTCCCCTAAAAACAAAGGGAAGCCTGGTCATGTCCCCTAAAAACAGAGGGATGCCTGGTCATGTCCCCTAAAAAAAGAGGGAAGCCTGGTCATGTCCCCTAAAAACAAAGGGAAGCCTGGTCATGTCCCCTAAAAACAGAGGGATGCCTGGTCATGTCCCCTAAAAACAGAGGGATGCCTGGTCATGTCCCCTAAAACAAAGGGAAGCCTGGTCATGTCCCCTAAAAACAAAGGGAAGCCTGGTCATGTCCCCTAAAAAAGAGGGAAGCCTGGTCATGTCCCCTAAAAACAAAGGGATGTCTGTTCATGACCCTAAAAACAACGGGAAGCCTGGTCATGTCCCAAACCCCCAGGCGGAGAACCCACAGTGAGCGGCGCTGAACACCTACATTTCTCTGGGGGAGTGATGGTGATGGTCTGGGCCGTGAACTCCTCGTCAAAGTAGCGGGTGTCCGTCTCCGACGAGACCTGCGGCATGAAGGGCGGGACCAGCTGGACGGGAAAAAGGAAACACCTCGCGATCAGTTCTCAAGTAGACAACCTGATTGATTGATTGATTTTTTATTGTGGAGTAAAAGACAGCATCCAAGGGATAAAAACATGAGAAAGTGCAAGCACTTATTTATTTCCATCATGGTCCCTGATTTTGGACATGGACAGACATCATAAAACATAGAGCATCATAATAAAACATAGAGCAACTCCATAAAACATTATTAACCTGTATTTCACTTCAACATCAAGAGACTAACAGAGACGCCCTACCCGCTCCTTCCTAGACGTGGCCACTCTACATTTCACTGGCTAGCCATTTCTTTGTGGCACGTCTAAAGCTTCCCCCCTCTTCAATGCTTTTCAGGGCCACTGGAAGCTTGTTCCACTCCAATGCCGCAGAAAATTTTAGGGCTGTCAGTTTATCGCGTTAATTAGATTAATTAATTACACAGCAAATTATCGCGTTATGAAAATTAACTCAAAATTAATTACAATTTTTTTTCTTTTTTTTAATAACATTTTTTTTATCTCATTCATTCCATAATAACGTAGAATACACATTACAGACTTTTTTTTATATGGTCCATTTGCATGTTCTTGGTATCTGATTCTAGGGACATCTATGGATCTCAGGGAATGTATTCCCAGTGTCAGAAATACTGTGTCTGTTACTAGGCTTGAGTAAATTGTAATGAACCAAATGAGAATATCAATAATTTTTTTTTTTATCTTTGACTGTGAATAACACTATGCTCAAATTGACCAGACCTGAAAAATCTAAGCAAATTAATAGATGGAAGATGATTAAACAGAAGGTTTTGTAGATACAGTACTGAATTCTGCCATCCGGACACATGCAATTTGAAATATGATTATAGAATATAGAATATCAGGCATAAAATGGTTATGCGATTAAAATGCGATTAATTAGATTAATTAATTACAAATCCTGTAATTAATTAGATTAATTTTTTTAATCGCCTGACAGCACTACGCAGAATATAAAAAAAGTATTTGTGCCCCATTAATGAGTTGAATTTAGGAAGAATAAAATCAGTACTGCTCCTTCTAGTGGAATATGAATGATTGTCACGGAAGCGATTGAAGTAATTGGATAAGATATTTCGGACCCGTATTTTGAATGATCTTGTGTGTGAGACCTAATTTGATGTGAATTACCCTGTTCAGTCGCTAACGTCAGAGACTTCCCAGTTTACCAGAGTTGTGTGATGTTTCGCAGACCCTTCACCTTCTGTGGTGCAAACGTACTTTATTATGAACACACAGAGTATCACGAGACGTCGTCAGAAATATGATGCCGACATGCTGGGATTCCTAGAAAAGGAAGAAAGGTTGAATAATCTGTCTGAATCTGCTGCCTTGCATCTGCCCTCCTTAACCACTCACCATCCCGTTCATCTGATTGATTGATTGATTGATTGATTGATTGAAAACTTTATTAACAGATTGCAGAATGGGTACAATACAGTAAGGCTCAATACACACAATTGTTAACACATCCACAGCCGGAAACACTTTAAAACGTTATTGCCCGCCATGCTTTGACCGCCAGACCACGCTGTACAGCGATATTGAGATCAATATTTCATTTTTTCGCCATGGCATTCATAATTCATATATACACCTCCGGCGCTGCAGCTGGACCCTACGGCTCAATACAACGACGGCTCAATACTGCCGCCTGGTGGATGGTCGGGCGAGTTACACTGGTAAACAGGATATGGCTGCTGTCGATTAAATTCATCCGGCCGTCAGATATTGTCGCAAGGCTCCAGACAGACACTATGTACATAATGGATCGCTTTATAAACTTAATAATCGATATGATTTTCGGCGTTTATTGCGACATACAAACCGGAAATGGACCTAGGCGATCGACGTCCTATACCTGGGATCTTTCACCGCCAGTCTCATTGACGCACGGCAAGAGGACGCTGACGCTATTTTCAGCCCAATTGTTTATTCATTTCACTGCAAACCGATCTGATCAATATATCACCCATACTACATAAAGCATTTACTGACGATCACGGAATTATAACCCCCCCCCCCCCCTTTCATCCGCGCATGATGACGCATAACGTATAGGATCATATACAGTTGAATTTTTTAATATAGCGTGTATCGGGAATAAACGGCAATTGATAATCTATATATGCGTTTAGGCCTATAACTCACGTTCTATGAATTATTGCAGAAAACGATAAAAACATACTTATATTCTAGAAGGTATTTTTGTATGAATCTATGAATGAAAAAGTATAACGTTCCTACATCCTGAACGATAGATAATCGATGTTGAATGGGCCATAGTAATGTCAATTTAGCAATACAATTAAAAAAGTTATAGCCCTGCAAAGAAGGTGAACATCTCCATAGGCTTAGAGTGGTGGCAGACTGGCTATATTGATGGATATAACCAGTGGCAGGGAATGTGTTAAGGGGATGCAGACCAGAGAAATACTTTCGTCTTGTTTATATCAGGGTCCCCCATTTTCAATTCATCATAACATTTATGACATACACGACATACAAATATACAGTACTGTTTATTTACAGACAGAGTTTCTAAAAGAGAATATATACATTTGAGGGGGATGAAACTGTATATTGGAGTGGGTTGGGTGGGGGGGGGGGGGGTTGGACATTTACCGGGGCCAGTTTAGAATTGCAGCCTCCCGTAGGTGCTCTTTGAGGGCGGTTTTGAAGGTGGGTAGGGATTCACATTATTTTACGGCTGTGGGTAGGGTGTTCCACATTGTTGTGGCATAATTGCGAAACGTGTTTAGTCCCTTGTTTGAGCCGAATCTGGGTTGAACATGATTTGTGGAGCTCCCTCTGGTGTTGTGGTCATGGTATTCACTGACCATTGGGAAGTATTTCGACATGTACATTGGTACCTTAGCGGTGTAGTGTATCTTGTAGACCAGGCCCATTGCAAGTTGCTGTACTCTTGTCGTCTACTCTAAGCCATCCTAGGTTGTCAAAGTGGGCAGATGTGAGGTGGGTTTTAGGAGTAAGTAGTCTGACCAGTTTGTTTTGTGATGTTTGTAATCTTGTTTTTAGTGCCTTTGAGGTGCTTTGGTACCATGAGGTGCAAGCATAGTCGTAGTACCCTTGAATGAGTGCTCCTGCCAGAGTCTTCAGGGTATTCTTGTTGACCAGAGAGGAGATCCGGTACAAGAATCTTGTTCGTTGGTTGACTTTTTTTTATTACATTGGTTGCCATTTTGTCACAGGAAAGATTTGCCTCTAGGATGGAACCCAGGTATGTCATTTCATCTTTCCTTGTGACAATATTGTCACCCACTGTAACTGAGAAGCCGTCGGTCTTGCTGAGTTTGTTATTTGATCCAGATCTGCCCTCCTTAACCACTCCTCAACCCGTTCATCTGTCCTCTCTAACCACTCCTCAACCCGTTCATCTGCTCTCTCTAACCACTCCTCAACCCGTTCATCTGTCCTCTCTAACCACTCCTCAACCCGTTCATCTGTCCTCTCTAACCACTCCTCAACCCGTTCATCTGTCCTCTCTAACCACTCTTCAACCCGTTCATCTGCTCGCAAAACAAGATCCTTTAGTAACCATCTGTCTCTGTCTCTGTGTTTAACATGGAACAATACCAGGGATGTCCGATATTATCGGCCGATATCGGCATTAAAATGTGATATCGGAAAATATCGGTATCGGTTTTCAATTATTATTATTATAATTTTTTTTTACATTTCTATAACCTTTATTTACCCAGGCAAGCAAGTAAGAACAAATTCTGATTTTATTTATTGTCAAAAGTATGCATAATGTTGTGTTACTTCCACAACAAGAGATATGTAATGTTAATTACCTGAAATTATTCCATTTTTTGGGGGGGGGGGAAATCCTGCATATATCGGTATCGGTTGATATCGGTATCGGAAATTAAGAGTTGGACAATATCGGTATATCGGTATCGGTAAAAAAGCCAATATCGAACATCCCTAAACAATACACAAGTACATGTCTTGATGGCAGTATCATCCCAGTATCTATCACTGTAGCATCACATTAGCATCACAGTAGCATCACAGTAGCATCACATTAGCATCACAGTAGCATCACAGTAGCATCACATTAGCATCACTGTAGCATCACAGTAGCATCACAGTAGCATCACAGTAGCATCACTGTAGCATCACATTAGCATCACATTAGCATCACATTAGCATCACAGTAGCATCACAGTAGCATCACAGTAGCATCACAGTAGCATCACAGTAGCATCACATTAGCATCACTGTAGCATCACAGTAGCATCACATTAGCATCACAGTAGCATCACAGTAGCATCACAGTAGCATCACCGTAGCATCACATTAGCATCACAGTAGCATCACATTAGCATCACATTAGCATCACAGTAGCATCACATTAGCATCACAGTAGCATCACATTAGCATCACATTAGCATCACAGTAGCATCACATTAGCATCACAGTAGCATCATTGTAGCATCACAGTAGCATCATTGTAGCATCACATTAGCATCACTGTATCATCACATTAGCATCACATTAGCATCACAGTAGCATCACATTAGCATCACAGTAGCATCACATTAGCATCACATTAGCATCACAGTAGCATCACAGTAGCATCACAGTAGCATCACAGTAGCATCACATTAGCATCACAGTAGCATCACATTAGCATCACATTAGCATCACAGTAGCATCACATTAGCATCACAGTAGCATCACATTATCATCACAGTAGCATCACAGTAGCATCACATTAGCATCACAGTAGCATCACATTAGCATCACATTAGCATCACTGTAGCATCCCAGTAGCATCACATTAGCATCACTGTATCTATCCAAGCCTGTGGCTCAGGTTATCAGTTAGGAACTCGTTTTTAGAACCGCTTTTTCTCCGCCTGATTTTCTATGCTTTTCTCCCCGTCCCAATTTAGTCATTATGCCAATTCCCCCCCTCCCCTACCTGGTCGTTGTGCGCATGTTCCCCCTACTGGTCGGTACAAGGGAACCCTGAAGTCTACCACATGCTTCCTCCGACACGTGCGGCGACAGCCAGCGGCTCTCTTTTCACCTGGCAGCGAGGGCTCTCATTGGTGAAGTGTAACGCGTGGGAGGTCACGCTGCCTTCACCACTTCCTGCCTTCCGCTGAGCAGGCGCCCAGACCTGACCTGTAGGCGTCGCTGTCCACAACGCCAGATTACCACCCACGACTTCCCTCCCGCTAACTCAGCCAAACGAGTTAGTATGACGATCGGCCCAAGCCGCAGGCAATGCTGACTCCGGGAGTCGAGACCGCAGCCTCTTGCATTGGTGACGAGCGCAATCTCCGCTACGCCACCCAACCGCCCAATCAGTTAGGAACTAGTTTGTCTATTCTTCTATTATTTTCTTTTTGATCCACTTTTTCTCCTTATTTTTTCGATTATTCTCCCATCCCAATTTCGTATAGCCAATTCTCCCCTCCCCTGTCTTGAACGTTGCTAGACTATGCCTCCCACTGGTCGGCTGTAGTGAGGATAGAAGCCTTGCATCACGTGTCCCCTCCGGTACACGAGGAGGCAGCCTGTCGCATCTTTTCACCAGACAGCGCAGACTCTCAGTGGCAAGGAGTAACGCGTGGGAGGCTCACACTGCCCCCGATACTTCCTGTCTCTGCTGTGCAGGTGTCACCCAACCGACCTGTAGGAGTCGCTGTCCACAATGGCCAATCCCCACCCATCGACTTCCACCCGCTACCTCTGTCAATTGAGATAGTATGACGACTGACCGAAGCCGCAGGTAATGCTGACACCAGGATTCAAGACCGGAGTCTCTTGCATTGGTGACGAGTGCAATCTCCGCTACGCCACCCAGCCGCCCGCACTATTCTTCTATTATTTGAATGTGTATTATATGTTGTGCGCTGGTGTGTGGAGCCATGGACAGAATTAAGGATGCACCGATCCGATATTGATATCGGATATCGGCCCCGGTATGACTAAAATAGCTGGATCGGGTATCGGTAAAAGAAATATATAATATATCGGATTTCTTTTTTTGATTTTCTTTTATATAATATAAGAAATAAAATAAGAAATGACAATTCAGTACAATTATATCTATGTGGTCATTTGTTACATTTAGTTTCACTAAGTTAGTGATGTTTTAAGTCGAGCCTGATGTTGCCTTGTTGCACAAAAGAATGATCCCAGTCTCGTCCACACAGTGAGGCACACAGTTTATTAATTGAACAACGGGTGTCGGATCGGTACTCGGTATCGGCCGATACCCAAAGCCCAGGTATCGGTATCAGTATCGGGACTGAAAAAGCCGGATCGGTGCCTCCCTAGACAGAATGCACACCTCAAGTGGAAAATAAAGTTGTTAATTCCATTCTAAAAATGGCACAGTGCAGATAATTTCACTGTGCCTGTAAAGCCTCCTCCCTCTCCTAACGTGTTCGTCAGCCACACCTCCACGCTCCACTGGCTGAGAGAGGCGTCACGCGTTCTCTTTTCTTTTCTTTCTACTTTTTCTCCCATTTTCTATTTTTTCTCCCATCCCAATTTCGTATCGTCCAATAGACCTGTCTCAAACCCTGCCCCTTTTCTTGATCCTCCAATCACAGCTGTCGCTTACCTCTGACTTCCTCGTACAAACTTTGTTTGTACGAGGAAGTCAGAGGTAAGCGACAGCTGTGATTGGAGGATCAAGAAAAGGGGCAGGGTTTTGAGACAGGTCCATTCTACCCTCCCCTGTCTCGAACGCTGCTAGGCCACGCCTCCCACAGGCCGGCTGCAATGTGGACGAAGCCTTGCATCACGTGTCCCCTCCGGTACACGAGGAGGCAGCCGTCGCATCTTTTCACCTGCACAGCGCGATCTCTCAGCGTCGGGGGGGGGTCTGCGTGGGAGGGACACGCCGCCCCCGTCGCTTCCTGATTCTGTTGCGCAGGCGCACCAACCGACCTGTAGGAGTCGCTGTCCACAACGTCCGATCCCCACCCACCGGCTTCCCACCCCCTAACACTGCCAATTGTATTAGTATGAACGACCAGCCAAGCTGGTAGCAACGCAGAGAGCTGGGCTCGAACCCAGCGTCTCCTGCATTGGTGGTGAGCACCACACGTTCTCACCGCTCCAGGTCACGCTGCACTGACTGAATAAACGTTATGGGCGTGTAGTAAGGCTGTCCCCGAAGCCGCCTGTTTCTGGGATTCGAACTTCCTCAGGGTTTTTTCGAACGAATGTTCGAACCTTCGTTTTTAATAATAATAAAAGAAAATGTAAAAAAAAAAAAAAAAAAACATTAATCTGATAAAATTTGTCTTTTTTAAAATTAAATCAACTTTCTTTAATGAATATAACTCATCAGTTTTAATACTATAATATTAGTGTAGCCTAATCTTTATCTGCAACTGTGAAGAAAAACCCCATTGGTTTAAACAGAATCAATGCTCTTTTAAAGCAGGCCTGAAAACCTACCTGTTCAAAAAGGCCTTTGACTGTTAGCTTTACATTTTTATTTTCTTGTGCTGTTGTTTTAAATGTTCTGTTTATACTATGTTTTTAATTAACTATGTTCTATTTTTATCTTATTTTTATTCTGTATTTTATTTGTTTTACTAATAACTATTTAATTTTTTTTAACTATGTTTTAACCCTGTAGTGTAGCACTTTGGGATCCCAGCGAACAAAAAGTGCATTACAAATTCAATCTATTATTATTATTATTATTATTATTATTATTATTATTATTATTATTATTATTATTATTATTATTAGCGGGAGGGAAGTCGTGGGTGGTAATCTGGCGTTGTGGACAGCGACGCCTACAGGTCAGGTCTGGGCGCCTGCTCAGCGAAAGGCAGGAAGTGGTGAAGGCAGCGTGACCTCCCACGCGTTCCTCGCATGTGTGAAGCATGTGGTAGACTTCAGGGTTCCCTTGTACCGACCAGTAGGGGGCACATGCGCACAACAACCAGGTAGGGGAGGGGGGGAATTGGCATAACGACTAAACTGGGATCGGGAGAAAAGCATAGAAAATCAGGCGGAGAAAAAGAGGATAAAAAAAAACGAAACCTGCTGCACGTAAACAACACCACTCGGAGACCGGATGAGAGGGGGGGAGGGGGAGAGAGAGAGGGGGGGGGGGAGAGAGGGAGGGGGGGGGAGAGACATCTGGAAGCTGACCCCAGAGCAGCTCACCTTCTTGTCGTAGACGTCCTGCCAGTCGACCGCTGCAAAGAAGCTGTGACGCATGATCTCCTTAGCATCATCTGGTCCTCCACCCAGCCTGGTGGAGAGAGAGAGAGAGAGAGAGAGAGAGAGAGAGAGAGAGAGAGAGAGAGAGAGAGAGAGAGAGAGAGAGAGAGAGAGAGAGAGAGAGAGAGAGAGAGAGAGAGAGAGAGAGAGAGAGAGAGAGAGAGAGAGAGAGAGAGAGAGAGTGAGAGACAGAGACAGAGAGGGAGAGAGAGACAGAGAGAGAGACAGAGAGAGACAGAGAGACAGAGAGAGAGACAGAGACAGAGAGAGAGACAGAGACAGAGACAGAGAGAGAGACAGAGAGAGAGACAGAGAGAGAGAGACAGAGAGAGAGAGAGAGAGACAGAGACAGAGAGACAGAGAGAGAGACAGAGAGAGAGACAGAGAGAGAGAGACAGAGAGAGAGACAGAGAGAGAGAGAGACAGAGAGAGAGACAGAGACAGAGAGAGAGACAGAGAGAAAACCAGCGCAGTCAGACATCAAACGCCGCTCTTCCGAGTCAACAGAACACAGGAATATCTGGTTTAACTGATCCTAAAATAACTCCTCAGGGTGAGTGAGTTCGCTCCCGTTTGGTTCCTCAGCCTCTCCTCCTTAGTTTTCCTTCATTAGAGACTCGAGGCGATAAGCAAGAGTCCAAACGGAGCCGAGTGGCAGCCATGTGAGGAAACACTGGAAACACTGTTCAGGCCGCGTCTATATATTAAAGGCAGCCCAAGAGTGCTTCCACGTTTCTCTGATTGGCCACGACGCCCATGCGACCGCGGCAGAGCGGAAATAGGCTGCTGCTCCGGCGAAAGAAAGACAGGCATTCTATCGCCACGCTCTAAGACAAACTCTAACCTTAACCAACTCCGAAAGAATGCCTAAACTTAACCGGCGAAAGAACATTTATATAGAGAGATGATAAATTAATTAAACGTAAAAAAAAAAAAAATTGAAGTGATTCAAGCTGAGGAACGAGTTGAGCTAACCGTCGATGGCAAAACAGCGGGGATTACGAATGCATAATGCCGCGGCAAACCTCCGCTCCTCCTCCGCTCTGACACGTGACACGCTCTGCCGCAGGGCGTGTCACGTGGGCGTCATGGCCAATCAGAGAAACGCGGAAGCACTCTTGGGCTGCCTTTAAAGATATAGCGTTCAGGCCATGCCATCAGGCCTGAACGCTTGAAAATGGTGTCTGATACATTGTCGCCTGTGGCTACGTTTGTACTGCATTTAAAATGTTCATGTCTATGTAGTTTGTCACATTGTTATTTGTGGTCATGTTTTCTATCGCTCGTCTGTCTGAGACCAAGGACCACAATGGAAATAAGTCTGGACTTTTTTGTGTAGCATCCTTGACGTTTTTCGAATCAAATCAAAGCAGGCCACCCCCCCCCACCCCCCCCCCCCCCGCAGAGTCAAGCTGATCACCGCATCGCCTGGTGTTTTAGGACTATTGCTTATGTTCCAATTGTTGTGCTATGCGATCTGAAATAAAAGCAATGCTATTTTGTAAATAATAATAATCATTATTATTATTATTATTATTATTATTATTATTATTATTATTATTATTATTATTATTATTATTATTATTATTATTATTATTAATTATTATTCTAATTGTGTCTCATAACTACTCACAGCTGTGCAGTTAACGTTCTGATCGGAGAACATTCACCCCGGAATGAAAGTGAAAGTAAAAACAAAAGAGTTGTGTGAAACAGCGAGGGCGAGGCCGCAGCTACAACACACACCTTCTGGGCGAGAGACACCTCGGGGGGTACCAGCCCAGCCCTGGAGGTACCGGCCCAGCCCAGGAGGTACCGGCCCAGCCCAGGAGGTACCGGCCCAGCCCAGGAGGTACCAGCCCAGCCCTGGAGGTACCGGCCCAGCCCAGGAGGTACCGGCCCAGCCCAGGAGGTACCAGGTCAGCCCTGGAGGTACCAGCCCAGCCCAGGAGGTACCAGCCCAGCCCTGGAGGTACCAGCTCAGCCCAGGAGGTACCAGCCCAGCCCTGGAGGTACCAGCCCAGCCCTGGAGGTACCAGCCCAGCCCTGGAGGTACCAGCCCAGGAGGTACCAGCCCAGCCCTGGAGGTACCAGCTCAGCCCTGGAGGTACCAGCCCAGCCCTGGAGGTACCAGCCCAGCCCTGGAGGTACCAGCCCAGGAGGTACCAGCCCAGCCCTGGAGGTACCAGCCCAGCCCAGGAGGTACCAGCCCAGCCCTGGAGGTACCAGCTCAGCCCTGGAGGTACCAGCCCAGCCCTGGAGGTACCAGCCCAGCCCTGGAGGTACCAGCTCAGCCCTGGAGGTACCAGCCCAGCCCTGGAGGTACCAGCCCAGCCCAGGAGGTACCAGCCCAGCCCTGGAGGTACCAGCCCAGCCCTGGAGGTACCAGCCCAGCCCTGGAGGTACCAGCCCAGCCCAGGAGGTACAAATAAAACAATCGATCTATCCATCTATGCATCTATGTCATTTTAGGAGTCTCTGAGGTACATTAACATATATAACATTAACATGACCACATGTATGCCAATATTTTTGAAAGCAGAGTATTTTCTCTGCAATCAGGACCATGGAGAGCTCCCTGCAGCCTGCCATCAGGTCAATCAGGACCATGGAGAGCTCCCTGCAGCCTGCCATCAGGTCAATCAGGACCAGGGAGAGATCCCTGCAGCCTGCCATCAGGTCAATCAGGACCATGGAGAGCTCCCTCCAGCCTGCCATCAGGTCAATCAGGACCATCAGGTCAATCAGGACCATGGAGAGCTCCCTGCAGCCTGCCATCAGGTCAATCAGGACCCTGGAGAGCTCCCTGCAGCCTGCCATCAGGTCAATCAGGACCCTGGAGAGCTCCCTCCAGCCTGCCATCAGGTCAATCAGGACCATCAGGTCAATCAGGACCCTGGAGAGCTCCCTCCAGCCTGCCATCAGGTCAATCAGGACCATCAGGTCAATCAGGACCCTGGAGAGCTCCCTCCAGCCTGCCATCAGGTCAATCAGGACCATCAGGTCAATCAGGTCCATGGAGAGCTCCCTGCAGCCTGCCATCAGGTCAATCAGGACCAGGGAGAGCTCCCTCCAGCCTGCCATCAGGTCAATCAGGACCATCAGGTCAATCAGGACCATGGAGAGCTCCCTGCAGCCTGCCATCAGGTCAATCAGGACCAGGGAGAACTCCCTGCAGCCTCCTGCCATCAGGTCAATCAGGACCAGGGAGAGCTCCCTCCAGCCTGCCATCAGGTCAATCAGGACCAGGGAGAGCTCCCTCCAGCCTGCCATCAGGTCAATCAGGACCATCAGGTCAATCAGGACCAGGGAGAGCTCCCCGCAGCCTGCCATCAGGTCAATCAGGACCATCAGGTCAATCAGGACCCTGGAGAGCTCCCCGCAGCCTGCCATCAGGTCAATCAGGACCATGGAGAGCTCCCTCCAGCCTGCCATCAGGTCAATCAGGACCACGGAGAGCTCCCTGCAGCCTGCCATCAGGTCAATCAGGACCACGGAGAGCTCCCTGCAGCCTGCCATCAGGTCAATCAGGACCATGGAGAGCTCCCTGCAGCCTGCCATCAGGTCAATCAGGACCAGGGAGAGCTCCCTGCAGCCTGCCATCAGGTCAATCAGGACCACGGAGAGCTCCCCGCAGCCTGCCATCAGGTCAATCAGGACCAGGGAGAGCTCCCTGCAGCCTGCCATCAGGTCAATCAGGCCCACGGAGAGCTCCCTGCAGCCTGCCATCAGGTCAATCAGGACCATGGAGAGCTCCCCGCAGCCTGCCATCAGGTCAGTTCATGTGCGTTTTTGTGTCGTAAATGAATGGGGTGAAAATGTCCTTCCAGACTGTAGAAAAGCCATCATTCTGAGCTCTGCTTCAGGGATAAATGTGGGCATGTGGGCATTTTCTTATGATTTCTTTATGGTGGTCACCATGACGGTTTGAATTGCTTCACTAATTTGTGCCGTAAGGAAGAAAACAAACCACATCAGGTCTTCACGACTCAAGGCCACAGAGGAAGACAAACTAGAGGGATGCAGAACAGCAGTATAAGTCCAGAGTTTAAACTAGAGGGATGCAGAATAGCAGTGCGCTGTATAATGTACATCCAAAGTTTACACTAGAGGGATGCAGAATAGCAGTATAAGCAGTATAAGATAAGATAAGATAAGATATTCCTTTATTAATCCCCTTGGGGAAATTCGTGAAGTCCTGAATTTCCCCAAGGGGATCAATAAAGGAATATCTTATCTCATCTATCTTAAACTAGATGGATGCAGAATAGCAGTATAAGTCCAGAATTTAAACTAGATGGATGCAGAATAGCAGTATAAGTCCAGACTTTAAACTAGAGGGATGCAGAATAGCAGTATAAGTCCAGAGTTTACACTAGAGGGATGCAGAATAGCAGTATAAGTCCAGAGTTTACAATAGAGGGATGCAGAACAGCAGTATAAGTCCAGAGTTTAAACTAGAGGGATGCAGAATAGCAGTGCGCTGTATAATGTACGTCCAAAGTTTACACTAGAGGGATGCAGAATAGCAGTATAAGCAGTATAAGTCCTGAATTTCCCCAAGGGGATCAATAAAGGAATATCTTATCTCATCTATCTTAAACTAGATGGATGCAGAATAGCAGTATAAGTCCAGAATTTAAACTAGATGGATGCAGAATAGCAGTATAAGTCCAGAGTTTAAACTAGAGGGATGCAGAATAGCAGTATAAGTCCAGAGTTTACACTAGAGGGATGCAGAATAGCAGTATAAGTCCAGAGTTTACACTAGAGGGATGCAGAATAGCAGTGAGCCGCAGACTGTAAGTCCAGAGTTTCTCACAGGTTTTACCGGGACAGACAATACACACAGTCAGAGGAGTGGAGCGGACTGTATACATTATTAATGTGTTATGTATCAGTTTGGGAAATCTATTTGTGGCGGGTTCTGTTGTCCAACGCTGCATGTATTGGGAAGCACTGAAGTCCCGGCAGGAAGTCTGAAATACATGTAATCTTTATCAACTGGAAAACGTGGAGTTGTTCCAGCATATTTGCTACGTGACTCACTCACTATGGAGCAGTAAACCACCCCCTTGGGGTGTGTGTGTGTGTGTGTGTGTGTGCGTGTGTGTGTGTGTGTGTGTGTGTGTGTGTGTGTGTGTGTGTGTGTGTGTGTGTGTGTGTGTGTGTGCGTGTGCGTGTGTGTGTGACTCCGGAAGCCCAAAGCTCAATAAAGAACAAACACTAAAAGGGGTGGACAACCCTGCTCCTTATAGAGACAAACACAACTCTAATATATAACATCCACTCTAATATATAACATCCACTCTAATATATAACATCCACTCTAATATATAACATCCACTCTAATAACATCCACTCTAATATATAACATCCACTCTAATATATAACATCCACTCTAATAACATCCACTCTAATATATAACATCCACTCTAATATATAACATCCACTCTAATAACATCCACTCTAATATAACATCCACTCTAATATATAACATCCACTCTAATATATAACATCCACTCTAATATATAACATCCACTCTAATATATAACATCCACTCTAATATATAACATCCACTCTAATATAACATCCACTCTAATATATAACATCCACTCTAATATATAACATCCACTCTAATATATAACATCCACTCTAATAACATCCACTCTAATATATAACATCCACTCTAATATAACATCCACTCTAATATATAACATCCACTCTAATATAACATCCACTCTAATATATAACATCCACTCTAATATATAACATCCACTCTAATATATAACATCCACTCTAATAACATCCACTCTAATATATAACATCCACTCTAATATAACATCCACTCTAATATATAACATCCACTCTAATAACATCCACTCTAATATATAACATCCACTCTAATAACATCCACTCTAATAACATCCACTCTAATATATAACATCCACTCTAATATATAACATCCACTCTAATATATAACATCCACTCTAATATATAACATAACATGTGCCGTGTTGTTGTATAACATGTGCTGTATTGTTGTATAACATGTGTTGTTCTATAACATGTGCTGTGTTGTTGTATAACATGTGTTGTTCTATAACATGTGCCGTGTTGTTGTATAACATGTGCCGTGTTGTTGTATAACATGTGCCGTGTTGTTGTATAACATGTGCCGTGTTGTTATATAACATGTGCTGTGTTGTTGTATAACATGTGTTGTTGTATAACATGTGCTGTGTTGTTGTATAACATGTGCCGTGTTGTTATATAACATGTGTTGTTGTATAACATGTGTTGTGTTGTTGTATAACATGTGCCGTGTTGTTGTATAACATGTGCCGTGTTGTTGTATAACATGTGCCGTGTTGTTGTATAACATGTGCTGTGTTGTTGTATAACATGTGCCGTGTTGTTGTATAACATGTGCCGTGTTGTTGTATAACATGTGCCGTGTTGTTGTATAACATGTGCTGTGTTGTTGTATAACATGTGCTGTGTTGTTGTATAACATGTGCCGTGTTGTTGTATAACATGTGTTGTGTTGTTGTATAACATGTGTTGTGTTGTTGTATAACATGTGTTGTTGTATAACATGTGCCGTGTTGTTGTATAACATGTGCCGTGTTGTTGTATAACATGTGCTGTGTTGTTGTATAACATGTGTTGTGTTGTTGTATAACATGTGCTGTGTTGTTGTATAACATGTGTTGTGTTGTTGTATAACATGTGCCGTGTTGTTGTATAACATGTGTTGTGTTGTTCTATAACATGTGTTGTTGTATAACATGTGCTGTGTTGTTGTATAACATGTGCCGTGTTGTTATATAACATGTGTTGTTGTATAACATGTGTTGTGTTGTTGTATAACATGTGTTGTGTTGTTGTATAACATGTGTTGTGTTGTTGTATAACATGTGCCGTGTTGTTGTATAACATGTGCTGTGTTGTTGTATAACATGTGTTGTTGTATAACATGTGCTGTGTTGTTGTATAACATGTGCAGTGTTGTTGTATAACATGTGTTGTGTTGTTGTATAACATGTGTTGTGTTGTTGTATAACATGTGCTGTGTTGTTGTATAACATGTGTTGTGTTGTTGTATAACATGTGCCGTGTTGTTGTATAACATGTGTTGTGTTGTTGTATAACATGTGTTGTTGTATAACATGTGCTGTGTTGTTGTATAACATGTGCCGTGTTGTTATATAACATGTGTTGTTGTATAACATGTGTTGTGTTGTTGTATAACATGTGTTGTGTTGTTGTATAACATGTGCCGTGTTGTTGTATACATGTGCTGTGTTGTTGTATAACATGTGTTGTTGTATAACATGTGCTGTGTTGTTGTATAACATGTGCAGTGTTGTTGTATAACATGTGTTGTTGTATAACATGTGCTGTGTTGTTGTATAACATGTGCTGTGTTGTTGTATAACATGTGTTGTTGTATAACATGTGTTGTGTTGTTGTATAACATGTGCTGTGTTGTTGTATAACATGTGCTGTGTTGTTGTATAACATGTGCTGTGTTGTTGTATAACATGTGCTGTGTTGTTGTATAACATGTGCTGTGTTGTTGTATAACATGTGCTGTGTTGTTGTATAACATGTGTTGTGTTGTTATATAACATGTGCTGTGTTGTTGTATAACATGTGCTGTGTTGTTGTATAACATGTGTTGTTGTATAACATGTGCCGTGTTGTTGTATAACATGTGCTGTGTTGTTGTATAACATGTGCCGTGTTGTTGTATAACATGTGCTGTGTTGTTGTATAACATGTGCCGTGTTGTTGTATAACATGTGCTGTGTTGTTATATAACATGTGTTGTGTTGTTGTATAACATGTGCTGTGTTGTTGTATAACATGTGTTGTGTTGTTGTATAACATGTGCTGTGTTGTTGTATAACATGTGCTGTGTTGTTGTATAACATGTGCTGTGTTGTTGTATAACATGTGTTGTTGTATAACATGTGCTGTGTTGTTGTATAACATGTGCTGTGTTGTTGTATAACATGTGTTGTTGTATAACATGTGCCGTGTTGTTGTATAACATGTGCTGTGTTGTTGTATAACATGTGTTGTTGTATAACATGTGCTGTGTTGTTGTATAACATGTGCTGTGTTGTTGTATAACATGTGCTGTGTTGTTGTATAACATGTGTTGTTGTATAACATGTGCTGTGTTGTTGTATAACATGTGCTGTGTTGTTATATAACATGTGCTGTGTTGTTATATAACATGTGCTGTGTTGTTCTATAACATGTGTACATGTTGTTCTATAACATGTGTTGTGTTGTTCTACAACATGTGTTGTGTTGTTGTATAACATGTGCTGTGTTGTTGTATAACATGTGCTGTGTTGTTGTATAACATGTGTTGTGTTGTTCTATAACATGTGTTGTGTTGTTCTATAACATGTGTTGTGTTGTTCTATAACATGTGTTGTGGTGTTCTATAACATGTGTACATGTTGTTCTATAACATGTGTTGTGTTGTTGTATAACATGTGTACATGTTGTTCTATAACATGTGTTGTGTTGTTGTATAACACGTGCCGTACCTCTTGTTGGGGTCCTTGATGAGCAGGGACTTGGGTTAGGGTTAGGGTTGTATAACACGTGCCGTACCTCTTGTTGGGGTCCTTGATGAGCAGCCCGGACAGCAGGGACTTGGCGTCGGCCGACAGGGTGCGCGGGAACTTGATCTCCTCCATGAGGATGAGCTCAAACAGCTTCTCGTGGTCCTGGTTGTAGAACGGCAGGCGGCCGCACATCATCTCGTACATCACCACGCCGAGGCCCCACCAGTCCACCGCCCGGCCATAGTCATTATCCTCCAGGACCTGAGGGGGGAGGGGGGGGGGGGGGGAGAGGGAGAGAGGGGGGAGGGGAGAGAGGGGGAGGGAGAGAGAGAGAGGGGGAGAGAGGGAGAGAGGGGGGGGGGGAGAGGGGGGAGAGGGAGAGGGAGGGGGAGAGAGGGGAGAGGGAGGGCGGGAGAGAGAGGGAGGGGAGAGAGGGAGGGGGGGGTAGAGAGAGGGAGGGGAGAGAGGGAGAGGGAGGGGGAGAGAGGGGGAGAGGGAGGGGGGGAGAGGAGAGGGGGGAGGGGAGAGAGGGAGGGGGAGAGAGGGGGAGGGGGGAGAGAGAGAGGGGGAGGGGGGGAGAGGGAGGGGGGGGTAGGGAGAGGGAGGGGAGAGAGGGAGGGGGAGGTGGGGAGAGAGGGGGAGAGGGGGGAGGGGGGGAGAGAGGGGGAGGTGAGAGAGGGAGGGGGAGAGAGGGAGAGAGGGGGAGGGGGGAGAGAGAGGGGGTTGGGGGAGAGGGAGGGGGGGAGAGAGAGGGAGGGGAGAGAGGGGAGGGGGAGGTGGGGAGAGAGAGGTAGGGGGGGAGAGGGGGAGAAAGAGGGGGATGAGAGAGGGGGAGAGAGAGGGGGATGGAAGGGGGATAGAGGGGGAGGGGGAGAGAGAGAGTAGGGGGGAGAGAGGGGGGAGAGAGGGAGAGGTGAAGAGAGAGACAGGGAGAGAGAGAGAGAGAGGGGGAGGGGGAGAGAGAGATTCTAGTTTAAGTCTATATATAATATATATATATATATATATATATATATATATATATATTTATATATATAGTTTAAGTCTATATTTTGCAATCCTGTGTGAAGTCAGATTTTCATTGTACGATGTAACTGCATGTGACAAATAAATTACATTTACATTTAGTCATATAGCTGAACGCTTTGATCCAAAGCGACCTACAAGTTCTGTACGACGAGAGGAAGGGTACAACTCTGGCAGCTAAGGGTCAGTGATAGTGTTTGTCAAACAGTGTTGAACTTGAGTGCTACAGTCTTGATGTGCATAGTAGTATTATAGGGAGGTGTAGTGGTTACGTCATTGCTGTTTTTCGTGTTCCACCCTCTGTCCAACGCAATGTATTTCCCCATTGCCCATTTCTAAATCGTCTCGTTTAAAACAAATAAAGCATTAACATTTGCACGGTGTACCTTTTCTTTGCTTATTCATCCACAATCTATAGCTCAACATGAAAATATTCGCAATTAATCATAAAAAAAAATCGCCAAATCTTTTTTCAATCAGAAATGCTTAAACAATAATGTTAGTGATGGAGGGGAACTCGTTTTGTGCAAAAATGGAACGCTTTTCAATTTCCATGCGGCAGAATTGTTACAATAGTCGATAATCCATTTTCCCAATGATAAATCCCTATACGGGTGGAACAACCAGTGACGTCAGACTACACCTCCCTCTAGTGGCGGCTAGTGGAACAACCAGTGACGTCAGACTACACCTCCCTATTAGCACGGTAGGTAGTAGTATAGGTAGCAGAGTGCATACTATTAGTTCGTTTTTTCACTTCCGTTACGCTTAGGGATGTCCGATATTATCGGCCTACCGATATTGGCATTAAAATGTAATATCGGAAATGATCGGTATCGGTTTTCAATAATAATAATATTTTATTTTTTTACATTTATTTAACCTTTATTTACCCAGGCAAGCAAGTAAGAACAAATTCTTATTTTATTTATTGTGAAAAGTATGCATAATGTTGTGTTCATTCCACGACAAGAGATATGTAATGTTAATTACCTGAAATTATAACGTTTTTTTTGGGGGGGGGAAACCCTGCATATATCGGTATCGGTTGATATCGGTATCGGAAATTAAGAGTTGGACAATATCGGTATATCGGATATCGGTAAAAAAAAAAAAGCCAATATCGAACATCCCTAGTTTACGCTGACAAATCTCCTTATGTCATACTAATCTCTGGCATGTGGACGTGTGACCTGTGACCTCAGGGTACAGGAGAGACAGAGCGAGAGAGAGAGAGAGTGACCTCTGACCTCGGGGGCCAGGTACTCAGGTGTGCCGCAGAAGGTCTTCATGGTGGCGGCGTCGGTGATGCCCTCCTTGCAGAGGCCGAAGTCTGTGATCTTGATGTGTCCGTCTTTGTCCAACATCAGGTTCTCCAGCTGGGGACGGAGACAGGAGGACAGACAGGAGGAGGACAGACAGGAGGAGGACAGACAGGAGGACAGACAGGAGGAGGACAGACAGCAGGAGGACAGACAGGAGGACAGACAGGAGGACAGACAGGAGGACGAGGACAGACAGGAGGAGGACAGACAGGAGGAGGACAGACAGGAGGAGGACAGACAGGAGGACAGACAGGAGGAGGACAGACAGGAGGACAGACAGGAGGAGGACAGACAGGAGGAGGACAGACAGGAGGAGGACAGACAGGAGGACAGACAGGAGGAGGACAGACAGGAGGAGGACAGACAGGAGGAGGACAGACAGGAGGAGGACAGACAGGAGGACAGACAGGAGGAGGACAGACAGGAGGAGGACAGACAGGAGGAGGACAGGAGGACAGACATGAGGAGGACAGACAGGAGGACAGACAGGAGGAGGACAGACAGGAGGAGGACAGACAGGAGGAGGACAGGAGGAGGACAGACAGGAGGAGGACAGACAGGAGGACAGACAGGAGGAGGACAGACAGGAGGAGGACAGACAGGAGGAGGACAGACAGGAGGAGGACAGACAGGAGGAGGACAGACAAACAGGAGGACAGACAGGAGGACAGACAGGAGGACAGACAGGAGGAGGACAGACAGGAGGACAGACAGGAGGAGGACAGACAGGAGGAGGACAGACAGGAGGAGGACAGACAGGAGGAGGACAGACAGGAGGAGGACAGACAGGAGGAGGACAGACAGGAGGACAGACAGGAGGAGGACAGACAGGAGGAGGACAGACAGGAGGAGGACAGACAGGAGGAGGACAGACAGGAGGACAGACAGGAGGAGGACAGACAGGAGGAGGAGGACAGACAGGAGGACAGACAGGAGGAGGACAGACAGGAGGACAGGAGGAGGACAGACAGGAGGAGGACAGACGGATCGTTGTTAGTGTTTCTGGGAGATGTATATGATAATATGACTGCTAAACCCTGGCTAGTGGAGACGAGGACACAGCTAAACCCTGGCTAGTGGAGACGAGGCCACAGCTAAACCCTGGCTAGTGGAGACGAGGCCACAGCTAAACCCTGGCTAGTGGAGACGAGGACACAGCTAAACCCTGGCTAGTGGAGACGAGGCCACAGCACGGCTAAACCCTGGCTAGTGGAGACGAGGCCACAGCTAAACCCTGGCTAGTGGAGACAAGGCCACATCTAGACCCTGGCTAGTGGAGACGAGGACACAGCTAAACCCTGGCTAGTGGAGACAAGGCCACAGCTAAACCCTGGCTAGTGGAGACAAGGCCACAGCTAAACCCTGGCTAGTGGAGACAAGGCCACAGCTAAACCCTGGCTAGTGGAGACAAGGCCACAGCTAAACCCTGGCTAGTGGAGACAAGGCCACAGCTAAACCCTGGCTAGTGGAGACAAGGCCACAGCACAGCTAAACCCTGGCTAGTGGAGACGAGGCCACAACACGGCTAAACCCTGGCTAGTGGAGACGAGGCCACAGCTAAACCCTGGCTAGTGGAGACAAGGCCACAGCATGGCTAAACCCTGGCTAGTGGAGACAAGGCCACAGCACGGCTAAACCCTGGCTAGTGGAGACAAGGCCACAACACGGCTAAACCCTGGCTAGTGGAGACGAGGCCACAGCACGGCTAAACCCTGGCTAGTGGAGACAAGGCCACAACACGGCTAAACCCTGGCTAGTGGAGACAAGGCCACAGCACGGCTAAACCCTGGCTAGTGGAGACAAGGCCACAGCTAAACCCTGGCTAGTGGAGACGAGGCCACAGCACAGCTAAACCCTGGCTAGTGGAGACAAGGCCACAGCACAGCTAAACCCTGGCTAGTGGAGACAAGGCCACAGCACGGCTAAACCCTGGCTAGTGGAGACGAGGCCACAGCACGGCTAAACCCTGGCTAGTGGAGACAAGGCCACAGCACAGCTAAACCCTGGCTAGTGGAGACAAGGCCACAGCACGGCTAAACCCTGGCTAGTGGAGACAAGGCCACAACACGGCTAAACCCTGGCTAGTGGAGACAAGGCCACAGCACGGCTAAACCCTGGCTAGTGGAGACAAGGCCACAGCACGGCTAAACCCTGGCTAGTGGAGACAAGGCCACAGCTAAACCCTGGCTAGTGGAGACAAGGCCACAGCACGGCTAAACCCTGGCTAGTGGAGACAAGGCCACAGCACGGCTAAACCCTGGCTAGTGGAGACAAGGCCACAGCTAAACCCTGGCTAGTGGAGACAAGGCCACAGCACAGCTAAACCCTGGCTAGTGGAGACTAGTGGCATAACTTTCCAGATCCTAACGTGGCTCACCTTTAGATCACGGTAGACTATCTTAGCAGAATGTAGGTAGTCCAGAGCAGATACAATCTCCGCTCCGTAGAAGCGAGTTCGGTCCTCCGAGAAGACTCGCTCTCTTGACAAGTGGAAAAACAGCTGCCAAGAGGAAGTTACAGGATGAGTATACAGTAGTGTTAGTATTTTCACAGTAGTATCACAGTAGTATTACAGTAGTAGTATTAAAGTTGTGGGGCTAAAGGAACAGGTCACGTTGTTTAAAAAGCCTCATCTGATTAGTCACAGACTGGGAGTCCAAAAATGCACCATTGTTTGGGGTTTAGAGATATTGGAAGGGGAAATTGTTAGCATTCATAAGACATCTTCAAATTTGACAAAACGTAATGTTTATTTCCTGTTGCAGTGTTTGATAAACTGCAAACAAGCTGTTCTCTAGCAACCCACCAAGCTGTTCCCTAGCAACGCACCAAACTGTTCCCTAGCAACGCACCAAGCTGTTCCCTAGCAACGCACCAAGCTGTTCTCTAGCAACGCACCAAGCTGTTCTCTAGCAACGCACCAAGCTGTTCCCTAGCAACGCACCAAGCTGTTCCCTAGCAACGCACCAAGCTGTTCTCTAGCAACGCACCAAGCTGTTCCCTAGCAACGCACCAAGCTGTTCCCTAGCAACGCACCAAGCTGTTCTCTAGCAACGCACCAAGCTGTTCCCTAGCAACGCACCAAGCTGTTCCCTAGCAACGCACCAAGCTGTTCCCTGGCACAACGCACCAAGCTGTTCCCTGGCACAACGCACCAAGCTGTTCCCTGGCACAACGCACCAAGCTGTTCCCTGGCACAACGCACCAAGCTGTTCCCTGGCACAACGCACCAAGCTGTTCCCTGGCACAACGCACCAAGCTGTTCCCTGGCACAACGCACCAAGCTGTTCCCTGGCACAACGCACCAAGCTGTTCCCTGGCACAACGCACCAAGCTGTTCTCTAGCGACGCACCAAGCTGTTCCCTGGCACAACGCACCAAGCTGTTCCCCTGGCACAACGCACCAAGCTGTTCCCCTGGCACAACGCACCAAGCTGTTCCCTGGCACAACGCACCAAGCTGTTCCCTGGCACAACGCACCAAGCTGTTCCCTGGCACAACGCACCAAGCTGTTCCCTGGCACAACGCACCAAGCTGTTCCCTGGCACAACGCACCAAGCTGTTCCCTGGCACAACGCACCAAGCTGTTCCCTGGCACAACGCGCCAAGCTGTTCCCTGGCACAACGCGCCAAGCTGTTCCCTGGCACAACGCAGCTCCACTGAGAAGGTCAACAGGGAGGGGGGGGGGGTCTGATAGGATCTGAAGACAGTGTCTAATAGCACTAACCATCGTGTTAGTTAGGACACACCGCGTCCTCGACGCAAAGCATTCTGGTATAAAGTGAACTGCCGCCCGTTAGTGACGTCGCTAGCCTTGACAACATGCCACATGTCTGAACACCGTTGTTTCAAAGCTGCTCACCAAATGCTGATTCAGTGGCAGTAACCTGCTGTTGTGTGGCAGTGAAAGGGTTAACCTTCTGTGTATTGTCGCAGTGAAAGGGTTAGGGGAAGTTGTGTGGAAGTGTGACCTGTGATTGGTCATGTGTGTGTGTGGAAGTGTGACCTGTGATTGGTCATGTATGTGTGTGGAAGTGTGACCTGTGATTGGTCATGTGTGTGTGTGGAAGTGTGACCTGTGATTGGTCATGTTGTGTGTATGGAAGTGTGACCTGTGATTGGTCATGTTGTGTGTATGGAAGTGTGGCCTGTGATTGGTCATGTTGTGTGTATGGAAGTGTGACCTGTGATTGGTCATGTTGTGTGTATGGAAGTGTGACCTGTGATTGGTCATGTTGTGTGTATGGAAGTGTGACCTGTGATTGGTCATATGTGTGTGTGGAAGTGTGACCTGTGATTGGTCATGTTGTGTGTATGGAAGTGTGGCCTGTGATTGGTCATGTGTGTGTGTGGAAGTGTGACCTGTGATTGGTCATGTTGTGTGTGTGGAAGTGTGACCTGTGATTGGTCATGTTGTGTGTATGGAAGTGTGGCCTGTGATTGGTCATGTTGTGTGTATGGAAGTGTGGCCTGTGATTGGTCAGACAGTCATGACCTGTGATTGGTCAGACAGACATACAGTGTGATGTTCACGGCGCGGTGCGGTCGTCTCTAGAACAGGGTTTTGTTTTTTGTTTAATATTATTTTGCTGTGGGACCGTTGACCTCCATTATCACTACGAAGGGCTGTCTCCGACTAAGGATTTGGATGGTCGACTATGATTGGCCAAAATTTGCCGTTAGTCGACTATTGGTCAAAAAAAATAAAAAATAGTATAATATTTTTTGAATTTATTTTTTTATTATTATTATAATATTTTTTTTAATCATTCCATTTGGGCTGTGGGGGTGCTTAATGTCTGAAGGAGTCGACTGAAGGCTTCTTGTCCTCTGCAAAAAGTTAGCCACGCTTCTAGGCCTCTTTTCTTTTGGAAAGAATGATACAAAAAAAGAATATATATATATATATATATATATTATAATTTAAATTTTTATTTATTTTTTTACTATTCGACTAAGAGGTTGGCTAGTCGACTACGGCTCCTTTCGACCGATTAGTCGACTAATAGGGGTCAGCCCTACTACGAACACATGCCAACAACTCCTACTTCCAACATCTGGAAAGATAAAGCGGCGTCGGGACGGAGAGAGGGGGACAAGAGTCAGATAGGGGGGCTATTCAAATAACGTCAGATGCTCCTTTCATTCATACACAAAATGGAGGCGCAGAACAGGAGGTGTTCTCGGAATCCTTGGAATTATAAAACTCTCGCCGGTGGCCGTTGTCATCACGCCACGTCATCATTAGAATGTTCTCCGAAATCGACAGTCTTTGGAACAGACAGTATTGTGTGTGTGTCAAGCACAGGGCCGTGCAGCCCACTGGGCAGATCGGGCCGTTTGCCTAGGGCCCTCAGAATTTGTATAGATAAGATTGATACAGAGTATGACTGCTGAATTAGCAATGGAATTAGTTAATCGATTAATTGATCACACGTAGGTCAGTCAGGCCAATCGGAAATTTCAACCGACCGTTCGGACGGCCCATTTCAACGGAATGTCAGAGATCTGATCTATACAATATTTTCTTTGCCTAGGGGCCCCCGAGAGTGTAGGGCCGGCTCTGATCAAGCCCAGGGGTAAGTAGAGCATGATTCCTTACCTCTCCTCCGTTGACGTACTCCATGACGAAGCACAACCGGTCTTTAGTCTGGAACGAGTACTTCAGAGACTGGAAGAATAATTTTTTGTATGGTTATGTTAATGTGAGAGAACTCTTTAACAGCCCTAAGCCAATATGACAGGGAGAGGCTGAAAAACAATTGAATTAAGAGTTGATGTCCAATACCATAAGGAGCCTTTGAATTAAGAGTTGATGTCCAGTACCATAAGGAGCTTTTGAATTAAGAGTCGACGTCCAATACCATAAGGAGCTTTTGAATTAAGAGTCGACGTCCAATACCATAAGGAGCTTTTGAATTAAGAGTCGACGTCCAATACCATAAGGAGCTTTTGAATTAAGAGTCGACGTCCAGTGCCATAAGGAGCTTTTGAATTAAGAGTCGACGTCCAGTGCCATAAGGAGCTTTTGAATTAAGAGTTGACGTCCAGTACCATAAGGAGCTTTTGAATTAAGAGTCGACGTCCAATACCATAAGGAGCTTTTGAATTAAGAGTCGACGTCCAATACCATAAGGAGCTTTTGAATTAAGAGTCGACGTCCAATACCATAAGGAGCTTTTGAATTAAGAGTCAACGTCCAGTACCATAAGGAGCCTTTGAATTAAGAGTTGATGTCCAATACCATAAGGAGCTTTTGAATTAAGAGTCGACGTCCAATACCATAAGGAGCTTTTGAATTAAGAGTTGACGTCCAATACCATAAGGAGCTTTTGAATTAAGAGTCGACGTCCAATACCATAAGGAGCTTTTGAATTAAGAGTTGATGTCCAGTACCATAAGGAGCCTTTGAATTAAGAGTCGACGTCCAATACCATAAGGAGCTTTTGAATTAAGAGTCGACGTCCAGTGCCATAAGGAGCTTTTGAATTAAGAGTCGACGTCCAGTGCCATAAGGAGCTTTTGAATTAAGAGTTGACGTCCAGTACCATAAGGAGCTTTTGAATTAAGAGTCGACGTCCAATACCATAAGGAGCTTTTGAATTAAGAGTCGACGTCCAATACCATAAGGAGCTTTTGAATTAAGAGTCGACGTCCAATACCATAAGGAGCTTTTGAATTAAGAGTCGACGTCCAGTACCATAAGGAGCTTTTGAATTAAGAGTCGACGTCCAGTACCATAAGGAGCCTTTGAATTAAGAGTTGATGTCCAATACCATAAGGAGCCTTTGAATTAAGAGTTGATGTCCAATACCATAAGGAGCCTTTGAATTAAGAGTTGATGTCCAGGGGAGCTCCAGTAGCTCACCACGTACCGCGAGTGCTATTTCAGCGCCGTGGACAACCGCGCTCGCGCGGATCTGGGGCTGAGCGCGTTCGAATCCCGGACGGCAGCCGTGCCTTTCCCAGAGTGTCTTCCCCCCCATCTGAACCCTTTCAGCCTGCTTCTGTCGGTCGAACTTGACCAAGTATGAATGCGAAGAAAAAGCGATAAACGCTAAAAAGAACCAGCTGACTGGTCAAAGTTTAAAAAAAAAAATAGTTGATGTCCATGGCGCGCCCAAGTGGCGAACCATGTAACGCGCTGCGTCGCGGCACGGCCGACCCGGGTTCGATTCCCGGACCCGCCGTTCTTTGCCGAATGTCTTCCCCTGCTCTGTCTCCCATTTCCTCCTCTCCCTCTCTCTCTACCGGACGCGTGTAGGCCTTCGACGACGGAACTGCATTTCCGCGTTCGAGTTTTGCGCTCTGATTGGCCAGGTCATGTGACATGTGCGCCAATCGTGGGACAGCAAGTTCTGCGCCTATTTCCGGGTCTAACAGCCTGAAAACTACCTGGCGTTCTATCGCCACGCTCTAAGACAAACTCTAACCTTAACCGACTTCGAACGAGCGCCTAAGCCTAACCAGTGTAGAAACTTGCGGTCCCACGATTGGGCGTACATGTCACATGACCAGAAATGACCTGGCCAATCAGAGACGCGGAAATGCAGTTCTGTTGTAGAAGGCATTCAGGCCTACCGGACTGCCCGGTAGTAAAAAGAAAAAACGCAATAAAAATCTACAAAAACACATAAAAAAAAATATATATAGTTGATGTCCAATACCATAAGGAGCTTTTGAATTAAGAGTCGACGTCCAATACCATAAGGAGCTTTTGAATTAAGAGTCGACGTCCAATACCATAAGGAGCTTTTGAATTAAGAGTCGACGTCCAGTACCATAAGGAGCTTTTGAATTAAGAGTCGACGTCCAATACCATAAGGAGCTTTTGAATTAAGAGTCGACGTCCAGTACCATAAGGAGCTTTTGAATTAAGAGTCGACGTCCAGTACCATAAGGAGCTTTTGAATTAAGAGTCGACGTCCAGTACCATAAGGAGCTTTTGAATTAAGAGTCGACGTCCAATACCATAAGGAGCTTTTGAATTAAGAGTCGACGTCCAATACCATAAGGAGCTTTTGAATTAAGAGTCGACGTCCAATACCATAAGGAGCTTTTGAATTAAGAGTCGACGTCCAGTACCATAAGGAGCTTTTGAATTAAGAGTCGACGTCCAGTGCCATCACCCCCTTTCCGATGTAAACTGAAGTCATTACAACACTGTGCTCCACTGCCATTCACTGAGGTATCCTTATGTTTCAACTATGCATTCAATACTACAGCGATACCTTTTCCGATACTGTGTAGAGGTACACTACGATACAATCATTTGTATGAATGACAACCTTAATTATATTTTTTAGTAGTGCTGTCAATCGATTAAAATATTGAATCTGATTAATCGCATGATTGTCCATAGTTAACTCGCGATTAATCGCAAATTAATCAATTTTTTTCTTTTTTGTATCTACCTTAAACGGATCTTTTTCAAGTTCCAAGTTTTAATACTCTTATCAACATGCGAGTCAACAAATGCTTGCTTTATGCAGCCATTTAACACAAAAGGATGACCCTCATGCATTGCAAATTTGCATCAAATTCAAAACAGAGTGATGCACAAAATAACTTAAAAGAAAATAATAATTTAAAACAATGAATAAAGTGTGCATGAAACAATAGGGGAAAGAAAACGTTAGGAACTTGTTACATTCACCCACACAAGGGCTGAGGACTCACACTCCCCCCCTCTCTCTCTCTCTCACACACTCTCCCAGCTCTTTCTCTCTTGCCCCCCCCCTCTCTCTCTATCGCACGCACGCACGCACGCACGCACGCACGCACGCACGCACGCACCCACACACACACACACACACACACACACACACACACACACACACACACACACACACACACACACACACACACACACACACACACACACACACACACACACACACACACACACACACACACACACACACACACACACACACACACACACACACACACACACACACTTTGAGTCAGAAACAAACATAGTATCAATGAGAGTATCAATAATACACCTGAGTGAAGTGAAGAAAAAAAAGAAAAAAAAAATTCTAAAAAGTTAATCGTGAGTTAAAAAAAATAGTGGCGTTAATAGAATCGCGTTAATACCGCGTTAACTTTGACAGCCTTAATTTTTTGACAAACTATGTTTCCACAAAGCAATACAGCTTATATCTTTACTATGTGTAAGAAAACATAAAGAGCTTTGTGTTGATTCGTCATTCTGATCATATTGTATATACAAAAACAACATTTAAACTTTCGCAATATTTTCAATACAGAGTAGTATTGACATTATTCTTTTGATACCTGATTTTTTTAATTTTTTTATTGTACCCCTGCCCTAGGTGACACACATCTCCCTAAGGGGGATTCATACATTATCTATCAATCAATCAATCAACATGCATTGTGAGGAGTTGTCTCTTCATTCGATTATACTCACAGTTAGGAAAGGATGCCGGGTGTTTTTTAATACCCTACTTTCTGTGAGCGTGTGAGCAACTTCATCCTGCAAGCAAGGCAAACAAGAAACAACATGAGTGAGGAACACAAGAACACCATCTCTGCTGTCTGACATCTCTGCCAGGGCAAGGGGTGTAAAGTACTTGAGTAATTGTACTTCGTTACAATACTTAAGTACTGTTTTTAGGGATTTGTACTTTACCCGAGTATTATTAGGTTTGTATACTTGTACTTTTACTAAATTACATTTCAGATGAAAAAAAACATACTTTTTACTCCTTACATTTAAAATGCAGCCAGACATACAAAGTACAAAGTACAAATCTCGCAGGTCCAACCATTTGAATTAGTATATTTGTTTCTCTGGCCGAACTAACGTTAACGTTATTAATCCTGCGGCCGCACTTTATTTAAAAACAGCCAATGAAATCCCCATCAATGGAAAATTAACCCACCCATACCCATGCTGATTGGTCCTTGTGCAAGACTAGAAAGCGGGGATCTTTGATTAAACACCTGCTATCAGAAGAATGGACAGTCAGGAAAAAAGTTTACATTTAAAAGTAGAAACTTTTTTACTTTTACTCAAGTGTGTTTTTAGCCAGATACTCTGAGCCGGTACCCATACTTTCACTTAAGTATAATTTCTGGGTACTTTTTACACCCCTGGCTAGCGCTAGGTGATATGGCCAAACATTTTATCATGATATATCACAATAACATTTCTCATATCGTTCGATATGGATAATTATCTATATTTATATTAGTATTAAAATTTAAATCGGCTATGGCTCCAGGGGAGTTGAACAGTTCTGGCTCTGCTAGTTTCTTTTCTATCTTTTGGCGCTTTTTTGGTGGACAAACCACCGCACATGTGCACCACCGTGACTCGCGACTGGAGACTAGCTCTGCTAGCACACATAGCCTACTGTGTACAGACGGTTTCAAACTGTATTTTAAATTAGAAAGCAAACAAAATAAAAGGGAAAAATAAATCTCAATTTGGTCAGTATTGTCATTTGGACGAGCAAAGCCATTACTTTAAGTTGCAGGCAAGAAAGACAAGTCTGTCCACTGTCTCTGGTTTTAAAGCTGCCCTGTTGCAGGTCACAATACAAATAATAATAAAAAAAAAAGATCTCTGCTCTTCTGCTGTCAGACATCTCTGCTGTCAAACGTCTCTGCTGTCACACATGACTGCTACTGTCATCCAGAGTAGAGATGCACCGGTGGCACCCTGAACAATAATGGTATTGAATGTCAAGCTAAAACACGGCATCCAGGTCACCGGGCTGGGGGGGGGGCACCGGGCTTGGGGTCACGGGGACCATTGAGGCGTGGTGCTTAGGCCTTCTGCGGGCCTGGGCTTGGGGTTCTCGTGGCGGTCGGGGCGGGGGCGGGTGGGGGCTCTGGGTGCTCGGCTCTGCGCATGGTGGACCAGGATATGGGGGTGCTCTGTTTCTCGGGGAGGAGGGCGGGAGGGAGAGGTTTCTCTTGTGGGGGTCAGAGCGGCTGAGCTTTGCCCAGTGGGGTCCTGTATGTTGTGGGGTCGGTGGGCGTGGGGTGGGGCTCTCGGTGGCATGGGAGGTAGCGGGCTTGGCTCGGTGGGGGGGGAGGATCTGTCCCCCTCTCCTCTGCTGGGCCTGGCCCAATTAATTCAAGGGACCCGTGTCGCTGGGGGCCCGGCTCCGCGCGCATCGGCCTGGGATATGGGGGAGTTCAGCGGACTTAACTCAGGGCGGGGAATGTCGGGGGGGGCATAGTTTCCGCGGTTTGGCCCGGGAGAGTGGGGTCTTGTGGGTTGGTTGTGGGTTCGTTGTGTGTGGGGTGGGGTGCTTGGTGACATGGGAGGTAGCAGGCTTGGCTCGGTGGGGGGGGGGGGGGGGGAGTACCACCCCTCGCCCCTCCACTGAGCCTGGCCCAATTTAATTCCAGGGTCCCATGTCGCTGAGTGCTCGGTCCCACGTGGGACGGACCTGGGATGTGGGGGAGCCCGGTTTCTAGGGGTGGATGGCGGGAGGGGGTCCCTCTCATGGGGGTCTGGGAGGCTGAACGCAGCCGAATTCAAGGGGCCCATGTTAATGTAGTGTTATGTTATTGATGTCATTGTAGGTATTGTATAAGTGTTGTTTGTCTATAAATGTTAATACAAATTTAAGTTAAAAAAAAAAAAAAAAAAACACGGCATCCATATCGGAATATAGAGGTGGACAGATTCTACACGCGAGCTTTCTGCCATGTATTTAACCCTTTCACTGCCACACTACCAAACGGTTAACCCTTTCACTGCGACAATACACAGAAGGTTATCCTTCTTCCAGGATGGCTGCCTGTAACCATCGGCAACCACTTTTTAAAGGAAACACCCGATTTCTGTGCCGTGGTAGAGTAGGTAAAATATCGGAAAGGTGTCACGTTACTGTTCCACGGCGACTCGTTTACAGGATTACATTTCTGTTGACATGTTTCTCATAATATCAACACATGGCAACCGTTGTGTTGCATCATGGAGGGGGGGGGGGGGGGCACTGGAGACATGTAAACACCCCATCATGGAGGGGGGGGGGGGCACTGGAGACATGTAAACACCCCAGGCCATCATGGAGGGGGGGGGGCGCACAGGAGACATGTAAACACCCCCTTGTTCTTCAATCTGATCGAACAAGCTAACCGCCCGTCAATAAAAAGGAGGTCAGACTCATTGCAACTTCGCCAAAAAGTGAAAGTGAAACTTTAACGTGGATGGGATAGACATTTTTCAACGGAGAGCAAAGAAAATGGCGAAAATGTACTTTGTAAAAGGTTATATGAGGTAGGAGATGTATTCAGCTTGTAGACTATAGAACAACAACAACAGGTTATATGAGGTTAGGAGATGTATTCAGCTTGTAGACTATAGAACAACAACAGGTTATATGAGGTAGGAGATGTATTCAGCTTGTAGACTATAGAACAACAACAACAGGTTATATGAGGTAGGAGATGTATTCAGCTTGTAGACTATAGAACAACAACAGGTTATATGAGGTAGGAGATGTATTCAGCTTGTAGACTATAGAACAACAACAACAGGTTATATGAGGTAGGAGATGTATTCAGCTTGTAGACTATAGAACAACAACAACAGGTTATATGAGGTAGGAGATGTATTCAGCTTGTAGACTATAGAACAACAACAGGTTATATGAGGTAGGAGATGTATTCAGCTTGTAGACTATAGAACAACAGGTTATATGAGGTAGGAGATGTATTCAGCTTGTAGACTATAGAACAACAACAACAGGTTATATGAGGTAGGAGATGTATTCAGCTTGTAGACTATAGAACAACAACAGGTTATACAAGGTAGGAGATGTATTCAGCTTGTAGACTATAGAACAACAACAGGTTATATGAGGTAGGAGATGTATTCAGCTTGTAGACTATAGAACAACAACAGGTTATATGAGGTAGGAGATGTATTCAGCTTGTAGACTATAGAACAACAGGTTATATGAGGTTAGGAGATGTATTCAGCTTGTAGACTATAGAACAACAACAGGTTATACAAGGTAGGAGATGTATTCAGCTTGTAGACTATAGAACAACAGGTTATATGAGGTAGGAGATGTATTCAGCTTGTAGACTATAGAACAACAACAGGTTATATGAGGTAGGAGATGTATTCAGGTTGTAGACTATAGAACAACAACAGGTTATATGAGGTAGGAGATGTATTCAGCTTGTAAACTATAGAACAACAGGTTATATGAGGTAGGAGATGTATTCAGCTTGTAGACTATAGAACAATAACAGGTTATATGAGGTAGGAGATGTATTCAGCTTGTAGACTATAGAACAACAACAGGTTATATGAGGTAGGAGATGTATTCAGCTTGTAGATTATAGAACAACAGGTTATATGAGGTAGGAGATGTATTCAGCTTGTAGACTATAGAACAACAACAGGTTATATGAGGTAGGAGATGTATTCAGCTTGTAGATTATAGAACAACAACAGAGAACTCTGTCTATTTGGGTGGAAATGTGAATATAGACAAAAGTGAGCTGTTTACAAGAAAATGCCATTGGATATGTGTAGAAGTCATCCAATAAACATACTCTGTATGTACGTATATATATATTAAGGCTAAGACCACTTATCTATTTATCCATAACTGCGTGAAATCGATAAGTGGCGTCACTTATTGATTTTTTTCATGTGTAATAAAAATAAAAAAAAATAAAAGAAAAGTATTTAACGTTAGTTTGTGTGTGTGTGTGTCGTGGGCCAACTACAGCATGGCAAAAACTACAGTGAGTGCACGTGACACACACAAAAAGAAAAAAGTATTTAAAACTTGTATTATTATATTTTTTTCACACATGCAAAATAATAATAAAAAAATCGATATCGATAATTTACATTTACATTTACATTTAGTCATTTAGCTGACGCTTTTATCCAAAGCGACTTACAAGTTCTGTACGACAAGCCATCAGGAAGGGCACAACTCTATCAGCTGAGCAACAATGTTCATCAAAGTGTTGAGTGCTACAGTGTAGGTTAGTTTATTAGGACAAGTGCATGACAGTACGGTTAGTTAGGGTTAGATTTTTTTTTATAGTTTTTTTTTTTTTTTTCAGATAATGGTTGAAGAAGTGCGTCTTTAGTCGACGGCGAAAGATTGGACGTGATTCGGCTGTCCTAACTGGGGTGGGTAGTTCATTCCACCATTGTGGGGCAAGGACTGAGAATAGGCGACTTCTCTTTGATGACCCTCCGGGAGCTTGGATAGGAGTAGGTCTGAGGCGGCCAGAAGATGCAGAGCGTAGGGGTCTTGAGGGTGTGTAGTTAGAGACCATTGACCGGAGGTAGGCGGGAGCGGTTCCCTTTGCCGCACGGTATGCTAGGTCGAGGGCCTTGAAGCGGATTCGTGCAGCAATGGGGAGCCAGTGCAGGTCCCTAAGAAGTGGGGTGACATGGGCCGACTTCGGTAGGTTTGAGATCAGGCGGGCCGCTGCGTTCTGAATGAGTTGAAGAGGCTTAGTGGCAGTGGCCGGGAGGCCAGCGATTTTTTGTCCCGATTTATCGATTTTGTCCCGATTTATCGATTCTTCCAAATGGCATATTGTCTCAGCCTTAATATATATATATATATATATATATATATATATATATATATATATATATATATATATATATATATATATATATATATATATATATAACACTGGATTTCAGTCAGCCTATGATCTTGCTGGGTTATTATGATACTTTGAATCAGTTTAATTTATAGGGTTTCATCCCCAATAAATACCTACGACAGGATCAATGCCAAAAACTAAATAAATATTATTATTATTATTATTTATTTTACATCTCTCCTGTTTGAAGTGGTACTGGTGCCACTGTCCTATGGTGAGGTGAAACGGTACGAGACCTTGGCTATGATGACCTCCTTTTTCAAGATCTTCATGGCGTAGTAGATGCCACTAGCCTTCTCCTTGACCAGAATGACTTTCCCAAAAGTGCCTTTGCCCAGTAGCTTCAGATAGTCAAAGTCATTCATTGTCTGCGAAGAGAAAGACAGGAGAGGTTAACACGAATTACGATATATAAAACAACAACATGTATTGGATTTTATGACAGTCGTCATAAAAAAAACGAATTGTACTTGTAAGCCCCGCCTCCTCTGTCACCTTTCGTTTGTGGTGGCTGATGGAGGTGTCCATCTCCTCCTCGTTCACGTTCTCGATCTGCGAGGTGGGGCTGGAGAGGATGCCCTCCTCTTCCTGCTTGGCCAGGGAATCGGCCACCATCTGGATGGCCTCTGCCCATTCATCCCTTCAGACAAGAGAACACCACAGCTAGGTTAGCTACCAGTCAACACAACACCACAGTTAGGTTAGCTACCAGTCAACACAACACCACAGTTAGGTTAGCTACCAGTCAACACAACACTACAGCTAGGTTAGCTACCAGTCAACACAACACCACAGCTTGGTTAGTTACCAGACAACACAACACCACAGCTAGGTTAGCTAACAGTCAACACAACACTACAGTTAGGTTAGCTACCAGTTAGCCAACACTACAGTTAGGTTAGCTACCAGTCAACACAACACTACAGTTAGGTTAGCTACCAGTCAACACAACACTACAGTTAGGTTAGCTACCAGTCAACACAACACTACAGTTAGGTTAGCTACATCAACACAACACCACAGCTAGGTTAGCTACCAGTCAACACAACGCACAGCTAGGTTAGCTACCAGTCAACACAACGCCACAGCTAGGTTAGCTACCAGTCAACACAACACCACAGCTAGGTTAGCTAACAGTTAGCCAACACTACAGTTAGGTTAGCTACCAGTCAACACAACACCACAGCTAGGTTAGCTACCAGTCAACACAACACCACAGCTAGGTTAGCTAACAGTTAGCCAACACTACAGTTAGGTTCGCTACCAGTCAACACAACACCACAGTTAGGTTAGCTAACAGTTAGCCAACACTACAGTTAGGTTAGCTACCAGTCAACACAACACCACAGTTAGGTTAGCTACCAGTCAACACAAAACTACAGTTAGGTTAGCTACCAGTCAACACAACACTACAGTTAGGTTAGCTACCAGTCAACACAACACCACAGTTAGGTTAGCTACCAGTCAACACAACACCACAGTTAGGTTAGCTACCAGTCAACACAACACCACAGTTAGGTTAGCTACCAGTCAACACAACACTACAGCTAGGTTAGCTACCAGTCAACACAACACTACAGTTAGGTTAGCTACCAGTCAACACAACACTACAGTTAGGTTAGCTACCAGTCAACACAACACCACAGTTAGGTTAGCTACAGTCAACACAACACCACAGCTAGGTTAGCTACCAGTCAACACAACACCACAGCTAGGTTAGCTACCAGTCAACACAACACCACAGCTAGGTTATACCAGTCAACACAACACCACAGCTAGGTTAGCTACCAGTCAACACAACACCACAGCTAGGTTAGCTACCAGTCAACACAACACCACAGTTAGGTTAGCTACCAGTCAACACAACACCACAGTTAGGTTAGCTACCAGTCAACACAACACCACAGCTAGGTTAGCTACCAGTCAACACAACACCACAGCTAGGTTAGCTACCAGTCAACACAAACCCACAGCTAGTTAGCTACCAGTCAACACCACACCACAGCTAGGTTAGCTACCAGTCAACACAACACCACAGCTAGGTTAGCTACCAGTCAACACAACACCACAGCTAGGTTAGCTACCAGTCAACACAACACCACAGCTAGGTTAGCTACCAGTCAACACAACACCACAGTTAGGTTAGCTACCAGTCAACACAACACTACAGCTAGGTTAGCTACCAGTCAACACAACACTACAGTTAGGTTAGCTACCAGTCAACACAACACACACACTACAGCTAGGTTAGCTACCAGTCAACACAACACCACAGCTAGGTTAGCTACCAGTCAACACAACACCACAGCTAGGTTAGCTACCAGTCAACACAACACTACAGTTAGGTTAGCTACCAGTCAACAACACCACAGCTAGGTTAGCTACCAGTCAACACAACACCACAGCTAGGTTAGCTACCAGTTAGCAACCAGTGTATGAACTGAGCAGATTAAACGTCGAGGGAACTGAGTATGTAGTGAACACTGTCTGTTCATCTAACCGTCGAGTCCCCATCACCCTAGTCCGAGTCCGAGTCATCAAGGTTGAGTCCACTCCACTCTTGGCAGTAAAAGAGCTGACATACAAATAAAAAAAAAGGTCTACATTAAACATAAATGACACAGCGGTCACCGTTTCAAAGGGAGTTTATTTACTTTTGTGACACAATAGCCAAACAAATGCACTAGCCATCGGTATCGTATGCCAAATGATTAGGGCCTATTACAAAAGACAACAACAGTCAATTAACAAGTCTGAGTCCCCGTCTGCACCTTCCCAGTCCGAATGCAGTCAGTGCAGCTCGAGTCCAAGTCCGAGTCACAACAGTGCTCAAGTCCAAGTCCCGAGTCACAACAACAAGTCCTGAAGATCAGTCCAGGACTCGAGCCCTCTACAGCAACACTGCTGGGCGCCTAGAGAGCGTCTCACGAGTCAGTAATCACCAGCCTGATCTTCACAGGTCTTTACGCCGCGCTGGAAGAAGCACAGACGACGGCAACACTACTATCACCGACGACATCCAAGAAGGGAGATCCCCCCCCCCCCCTTGAACGGCCCTTCTAAGGTTTCTCTCCTCCACACTGCCTGTGGTGCATTTTTTTTCCTATTGCTAGGCTTTAGTGAGTTTTTCCTTACCTCCGCGTGGGTACGTCTGGGAGTGTTGCATTAATTTTGCATTCATTTAAAAAAAAAAATTACTTTATGGTGTTTTTGTTTTGTTCTTTGACTTATTGTGATGTTTCTTCTTGACCCGTTTAAAGAAGACGTGTCGTCCGGCCCACATGGACATTAACCCTTTCACTGCCACACCACGACAGCCGGTTAACCCTTTCACTGTGCATACAGAAGGTTATAGCCCTTTGCTATCACACAGCCGACGGCGATGCTCCATCATTAGCATCATTAGCTCCGGAGCTAGCTAATGATGCTAATGATGGAGCATCGCCGTCGGCTGTGTGATAGCAAAGGGCCAACCTTCTGTCGTGTGGCAGTGAAAGGGTTAACGCGTGTTGTCGGCCTTACAAATCAATTCGATTCGATTTGATTTGATTTGAAGGAACAAACAAAGCAGCGTTAAGTGTAGCTCCTGGGAGGAGGGAGGGAGGAGGGAGGGAGGGAGGGAGGGAGGGAGGGAGGGAGGGAGGGAGGGGAAGGAAGGGAGGTAGGGAGGAGGGAGGGAGGGAGGGAGGGAGGGAGGAAGGGAGGGAGGTAGGGAGGGAGGGAGGGAAGGGAGGGAGGGAGGGAGGGAGGGAGGGAGGGAGGAGGGAGGAGGGGAGGGAGGGAGGGAGGGAGGGGGGGAGGGAGGAGGGAGGGAGGGAGGGAGGGGAGGGAGGGAGGGAGGGAGGGAGGGAGGGAGGGGAGGGAGGGGGAGGGAGGGAGGGGAGGGAGGGAGGGAGGCGTACCTCTCCGTCGGGGGAGTCCACGTGAAAAGTCCTCTCGATGACCGTGGTCCACTGGAGGCAGCGATGATGAACGTGTTGGGCTTCGGCCGCTCGGTCTTCATCAGCTGACATTCTGAGAGAGAGAGAGAGAGAGAGAGAGAGAGGGAGAGAGAGAGGGGGGAGAGAGAGAGAGAGAGAGAGAGAGAGAGAGAGAGAGAGAGAGAGAGGGAGAGAGAGAGAGAGAGAGAGAGAATAACTAAAGTTGAATGAGGAAAGCATTTAATCAATAAATTCTTAATGTCCTTAAAGCACCATGATGTCACCGTTATTGAACAAACGTGTCAATCAATACACACAAGAAAGGACTTCCACATGTAAAGCTGCATTATAATAGGTTATAGAACCTTTACCATCTGTAAACAATGAGGACGTTCTGGAGGCAAACTATTTTCCCAACCAAACCGCACGTGCCGTCTTTCAGGAGACACCCCAGTCGGCTAACTGATCCAGGAACAGTCTGAATGAAACCGTGCGGTGTCCAACGACCTGTCCCTGCAAGCGCCAGCGTGTCCCAGGAGTCTCTCCCCAAAGGACGGTTTTGCCCACAAGATAACATTGAGGAAGAAAAGGCGTCTGGTTTACTGCAGCCTTCAGAGTAAAGGTGTCTGGTTCAATGCATCTTTCAGAGTAAAGGTATCTGTGGTTTACTGCAGCTTTAAGCGGCAGCCTTCAGAGTAAGGTATCTGTGGTTACTGCAGCTTTCAGAGTAAAGGTATCTGCGGTTTACTGCAGCTTTCAGAGTAAAGGTATCTACGGCCTTGCCACGGGGGTTGGGTTCTTGACCTTTGACCCCGTGATGTTGGAGGCTGTGACAGGGGTGTTTTGCTTCCCGTCCGTTCCCCGGTGGCATGTGGGATGCGGGCCATGACTGACATGATTATGTAGAGCAGTGCTTCCCAATCCGCTCCTTGAAGCACCCCAGCCGTTCCATGTATTTGTTAAATTCCACCACCAGCACACCTGATTCAACTTAACTAGCCCTTTATTAGTTGAATCAGGTGTGCTGTTGGTGGAATTTAACAAATACATGGAACGGCTGGGGTGTCCCGAGGAGAGGTTTGGGAACCACTGATGTAGAGGAGCGGATGTGGGTGTGGCCAGGCGGATGGGTGTGTGCATGTGGAGAAAATTATTCATTATTAGATTGGATAAAGGGATAGTTCCAATAGAGCAGAGCGCTCGCTATACTCATATAACCAGGGTTATAGAATAACCCTACGGTCCGTCCGTCCCCTAAAAAACGGAATCATTTCAGGTAATTAACATTACATATCTCTTGTCGTGGAATTAACACAACATTATGCATACTTTTGACAATAAATAAAATAAGAATTTGTTCTTACTTGCTTGCCTGGGTAAATAAAGGTTAAATAAATGTAAAAAAAAATAAAGAAGAAAAGAAAAACGTTTATTTTTTTGGTTTTTGAAAACCGATGCCGATAATTTCCGATATTACATTTTAATGCCAATATCGGCCGATAATATCGGACATCCCTAACTAGAACACATGACCCACTAGAACACGCATACAGTAACCCACCAGAACACATGACCTACTATAGAACATATGACCTACTATAGAACATATGACCCACTAGAACACACATACAGTAACCCACCAGAACACATGACCTACTATAGAACATATGACCTACTATAGAACACATGACCCACTAGAACACACATACAGTAACCCACCAGAACACATGACCTACTATAGAACACATGACCCACTATAGAACACATGACCCACTATAGGACACATGACCTACTTGCTACAGAGAAGTTGTTGAGAGGGTAGGCCAGGTCGGCGTCCTGAGGCTTGTCCTTGTAGCCGATGAAGGAGCCGTCCGTCTTCAGCAGGAAGTAGCGCGGTCGCCAGTTCTTGATGTACTCCCCTGCAAAGAGGAGAACGTGACGTGACACGTCAGCTTTCATTCTGCAACAGGCACCTTCAGTGACCCTGCTGTGTGTGGCGTGGCGTGGCGTGGCGTGGCGTGTATTTAAGCATTACATCACGCGAAGTCGTGTGTTATACTCAATAGATCACGATTAGGCCCGACGCGCAGCGTGATCTAATGAGTATAACACACGACTTCAAGTGATTTAATGCTTTTATACAATGGCCGAATTCACCCAACCTTATTGCTATACAATAAACACACAGTAATTGAAGCATAGTGGAGATGTATTCACAAAACCATCCACAGAGAAAGTAGATCCAATAGTAGATCCAAGTCTGACATTTTTTTCTTTTTAATAAAAATCGACTGCCATTTTATTATACTTTTTTTTTAAGTCCGCAATTTTTCTTTTGTTTCACAATGGGTCATGACAAACCAATTACATAAACCAACATGTAACGAACTAACATATTCCAGTTGACTATCTTTTTTGGAGGATTCGTTCAAAATATATTCATACTTCCATTTGTCCATCTATGGCGGACTCATTCAGAAAAAGTTATTCGGTTGTGGGAGGGATCTGGGGTCACGTGGAGTGTGTGTTATACGAAATAACAACGGCTAACTCAGAATCAAGATATTTGCATGCCATTGTATAAAGGTCTACAGACACCTTTACTGACCCTGCTGTGTGTGTGTGTGGCGTGGTGTGTATAGGTCTACAGACACCTTTACTGACCCTGCTGTGTGTGTGTGTGTGTGGCGTGGTGTGTATAGGTCTACAGACACCTTTACTGACCCTGCTGTGTGTGTGTGTGGCGTGGTGTGTATAGGTCTACAGACACCTTTACTGACCCTGCTGTGTGTGACCTCAGGCTGAGCCCAAACGTTCGGACGTTCGGACCTTTCTTCGTTACGTTGGCGTTCGAATTCTAAATCAACATTAGAATTTTAAATAAAATATTATTATTATATATATCTTTTTTAGGTGTCTATTCATTCTGTTTAAACCAATAATAATAATAATAATAATAATAATAATAATAATAATAATAATAATAATAATAATAATAATAATAATAATAATAATAATAATAATAATAATAATAATAAATTAAATTTGTACCGCACTTTATATTTGTGAAAATCTCAAAGTGCTACAGGAGATAAAGATAAAAAGTTAAATGAATAAAACAATTAAAATGAATAAAACAACCAATGAAATGGAAGAACATAAAAATAAAAAAAAATTAAATAATAATAAAATGAATAGAAGTAAAAAAGAAAAGTAAAAGAAAAATTCTGGCAAAAGCCTTGTTAAAAAGAAATGTTTTTAGGCCCGAAAGGTTTTAAAAGCCTCGACGGACTGTGATGCTCTCAGGTGGATGGGGAGAGCGTTCCACAGTCTGGGTGCGGCAGAGCAGAAGGCTCGATCGCCCATGGTGTGCAGCTTAGTCCTGGGGGCTTTGAGGAGGTAGGCTGTGCCGGAGCGGAGGGAACGTGAGGAGGACTGGGGGGTGAGGAGTTCCTTGAGGTAGGCAGGGGCACCACCGTGTACGCACTGGTGAGTGAGGAGGGAGACCTTGTACTCAATCCTGTGTTCCACGGGGAGCCAGTGAAGTGATCTGAGGGTGGGGGTGATGTGATTGTATTTGCGCACCCTCATCGTGGACGAGTTTCTCCGAATCTGCCAGGGTGAGTGAGGAACGGAGTTTAGTGATGTCTGCCAGGGTGAGTGAGGAACGGAGTTTAGTGATGTTTCTGAGGTGAAAGAAAGAGGTCTTGCAGAGGTGTTTGATGTGAGTTTCGTATGTGAGGTGGGGGTCCATTGTCACGCCCAAGTTGGTGACAAGGGTGGAGAGGGGAATGTCCTGACCGGAGAAGGAGATGGTGGTGATGGTGGATGACCGGACCTGGTGTGGGGTACCGATCAGCATGGCTTCTGTTTTGGAGCTGTTGACCTGGAGAAACCTGTGGTTCATCCACGCCTTAGTCTCCTCCAGGCAAGCGGTCAGTGTGGGGGGTGATGAAGGTGAAGATGGTGAAATCCGGATATACAGCTGGGTGTCGTCAGCATAACAGTGGAACGACACACCGTGCCGGCTGATGATGTGGCCGAGGGGGAGCATGTACAGGGTGAACAGCAGGGGCCCGAGGACGGATCCCTGGGGGACACCGCAGGTGATGGGGTGGTTGGAGGATGTTGCGCCTCCAAGGGAGACACACTCAGTCCAACCAGCCAAGAGGGACTGGAACAAGCCAAGGGCTATGTCGCGGAGTCCGACCCCAAAAAATTAAGGGCGGCTAGGTGGTGTAGTGGGCAAGGCACTCACCACCAATGTGGAGACGCTGGGTTCGCGTGTTCGAATCCAGCTCTCCACATTGTTTTCAGTTTGGCTGGTCGTCCGTACTAATACAATTGGCAGTATTAGAGGGTGGGAAACTGATGGGTGGGGATCGGGCGTTGTGGACAGCGACTCCTACAGGTCGGTTGGTGCGCCTGCGCAGTAGAATCAGGAAGTGTCGGGGGCAGCGTGAGCCTCCCACGCGTTACTCCTCGCCACTGAGAGATCGAGCTGCGCAGGTGAAAAGATGCGACTGCTGTTACCTCAAGTACCGGAGGGGACTTGTGCTATGTATGACTTAGTCCACATTGCAGCCGGCTTGTGGGAGGCAAGAAACAGCGTTCGTGACAGGGGAGGGTTGAATTGGATGATACGAAATTGGGATGGGAGAAAATATAGAAAATGGGAGAAAAAGTGGATAAAAAAAAATATATATTAAATGGGTTTTTTCTTCACAATTTCAGATAAAGATTAGGCTAGACTAATATTATAGTATTATACTATTATAGTATATGACTCCTCATAAAATGTTTAATAAAACATCATAAATGATGTAGCAGCCTATCTGCATCCGCTTGGCGCTCCATCAAGACGTCACCATCACTTTCGTACCAACCGTGCCCTTATTGGATTATTTATGTTGACGAAACTGATGAGTTATTCATTAAAGAAAGTTGATTTAATAATAAAAAAATAAAGATTTAATCAGATGAATCCCTTTATTCAAATTGAGGATTTAGTTTGAGGATATACATTTTTTTTTAAATAAATTCTAATTAAAAACGAAGGTTCAAACGTCTGTTCGAAAAAACCCTGACAAAGTTCGAAGCCCAAAAACAGGCTTCGGGGACAGCTCTAGTGACCCGGCGTGGTGTGTATAGGTCTACAGGCACCTTTGATTGATTGATTGATTGATTGATTGAAAACTTTATTAACAGATTGCAGAATGGGTACAGTACAGTACAGCTCAATACACACAATTGTTAAGGGGATGCAGACCAGAGAAAGACTTTCGTCTTGTTTACATCAGGGTCCCCCATTTTCAATTCATCCAGACATTTATGACACACATGTACTGTTTCATCCAGACATTTATGACATACAAGATATACAAATATACAGTACTGTTTGAGAGAAAGAGATCATAAAAAAACATTGGACATTTACCGGGGCCAGTTTCGAATTGCAGCCACCCGTAGGTGCTCTTTGAGGGCGGTTTTGAAGGAGGGTAGACTAGGGATTCAAATTATTTTACGGCTGTGGGTAGGGCGTTCCACATTGTTGTGGCAGAAACGTGTTTAGTCCCTTGTTTGAGCCGAATCTTGGTTGAACATGATTTGTGGAGCTCCCTCTGGTGTTGTGGTCGTGACCTTTGGGAAGTATTTCGACATGTACATGGGCATCTTAGTGGTGTAGTGTATCTTGTAGACCAGGCCCATTGCAAGTTGCTGTACTCTGTCGTCTACTCTAAGCCATCCTAGGTTGTCAAAGTGGGCAGGGGTGAGGTGGGTTCTAGGAGTAAGGTCAAGTAGTAGTCTGACCAGTTTGTTTTGAGATGTTTGTAATCTTGTTTTTAGGGCCTTTGAGGTGCTTTGGTACCATGAGGTGCAAGCATTGTCGTAGTACCCTTGAATGAGTGCTCCTGCCAGAGTCTTCAGTGTATTCTTGTTGACCAGAGAGGAGATCCAGTACAAGAATATAGTTCGTTGGTTGACTTTTTTTTATTACATTGGATGCCATTTTGTCACAGGAAAGATTTTCCTCTAGGATGGAACCCAGGTAGGTAATTTCATTTGACTATGAATGGAATGTATTGTGGGTTGACATCTCCATAGATTGGGGGCGACAGTAGCTCAGGAGGTAAAGCGGTCGTCTGGTAATCGGAAGGTTCCCGGTTCGATTCCGGCTCCTCAAGCGTCCTTGAGCGAGACACTCCTGACTGCTCCCAACGAGAGACACTCTGCTCCCAACGAGAGACACTCTGCTCCCAACGAGAGACACTCTGCTCCCAACGAGAGACACTCTGCTCCCAACGAGAGACACTCTGCTCCCAACGAGAGGGCTGTACCGAATAGTTCGAAGCTTCGTTCATAATGTTGACATTCGAATTCTAAATCAACATTTGAATATTTTATAAAATAAAAAAATATGTATGTTTTTTATATATATTTCTTACGTCTATTCATTCTGTTTAAACCAATGGGTTTTTTCTTCACAGTTGCAGATAAAGATTAGGCTACACTAATATTATAGTATTATACTATTATAGTATATGACTCGTCATAAAAATGTAAATAAAACGTTTATCATAACATTCGTGTGTATTCATAAAAGTCCACAAATAAACAAACTATTAAACATTTGTTAATGATGAATAGGCTTCACTTTAGATTAGGGCACACAATAGCATCTGCAAATGATTTATAGATGTTTTATGAATGGCTTAACAAATAATTTGTCGAACATGAACAGATAAATGGAGGTACAGTATAGTCGTTTTTTCATATCCATTTTTCAAAGCATCTACAAATGTGTTACTACACACATTAAACAACATTATTTAATGATGAACAAATCAAGCACAAACAATGTTGATAATGAGTTATAAATAATGTAGAACTAATTTGTAAATGTTATACAAATATAGTTATAAATGATTTAATAATAATTTACGAATGTATATAAATGATTTGTTCATTATCTACAAATACCTTATAAAGGTCTTATAACTGAGTGTTATTATAAAGTGTTACCGAAGCGGTGAATGTTAAAAAATGACATTCGGTACAGCCCTACGAGAGACACTCTGCTCCCAACGAGAGACACGACTGACCGCTGCTAACAAGCAGGTCGGCACCTTGCCCGGTCGCCTACGCTGTCAGAATCTGTGAATGAATGGGTGAATGTGAAGCATAAGTTATAAAGCACTTTGGATAATATCAGTGGTGGAAGAAGTACACAGTTCCTTTACTTAAGTAAAAGTAGAAATACCCAGATAAATGAGTACTCTGGTAAAAGTCCTCCATTCAAATTCTACTTAAGTAAAAGTAGAGAAGTATTTGCTATTGAATGTAATTAAGTATCTAAAGTGAAAGTACACTACATAACGTTTGTGTATTCCAGTGCTTGGGAGCATTCAATCCTCGATCCATTGACCTCTAAAAGTGATGTTAAAGTGGTATGTGGTCCAGTTATGCTGCTCTGATGAAGGGTTATGTTAAAGTGGAATGTGGTCCAGTTATGCTGCTCTGATTAAAGGTTATGTTAAAGTGGTATGTGGTCCAGTTATGCTGCTCTGATGAAGGGTTATGTTAAAGTGGTATGTGGTCCAGTTATGCTGCTCTGATTAAAGGTTATGTTAAAGTGGTGTGTGGTCCAGTTATGCTGCTCTGATTAAAGGTTATGTTAAAGTGGTGTGTGGTCCAGTTGTTCTGCTCTGATTAAAGGTTATGTTAAAGTGGAATGTGGTCCAGTTATGCTGGTCTGATTAAAGGTTATGTTAAAGTGGTGTGTGGTCCAGTTATGCTGCTCCGATGAAAGGTTATGTTAAAGTGGTATGTGGTCCAGTTATGCTGCTCTGATTAAAGGTTATGTTAAAGTGGTGTGTGGTCCAGTTATGCTGCTCTGATTAAAGGTTATGTTAAAGTGGTATGTGGTCCAGTTATGCTGCTCTGATTAAAGGTTATGTTAAAGTGGTGTGTGGTCCAGTTGTTCTGCTCTGATTAAAGGTTATGTTAAAGTGGTATGTGGTCCAGTTATGCTGCTCTGATGAAAGGTTATGTTAAAGTGGTATGTGGTCCAGTTATGCTGCTCTGATGAAAGGTTATGTTAAAGTGGTACGTGGTCCAGTTATGCTGCTCTGATTAAAGGTTATGTTAAAGTGGTACGTGGTCCAGTTATGCTGCTCTGATTAAAGGTTATGTTAAAGTGGTACGTGGTCCAGTTATGCTGCTCTGATTAAAGGTTATGTTAAAGTGGTACGTGGTCCAGTTATGCTGCTCTGATTACGTCCTCTTGATGTGCTTCAAATGTAAAAGTACATAATCTTCATAAATCTTTGCCATGTTTTTTCTATGCAAAATATTGTTCTTCAAAGTAACTAGTAACTGATGGGGTTCAGATAAATGTAGAGTAAAAAGTACAATATTTCCCTTGAAATGTAGTGGAGTAAAAAGTATAAAGTTCCCTAAAATGAAAATACTCACGTAAAGTACAAGTAGCTTGAAATTGTACTTAAATAAAAGTACCTAGTTACTTTCCACCAGTGAATAATATAATATATATAATATAAGATAATGTACCATAGATGAAACAGAGCGTGAAGCCAACAGGAGAGGTGTAGCCGGTGAGGAGGTGTCGATCCTCTTTCACATAATGCACAGAGGGAACATAATGTGTCGAGGTTGCTGCTGGATCATCAAACTCACCTACTGTCAAACATCTAAACCAGGGATCAGCTACCTTTTTGATACCAAGTGCCATTTTAAAATGTTCTTGTTAGGGCTGCCGGGTAGCGCAGCGGACTAAGCGTCTGTCTAACACCACAGAGCCAGTGGGATCGAATCCGGCTGTGGTGCCTCCGGCTTGGCCGACCGTCCACACTAACACAATTGGCAGAGTTAAGAGGGTGGGAAACCCGGCGAGGGTGGGTCCTGGTCGTTGTAAACAGCGACTCCTACAGTTCGGTCGGGGCGCCTGCACAGCGAGGGAAGGATCTGGGGGAGGTAGTGTGATCCTCCCAATGCGTTACACTTCCCCAGTGAGAGTCCGCGCTGCCAGGTGAAACGAAGCGGTGGGCTGGGTACACATGTGTCGGAGGAAGCATGTGATAGTCTCCGCCCTCCCAGACCGACGGTAGGGGGTAGAGTGCGGAACGACCAGGAAGCGTCTATGCCTTCTACAACGCTGTTCGGTTTCCGGGTTCCTCTGATTGGCCACTAAGCCCACGTGACCCTACGCTAGCACGCCCCCCTTATCGCCGCCAGTTATCGCGTACGCCCGCGCATGCGCATGAGCCGCGACAAGCGCCTTCAATGACAGAGCTCTCATATTTGCGAATGCATAAACTATATCTTAAATTATGGCTATGTGTCTAATATGGCCGTCGCTTATCAATGACTTGTTTTGTTTACATCAGGGTGAACGCTGTTGCATTCGCAAATATGAGAGCTCTGTCAATTGATAAGCAATGGCCATATTAGACACAGAGTCTAACCCTAACCTTCTGATTACCAGACGACCAGCTCTACCTCCTGAGACACTGTCTAACCCTAACCTTCTGATTACCAGACGACCAGCTATACCTCCTGAGACACTGTCTAACCCTAACCTTCTGATTACCAGACGACCGCTCTACCTCCTGAGCCACTGTCTAACTCTAACCTTCTCATTACCAGACGACCATCTCTACCTCCTGAGACACTGTCTAACACTAACCTTCTCATTACCAGACGACCATCTCTACCTCCTGAGACACTGTCTAACTCTATCCTTCTGATTACCAGACGACCGCTCTACCTCCTGAGACACTGTCTAACCCTAACCTTCTGATTACCAGACGACCGCTCTACCTCAGGAGGTAGAGCGGTCGTCTGGTAATCAGAAGGTTAGGGTTAGACAGTGGCTCAGGAGGTAGAGCGGTCGTCTGGTAATCAGAAGGTTAGAGTTACAGTAGACAGTGTCTCAGGAGGTAGAGATGGTCGTCTGGTAATCAGAAGGTTAGAGTTAGACAGTGGCTCAGGAGCTAGAGCTGGTCGTCTGGTAATCAGAAGGTTAGAGTTAGACAGTGGCTCAGGAGGTAGAGCTGGTCGTCTGGTAATCAGAAGGTTAGGGTTAGACAGTGGCTCAGGAGGTAGAGCTGGTCGTCTGGTAATCAGAAGGTTAGAGTTAGACAGTGGCTCAGGAGGTAGAGCTGGTCGTCTGGTAATCAGAACGTTAGGGTTAGACAGTGGCTCAGGAGGTAGAGCTGGTCGTCTGGTAATCAGAAGGTTAGAGTTAGACAGTGGCTCAGGAGGTAGAGCTGGTCGTCTGGTAATCAGAAGGTTAGAGTTAGACAGTGTCTCAGGAGGTAGAGCGGTCGTCTGGTAATCAGAAGGTTAGAGTTAGACAGTGGCTCAGGAGGTAGAGCTGGTCGTCTGGTAATCAGAAGGTTAGAGTTAGACAGTGGCTCAGGAGGTAGAGATGGTCGTCTGGTAATCAGAAGGTTAGAGTTAGACAGTGGCTCAGGAGGTAGAGCGGTCGTCTGGTAATCAGAAGGTTAGAGTTAGACAGTGGCTCAGGAGGTAGAGCTGGTCGTCTGGTAATCAGAAGGTTAGGGTTAGACAGTGGCTCAGGAGGTGGAGCTGGTCGTCTGGTAATCAGAAGGTTAGAGTTAGACAGTGGCTCAGGAGGTAGAGCGGTCGTCTGGTAATCAGAAGGTTAAGGTTAGACTGATTGATTGATTGATTTTTATTGTGGAGTAAAAGACAGCATCCAAGGGATAAAAACATGAGAAAGTGCAAGCACTTATTCCCATCATGGTCCCTGATTTTGGACATGGACAGACATCAACATAAAACATAGAGCATCATAATAAAACATAGAGCATTATAATAAAACAGAGCATCATAATAAAACATAGAACATCCACATAAAACATGAACCTGTATTTCACTTCTACATATACTATCAAGAGACTAACAGAGACGCCCTACCCGCTCCTTCCTAGACGTGGCTATACTCTACATTTCACTGGCTAGCCATTTCTTTGTGGCACGTCTAAAGCTTCCCCCCTCTTCAATGCTTTTCAGGGCCACTGGAAGCTTGTTCCACTCCAATGCCGCAGAATATAAAAAAGGTATTCGTGCCCATTAATGAGTTGAATTTTGGAAGAATAAAATCTGCTCCTTCTAGTAGAATATGAACGATTGTCACGGAAGCGATTTAAGTAATTGGACAAATATTTGTGTCTCAGGAGGTAGAGCGGTCGTCTGGTAATCGGAAGGTTAGGGTTAGACAGTGGCTCTGGACGCAGAGCGGTCGTCTGGTAATAAGAAGGTTCCCGGTTCAATTCCGGCTCCTCCCGGTGTCGAAGTGCCCTTGGGTAACTGCTTCCGATGAGCAGGTTGGCACATTGCATGGTTGCCTCCGCCGTCGGTGTGTGAGTGAATGGGTCAATGTGAGGCATAAGTTTGACACACTGTATCTGCAGATACTATATCTTTTTTTTTTGATCCACTTTTTCTCCATTTTCTATATTTTCTCCCATCCCAATTTCGTATCATCCAATTCAACCCTCCCCTGTCACGAACGCTGTTTCTTGCCTCCCACAAGCCGGCTGCAGTGAGGACTAAGTCATACATAGCACAAGTCCCCTCCGGTACTTGAGGTAACAGCAGTCGCATCTTTTCACCTGCGCAGCTCGACCTCTCAGTGTCGAGGAGTAACGCGTGGGAGGCTCACGCTGCCCCCGACACTTCCTGATTCTACTGCGCAGGCGCACCAACCAACAGATACTATATCTATACCTGTACATATCCCTTACTCCCCCACCACCCCAATAACAGCCTGTTTCAGCTGCTGAGGTCAGGCAGACGCCTGCGAACCCCAGCTACTAGGACAGAGAGGCTTAGGCTTAGCTTCTTCCCCCAGGCCATCAGAGTCCTGAACAATGAACATTGAGTACCACAGAACACTGAACTATCCACACATAAGCACACACGAGCACACACACGACACGCACGCTGTGCACGCTCACACACTAGCAGCCACTTAACACTTTAACATGAGCGGGCACACACTCATGCGCACACACTCACACTTATTGCCAAAAGGAAAGGCCACTTAAATCAGTAGTAGCAACAGTAACAGTGTATTGCACTACCAAAGCTACCTAGCATGTCCTATATGCTCTGTAAATAACTATGTACAGATACCGATTTTGATGTCACACCATGTTACCTGTTACCTGTTACCTGTTATTGCACAATGTTTTTGTATCGGATTCTATTATATGTTGTACCCACTGTATTTGCACATCGTTGCGGGCAAGACCACCCGCATTTCATTGTATACTCGTATGCCGTGACAAATAAAACTCTTGACTTGACTTGACTGTACCTACTCTTACTAGTTACACTGCTGCCCAGTATGACTGACACTACCATACTGTCTTTATACCTGTATCACTAACTAACTATACATATTAATATTACAACTCTCTACATACATCTGATTAGCACTATTACTCAGTAGTACTAATTGATATATCTTGTACCCAGTTTTAATCACCTGTACATTGTATATTACTGTTGCACTTTACTGTTACATTTGCACTCTGGTTGGATGCCAAAACTATTTTCGTTGTACTGTACTTGTGCTGTATGATGACAATACATTCTAAATCAAAGTTGTAAAGTGCTTTGGATAAAAGCTGCTATATAAATGCAGTCCATTCAGCATTTTAACATACGTACACAGGTACACCTGCCGAGCAAAGCCTGTACACGCACGTCGGTGCTAAGGTGCACCGCCTCTTGACACAGTAAGATATCAACTAACACAGACATTGTTGAGGTCTTGTTGAGGTTCAAATACAACACAAAACGACATTTAGAAGCGGCGGGAATGCAGACAAAAGTCAATTGAAAGACGCAAACAACTTGGCTCGGTGGGGGGGAGCATTGCCCCTCGCCCCTCTACTGGGTCGGGCCCAATCAGATTCAAGATGCCCGTGTCGCTGAGTGCTGGACCCCGCGTGGGACGGACCTGGGATGCGGGGGAGCCCGGTTTCTAGGGGGGGAGGGTGGGAGGTTCCTCTGGCGGGGGTCTGGGAAGATGAGCGCAGCCGAGCTCAAGGGGCCTACATCATTGTACTGTTGTGTTATTGATGTTATTGTATATGTTGTGTTGTATGTCTATGAGTGTTCAATAAAAATGTAAGTTTAAAAAAAAAGAAAGACGCAAACAAGACGTGGCTTTGCTCAAGGTCGCTCGAGTTGAAATTCACCTGGCAATACGGAGAAAATATAGGTTTCAAGGGACCAGTGCTTTTTTTCCATTGTTGTCAAAAGAGGTAATTTGGGTCAACTGAGCTTCCGTAGAAGGTCGGCACAGGGCAAACTAGGGACACCGACCTGCGTGACGGGAGGCACGCTGGAAATAATGTTTATGAAAAGTCTTCATACATCCACTGAAAAACATAGATCAAAAGATCGAGCTCTGGGTTTTAAGAGTCGACGTTGGACTGTTTTCCAGCGATGTTCGTACCCGAACACGTACTAGGGCTGCCCCGTTAGGGCAAAGATTCTCATTGATATTGAAATCACGATTATTATAACATGATTACTCATTGATTTGAGATCATTATATGACAACCAGTGAATTTGTTTTACCTTTCTTCTCGACTGGCTGCCTTTCTGTCATCTTCTACAAGTTACCAAAGGCTGCCTTTCTGTCATCTTCTACAAGTTACCAAAGGCTACCTTTCTGTCATCTTCTACAAGTTACCAAAGGCTGCCTTTCTGTCATCTTCTACAAGTTACCAAAGGCTACCTTTCTGTCATCTTCTACAAGTTACCAAAGGATGCCTTTCTGTCATCTTCTACAAGTTACCAAAGGCTGCCTTTCTGTCATCTTCTACAAGTTACCAAAGGATGCCTTTCTGTCATCTTCTACAAGTTACCAAAGGCTGCCTTTCTGTCATCTTCTACAAGTTACCAAAGACTGCCTTTCTGTCATCTTCTACAAGTTACCAAAGGATGCCTTTCTGTCATCTTCTACATGTTACCAAAGGCTGCCTTTCTGTCATCTTCTACAAGTTACCAAAGACTGCCTTTCTGTCATCTTCCACAAGTTACCAAAGGCTGCCTTTCTGTCGTCTTCTACAAGTTACCAAAGACTGCCTTTCTGTCATCTTCTACAAGTTACCAAAGGCTGCCTTTCTGTCATCTTCTACAAGTTACCAAAGGCTGCCTTTCTGTCATCTTCTACAAGTTACCAAAGACTGCCTTTCTGTCGTCTTCTACAAGTTACCAAAGACTGCCTTTCTGTCATCTTCTACAAGTTACCAAAGGCTGCCTTTCTGTCGTCTTCTACAAGTTACCAAAGACTGCCTTTCTGTCATCTTCTATAAGTTACCAAATGCTGCCTTTCTGTCATCTTCTACAAGTTACCAAAGACTGCCTTTTTTATAAAAAAGTGTATCTACTTTTTCTCCTCCTTTTTTCTGTGATTTTTTCCCCATCCCAATTTATCTCACCTGCCAATTCTCCCTCCCCTGTCTTGAACGTTGCTCGCATATGCCCCCCACTGGTCGGTTGTAGGGAGGATAGAAGCCTTGCATCACGTGTCCCCTCCGATACACGTGGAGGCAGCCTGTCACATCTTTTCACCTGCCAGCGCGGACTCTCATTGGCGAGGTGTAACGTGTGGGAGGCTCACACTACCCCCGCCATTTCCTGTCTCTGCTGTGCAGGCGTCCCCCAACCGACCTGTAGGAGTCGCTGTCCACAACGTCCAGATTACCACCCATCGACTTCCACCCGCTAACTCTGCCAATGAGTTAGTATGACGGCCGGCCCAAGCCGGAGGCAACGCCGACAGCCGGAGTCGAACCCGGTGTCTCTTGCGTTGGTGACAAGCACAATGTCCGCTGCGCCACCCAGCCGCCCAAAGGCTGCCTTTCTGTCGTCTTCTACAAGTTACCAAAGGCTGCCTTTCTGTCATCTTCTACAAGTTACCAAAGGCTGCCTTTCTGTCATCTTCTACAAGTTACCAAAGGCTGCCTTTCTGTCGTCTTATACAAGTTACCAAAGGCTGCCTTTCTGTCGTCTTCTACAAGTTACCAAAGGCTGCCTTTCTGTCATCTTCTACAAGTTACCAAAGGCTGCCTTTCTGTCATCTTCTACAAGTTACCAAAGACTGCCTTTCTGTCGTCTTCTACAAGTTACCAAAGGCTGCCTTTCTGTCGTCTTCTACAAGTTACCAAAGGCTGCCTTTCTGTCATCTTCTACAAGTTACCAAAGGCTGCCTTTCTGTCGTCTTCTACAAGTTACCAAAGGCTGCCTTTCTGTCATCTTCTACAAGTTACCAAAGGCTGCCTTTCTGTCATCTTCTATAAGTTACCAAAGGCTGCCTTTCTGTCATCTTCTACAAGTTACCAAAAACTGCCTTTCTGTCATCTTCTACAAGTTACCAAAGACTGCCTTTCTGTCATCTTCTACAAGTTACCAAAGACTGCCTTTCTGTCGTCTTATACAAGTTACCAAAGACTGCCTTTCTGTCATCTTCTACAAGTTACCAAAGGCTGCCTTTCTGTCATCTTCTACAAGTTACCAAAGGCTGCCTTTCTGTCATCTTCTACAAGTTACCAAAGACTGCCTTTCTGTCGTCTTATACAAGTTACCAAAGACTGCCTTTCTGTCATCTTCTACAAGTTACCAAAGACTGCCTTTCTGTCGTCTTATACAAGTTACCAAAGACTGCCTTTCTGTCATCTTCTATAAGTTACCAAATGCTGCCTTTCTGTCATCTTCTATAAGTTACCAAAGACTGCCTTTCTGTCGTCTTCTACAAGTTACCAAAGGCTGCCTTTCTGTCATCTTCTACAAGTTACCAAAGGCTGCCTTTCTGTCATCTTCTACAAGTTACCAAAGGCTGCCTTTCTGTCATCTTCTACAAGTTACCAAAGGCTGCCTTTCTGTCATCTTCTACAAGTTACCAAAGGCTGCCTTTCTGTCATCTTCTACAAGTTACCAAAGATGTTGTGGCCACGAGCTGAAACCTGAGGGGATGGAGGGGTGGAGCGCAGCGCTGTGAAGGAAGGGTGCGCTGCATTTACAAACACAAGGCTAAATGAGAGCAACACGGCATGCGGCACAATAATCGTTTTATCTTGAGATCTTCATGATCGTGGACACAATTTAAATTGAAATCGCCCAGCCCTAACATGCACACACACACACATGCACACACACACGTGAATGCTCACCTCGTTTCTGGACCCAGCCCTCCTTGACGACGTTCTGATCGCTCATGGTGGCGTCTTCTTGTCACTCGTCCCAGTGTGGTGACCCCGCAGGGAGAGGGGGGGGACCCCGCAGGAGGAGGGGGGGGGGACCCCGCAGGAGGAGGGGGGGGTGACCCCGGAGAAGGAGGAGGAGGGGGGGGGGGGGACTGATGCTGAGTCGACTGCCCCTCTGTCTGTCTCCTAAACACACACTCTCTCTGATCGTACCTATCTATCTCCACTTCTCTCTCTCTCACACTCACTTTCTCTCTCTCTCTCTCTCACTTTCTCTCTCTCTCTCTCTCGCTCGCTCACTTTCTCTCTCTTTCTATCCAACCCACTGGACTTTCTCTTGCAGTCTTTCAAAAGAAAACGTTTTCTCTCCTCCTTGTGTCTTGCTTCTCCCCGTCCCTGGAACCTACCTCACCTCTCTCTCTCTCTCTCTCTCTGTCTGTCTCTACTTCTCTCGCTTCCCCAACCTGCACACCTAAATCGCTCTCTCCCCCTCTACCGCACTCTCTCTCCGTCTCCTCTCTCCAGATTCTCTTTCTCCGTCTCTCCTCTCCTCGTCTCCTCTCCTCGTCTCCTCTCCTCGTCGGTGCGGGCGCTCCGGCGGTGACTCAGCCTGGAAGGAAACAGAGGAGAGGGTGTGTTGGATCGTTCTCTCTCTCTCTCTCTCTCTCTCTCTCTCTCTCACCTCCTTTACAAACACTTTACGTGAGAGCCGGAGTCATTGTTAAGACCCAGAGCTTCCTGTCCCTCCCAGCCGGCCTGACCCCCCCCCCCCCCCCCCCCTGTCGCCTTTCCGCCATACAGAGACCAGGGCCGAGAGGTGCTGGAACCGTGCTGTTCTAGTGCTGTGTTAAGATGGAACAGTGCTGTTCTAGTGCTGTGTTAAGATGGAACAGTGCTGTTCTAGTGCTGTGTTAAGATGGAACATTGCTGTTCTAGTGCTGTGTTAAGATGGAACAGTGCTGTTCTAGTGCTGTGTTAAGATGGAACCGTGCTGTTCTAGTGCTGTGTTAAGATGGAACAGTGCTGTTCTAGTGCTGTGTTAAGATGGAACAGTGCTGTTCTAGTGCTGTGTTAAGATGGAACAGTGCTGTTCTAGTGCTGTGTTAAGATGGAACAGTGCTGTTCTAGTGCTGTGTTAAGATGGAACAGTGCTGTTCTAGTGCTGTGTTAAGATGGAACAGTGCTGTTCTAGTGCTGTGTTAAGATGAACCAGTGCTGTGTTAAGAGGAAACAGTGCTGTTCTAGTGCTGTGTTAAGATGGAACAGTGCTGTTCTAGTGCTGTGTTAAGATGGAACAGTGCTGTTCTAGTGCTGTGTTAAGATGAAACAGTGCTGTGTTAAGAGGAAACAGTGCTGTTCTAGTGCTGTGTTAAGAGGAAACTGTGCTGTGTTAAGAGGAAACAGTGCTGTTCTAGTGCTGTGTTAAGATGAAACAGTGCTGTTCTAGTGCTGTGTTAAGAGGAAACTGTGCTGTTCTAGTGATGTGTTAAGATGAAACAGTGCTGTTCTAGTGCTGTGTTAAGATGAAACAGTGCTGTTCTAGTGCTGTGTTAAGAGGAAACTGTGCTGTTCTAGTGCTGTGTTGAGATGGAACAGTGCTGTGTTAAGATGGAACAGTGCTGTTCTAGTGCTGTGTTAAGATGGAACAGTGCTGTTCTAGTGCTGTGTTAAGATGAAACAGTGCTGTTCTAGTGCTGTGTTAAGAGGAAACAGTGCTGTTCTAGTGCTGTGTTAAGAGGAAACAGTGCTGTGTTAAGAGGAAACAGTGCTGTGTTAAGAGGAAACAGTGCTGTGTTAAGATGGAACAGTGCTGTTCTAGTGCTGTGTTAAGAGGAAACAGTGCTGTGTTAAGAGGAAACAGTGCTGTGTTAAGAGGAAACAGTGCTGTGTTAAGAGGAAACAGTGCTGTGTTAAGAGGAAACAGTGCTGTGTTAAGAGGAAACAGTGCTGTGTTAACACATTCCCGGCCATTAGATTAGACGGGCCCCACTCTAGGACGCCAGCTTTTCATTACAACGTTTCACTGTGCGTGACGTTGTTTGTAGAGCTAAATCTATATTTTCTATTATAGCTATGTATCCATTGTCATTGTCAATTGACAGTATAAACCTTCCCTTCAATATGCCATAAAGAAATAATTTTTTCATCAATACGTTCCCGTTTTATAGCCTAATGAATATGAGCGTTATATGGGAATGATCTGGGATAATTCCTGCAAAGCTAGTTATAAGGCGCTAAGCTAATAACGTTAAATCGATTGGCATTTTGTCCCTACACAAGCTAGAGTTAAAAATCCAAATGCATATGATCGGTAGGGTTGGGCACCGAAAACCGGTTCTAATAGGAACCGGTTCCTAACTTCCGGTTCTGGAAGTAACATATTTGAATTTCGATTCTAAATTTCGATTGTCGGGATGGCTATGAGAACAAGGCCCTATCAGGCTGAAATTGTCGTCAAATCGCTCTTACCTGTGGCCAGTTGGATTCCAAAAAGAATTTCCCATTTATTTGATCGCCATCTGATAGATCGATATGTCCATTGGCTGATGCTATATTCCTTTACTGCATACTTAACTGAATTTGCCGTCGCAAAAAGTATTCCAGGCGATCGGGTAAAGCCCTCGCTTCAGGCTAACAGAAAAGTCCACCTGAAGCGGAAAAAAAAGTGACACCAGGTCTGAAACAAGGATTACTGCATTCTCGAGACAGCGCCACTACCAGGATCTGGCCGGTACTGCACTTTCCGAGTCCCAATGCCTTTTCCAGCCAAAATACAGCTCCGTGACAGTGAATAGGATATTAAAATTGAATAAAAGAAAAAACAAGTTAAACACATATATATACGTGATTGGCCTTCAAGCGCTGGCTCCCAATCACGTATATATACGTGGATGGCCGGGAATGTGTTAAGAGGAAACAGTGCTGTTCTTGGGCGGCTAAATGGCGCAGTGGGCAAGGCGCTCGCCACTAATGCAGGAGATGCTGGGTTCGAGCCCAGCTCTCTGCATTGCTACCAGCTTGGCTGGTCGTTCATACTAACGCAATTGGCAGTGTTAGGGGTGGGAAGCTGGTGGGTGGGGATCGGACGTTTTGGACAGCGACTCCTACAGGTCGGTTGGTGCGCCTGCGCAGCAGAATCAGGAAGCAACGGGGGCGGCATGTCCCTCCCACGCAGACCCTCGCCGCTGAGAGATCGCGCTGTGCAGGTGAAAAGATGCGACAGCTGCCTCCTCGTGTACCGGAGGGGACACGTGATGCAAGGCTTGGTCCACATTGCAGCCGGCCTGTGGGAGGCATGGCCTAAACAGCGTTCGAGACAGGGGAGGGTAGAATTGGACGATACGAACCTAAACTAATGTACAACTAACCTAAAGTTAGTTTAGGTTCGTGTTAACGTTAGATAATGTACAAAATAAACATTTTCCGCTGCTATAAACATTGCACTTTTATTTTGAAAACCCCAGAAAGGAAGTCATTATATTTGCTTTACCATCCTGTTCTGTGTTAGCTCCGGTTAGCTCCGAGCGTGCAGCAGTTAGTATTATATTATCAATACCAGCCATTGGATTACTGTTTTCTAAATTGGGGAGGCTTTTAATCGTCAAGGTAAGAGGATTTTAAGTCATGGTATCCATAAACTTCAATCGGTTCGGATCCTTTGAAGGAATGAGAATATCAACAAACCTGTAGGGAACGTCAGGCTACTGTCCTCCCTCACTTCCAGTGATGAAGCGACTGTTCCCAAGCGACTGTTCCCAAAGCTAAATGCACGCACAGAGACAAAAAAGGTATGTATCTTCTTGTCTAACTCCAGGGAAGATGTTAAATAAGCTAATTTCCCAAAATGTTGGAGTTTTCCTTTAAGAGGAAACTGTGCTGTGTTAAGATGAAACAGTGCTGTGTTAAGAGGAACCTGTGCTGTTCTAGTGCTGTGTTAAGAGGAAACTCACTCTCAAACTATTACTCTGGCCTCAGATTCATCACTAATGATAGATATGACTCTCATCACAGTGTCCTTTATGAGAAGGTTGGTTGATTGATTGATTGATTGATTGATTGATTGATTGATTGGTCCTCGCTGATGGAGAGGCGCAACAAACAATGGTATTTGTACATTTTTAAGGCCCTTATTGGTAAGCTACCTCCTTATACTACAACATTATTGGTAAGCTACCTCCTTATACAACATCATTATTGGTAAGCTACCTCCTTATACTACATAATTATTGGTAAGCTACCTCCTTATACTACAACATTATTGGTAAGCTACCTCCTTATACAACATCATTATCGGTAAGCTACCTCCTTACTACATCATTATTGGTACTATAAAGCTACCTCCTTATACTACAACATTATTGGTAAGCTACCTCCTTATACAACATCATTGTTGGTAAGCTACCTCCTTATACAACATCATTGTTGGTAAGCTACCTCCTTATACTACATCATTATTGGTAAGCTACCTCCTTATACTACATCATTATTGGTAAGCTACCTCCTTATACAACATCATTATTGGTAAGCTACCTCCTTATACTACATTATTATTGGTAAGCTACCTCCTTATACTACATCATTATTGGTAAACTACCTCCTTATACTACATTGTTATTGGTAAGCTACCTCCTTATACTACATCATTATTGGTAATATACCTCCTTATAAGACATCATTACTGGTAAACTACCTCCTTATACTACATCATTATTGGTAATCTACCTCTTTATAAGACACCATTACTGGTAAGCTACCTCCAGTCCTTATACTACATCAATATTGGTAAGCTACCTCTGTATACTACATCCTTATTGGTAAGCTACCTCCTTATACTACATCATTACCGGTAAGCTACCTCCTTATACTACATTATTATTGGTAAGCTACCTGTGCTGTGTTAAGATGAACCAGTGCTGTGTTAAGATGAACCAGTGCTGTGTTAAGAGGAAACAGTGCTGTGTTAAGAGGAAACAGTGCTGTGTTAAGAGGAAACAGTGCTGTGTTAAGAGGAAACAGTGCTGTGTTAAGATGAAACTGTGCTGTTCTAGTGCTGTGTTAAGATGAAACAGTGCTGTGTTAAGAGGAAACAGTGCTGTGTTAAGAGGAAACAGTGCTGTGTTAAGAGGAAACAGTGCTGTGTTAAGAGGAAACAGTGCTGTGTTAAGAGGAAACTAAGAGGAAACAGTGCTGTGTTAAGATGAAACTGTGCTGTTCTAGTGCTGTGTTAAGATGAAACAGTGCTGTGTTAAGATGAAACAGTGCTGTGTTAAGATGAAACAGTGATGTGTTAAGATGACAGTACTGTTCTAGTGCTGTGTTAAGATGAAACAGTGCTGTTCTAGTGCTGTGTTAAGATGAAACAGTGCTGTGTTAAGATGAACCAGTGCTGTGTTAAGAGGAAACAGTGCTGTGTTAAGATGAAACAGTGCAGTGCTGTGTTAAGAGGAAACAGTGCTGTGTTAAGATGAAACTGTGCTGTTCTAGTGCTGTGTTAAGAGGAAACAGTGCTGTGTTAAGAGGAAACTGTGCTGTTCTAGTGCTGTGTTAAGATGAAACAGTGCCGTTCTAGTGCTGTGTTAAGATGAAACAGTGCTGTTGTGTTAAGATGAAACAGTGCTGTTCTAGTGCTATGTTAAGATGAAATAGTGCTGTTCTAGTGCTGTGTTGAGATGAAACAGTGCTGTGTTAAGAGGAAACAGTGCTGTGTTAAGATGACAGTACTGTTCTAGTGCTGTGTTAAGAGGAAACAGTGCTTTGATTGATTTGACATATCAAATATCATCAGAAAACATAGATAAAAAGGGTCACACACTGCGACAAATACACACATGTGACCTGCCAGCCAGTGAGGTCAGAGGTTTGTTGCTTTTGAACTTGTGCGCTTGTGGAAAAAGGGAAAAGGCAGCTCACTTTGACAACTGCCGTCTTTCTTGTGGGACGTGGAGGAGAACATTGATATGCCATTTGTTGGGAGGCTTTTCAAACAAAGCTCTTTCTAGAAGCAGGAGGACATGCATATTCAGTAATGGGCCTCATATCCCCCCTAACCGAGGCCTGCCATGCAGCGCAGAACAGCAGGGTGGCCTGGCATTAGAGCCATCGCCCCATGACTAGAAGGCAAGGTTCAAATCCCCCACTGCCACTGTGCCCCTGAGCAAGACATGGGCTCTGACCCCCCCCCCCCCCCCCCCCCCCCCTGTGAAAAGCATCCATGTATCATCTAACTTCACACCAGTTTGGGCCACAATTCCCCCTAAAGGAACTCTAAAATGCTCTCTTACAGTCATAGTGTCCGGTTACATTATTCTCCCAATGTGTTCAGGGGGGATTTTTTGGACAACGGTAGCTAATCACATATCGATCACGTGATTGTGATGTTGCATTGCTTGCCGTCATCACCAAATATACCCAGTGCACACACAAAAATCTATGGACATGATGAATTTTAATAATAGCAACACTGTGCGATATACAGTTGGTAGTTGGAGAGAGAGAGAGAGAGGTCATAATTATTCCTCCAATTCATAGCACACACACACACCATGATGGGGGGAAATACAAGGCTGGGACATAAATGGGACCCATCCAATGGCAACAAAAACAATGGCTGACACGAGCAGTCTTCTATTTGAGGAGGACATAATAACCTGTTCAGAACTGAGCCACTGATACCAGACAGACATCTGTGGTGTATAATATATACTGGGCCTGGTTGGACCCCCCCCCCCCCCTAGCTCTGCATACAAAACAAACAAAATATTCAAACAACAGCTTTTGTTTCAAGGGCGTGTGGTGTCATTTGCTGTTACATAATAACATCCGCTCGGCGGCGGCGTTCCATTATTATATATTAGGTGAGACGCAAATAACAAGTGTTGTTATTATTATTATTATTATTATAGTGATGGATTATTATTAGTAGTATTGTATAGATAAATCCCTGTGTTGGGGATGTTATTGTGTAAACCAAGTTGGCGTGTGATGATGATGGCTTAGCAAAGGGGGAGATGCGAAGCTCTACAGCCATTGGAGCTAGCTTACGAGAGGTTAGCTCGCTGGCTAGCTTAGCATAGCACCGCGGGATAGCTCGCCGGCTAGCCCCTTTCGTGACGGTGATGCACCGAGTGAATCCACAGTCACTTGCTCCTCCATAGCAAACCAACGGTATGTTGACCGTGAAGGACTGGTTCTGAGCCGAACCGTTCGTTATACAAAGTATCACAGAGACATCTCAAAGGTGCTCACAGTTGCACGAGGGTTTCGAACAGAGATACGGGATGGTTTGAAAGCTCGGCGTTGCTAATAAACATTTAAAATGTATTTCTATAAACGGGTCAAAACGGCGTTATTTCCGGCGTTGGCTGCCTGCATGGTGCGCCTGCGCTGTGACCACACACCAGGCAGCCAACGCCGGAAATAATGCCGTTTTGAGCCGTTTATAAAAATAAATTTAAAATGTTTATTAGCAACGCCGAGCTTTCAAATCATCCCGTATCTCTGTTCGAAACCCCGTGCAACTGTGAGCACCTTTGACATTTCTCTGTGATACTTGTATAACGACCGGTTCGGTTAGAACCAGTCCTTCATGGTCAACATACGTTGGTTTCCTATGGAGGAGCAAGTGACTGTGGATTCACTCGGTGCATCACAGTCACGAACGGGGCTAGCTCGCATAGCACCGCAGGTTAGCTCGCTGGCTAGCTTAGCATAGCACCGCAGGTTATAGCTGACAGGCAGGCAGTCTCCCTTGACGTGATGCATTTATTTCCCCAGACATCTTCCGTTATTATTATTATTATAAAAAAATAAAAATAAAAAAATAACAACCCTGGATGGAGATTCGATCACATCTCCCGGTGTCTCCACCAAAAAGACACGGGTGTTTCCTAACGGGGGGGGGGGGTGGTGGTGGGACCCGGTTTGGTTGTTGTTGTGGTTTCAGAGAGGGAGAGAGAGAGAGAGAGAGAGAGAGGAGAGAGAGAGGGGAGACATAATAATCTAGATGATGGGTTCCGAGGCCAGACATCATCATCACCACCATCATGGCAGCAGCAGCAGCAACTCCCTTCTCTCTGCAGCATCCCAGCACCGCATCTCCAAACAACTGATCACTATATACATGACATAAATATATACTATATGATGCAAAGATGCATGATGCCTCAGAAATAACGGCGCACCGACCCCCCCCCCCCCCCCGACCCCCTCAATATTGGCCCTGGGAGAGGGGGAGAGGGGGGGGGTCGGTGCTCCGTTATTTCTGAGGCATCATGCCATCTTTCGTTTTCGTCCAAATCTCCAAAAAAAAACGGTGGCTGCGCCGTGTCATCGTGGCCTGCTGTCATTTTAATAATAACGCGTTATTAATGTATTCTTACCTGCTGGAAGAAGTCGAAGAAGAAGAAGAAGAAGAAGCAGCACGGTTAGGGTTTCAAACCCACACCCACCCCCCCCCACACCCCTCCTTATGGGCGCTCCAACGCGGCACACACAGCCTGTGAGGATGGAGCGGTCAGTGGTGGAAGAAGAAGGAGGACAGCGACGCGTCCATTGCTGCTGATGTTGTGGTTATTATTATGTTCTTGGTGGTGCCCCCGAAAATTGTGTTTTTTGGTTGTTGTTGTTGTTGTTGTCGGTCGGAATAATAATAATCGGCAGCGGCAGCAGCAGCAGCGACGGTCCTCTTCCCCGGCGCTCCGCCTCACAAGCCCAGGGCAGCTGCTGCCTTGCTGCCTCTCTAGTCTAAAGGAAATCTCGTGACGTCACGTATAGCCAGATTTTTTCGGACGACTTCCCTCTCTCTCTCTCTCTCTCTCAGTCTCTCTCCTCATCATCATGGCATCCTCCTCCTCCTCCTCCAGTCGCTTTTGTTGGTCCCCCGGCTTTTGTTCCCCCCCGGGCCCCCCCCCACACCACCCCTGTCATTATGCGCCGGGTTTTATTATGGGGACCAGATTCAGTGATAATTCACTTATCTGGGACCAGTGTATACAGTTTTGCTTGTACAGTGGTACAGTTTCCCCACCCCGCCTACCCAACACCCCCCCAGGCCCCCACCCATCCAACCACCTCCAATGTACAGTTCCCCCCACCCAACCCTCCAGCCCCCACCCACCCAACCACCTCCAATGTACAGCCCCCCCTAGCCACCCACCCAACCCCAACCCACCCCACCCACCCAACCTCCTCCAATGTACAGCCCCCCCTATCCACCCACCAACCCCC